>NC_089625.1:319211-638423 GCF_039881205.1 Euwallacea similis
GGTTTGGTCGCAGCGGCGAATGCAGTGACGCGAAGAGTATAATAGCAGGGTTTAAAGAACTAGACGCCAAATATTTTGACCTTGAAAGCATAATATTTTCAGGACGCAGTCCAACGACGCCATTCCTTGGCCATGAAAGTGTAATGAACAGCTTTTTTGAGTGGCCACTCGGAGATTTCTAAACTAGCTATGTTTTTGATCGGGCCATAACGTGGACAGTGAACTTACTCCTGACGCATTCATGCCGGAAAAACAGTATGTAGGTCTTGAACTGTGGTTTATTAACCAATTAGGGAATATAGGGAAGGAAGGAAGATAATACAGAAGAGTACTAAATTTCTACAAGTGCAAACTCAAGATATAGAGGAATCGATGTCGGTTACCTCGACTAATGTTCCCGCAAACTAAGGTAAAAGTACGTTACGCAATTATCAGTTCATCCTCTACCAGAACCTTGACCAATTGATTTTAATAGAGGCTTTGCATGGATTTTATACTCCCTCCTAAACCAGTTTGGAAAATGCAATTTCACTAAGTATTAAATGCAAAAAAGACTGATATATTGAATAAGTTTTGCGCCTTAAATGATTCCATTAGGTAATTTTTAGATTGCTTCAAAACTTAGTATGAAAATATGGGTAAGCAAATATCTGAATGGACGCTGAAGGGATCTTTCATAAATTACCTTTAATTGCAGTTCAAGTGTCAGTTGAAGCAGGTTCAAATAATTTCTATGGCATAGTACAAAAAGGACAGTACAAAAATATAAAGTTTTACTATTTAATCATATAGATGGGAATGTTATAGTGAAAACTGATGGATGTCGATAGTGTGGTAAAAAATAGAATGATTCAATGTTATCAATTTCAGGGTTTTTGAGGTTCCACTTTATTTCAAAAATGAACTGAAATAAGAAGAAGTCGGATGAAAATGATCATTGATTCATTTCAGGACTTTTAGGGTTCAACATGTATCACTAAGTTCAGAGTATATAATTGCACTCTGGCGTTGTAGCATTAAAAAGTTTTCTAACCGTTGATGGATGATTGTCAGAAGAAGGGAGATTTAATGAAATTCAGAAACACGGTATATCATTAATTTCAGGACACATTGTCAAATAAGTATGTTATGTTGACGATACGATATAATTCAGAAAATTTAATAGATACCGAGGGAAGTAAGGACTATCAAACAAAGGACGGACAAAAACTAACAGATGAACCATCGAGCTAAAATTGCCAACTTTGTACTAGTCATTTGACCTAATAGTGCGAATATGAACTGCCAAACTACAAAAGAAAAACAGGAAACCACAAGCATACATCACCTTAGCTTATTATGGAAATATCGGTATTAACCAATGGACTTAGTTGATGCGTGTTTGTGATTGCCTGGCGTTTTCCTTCCATCCTTTCCAGGCTACACCCGCAGGTGCATATGTTTTGGGACAGGCACAGCATCATGAATGTGTACCTACGTTGTACACACACACACATGCCTGAGGAAACCAAAAAGTAGAAACACGTGTCGCCGGGTTGCCCAACGTCCTTTGCAATTTCTATTTTAACTGTTCTTTTACGGACTTGCTACTAACCTTAAAAGAACTCTTGAACCAAATCTTAAAAACTTATAACTTAAAACCATAAAAAAACAGCACCAGACTTCCTAGCAGAGGAGTGGGTAGCACAGTCCGTGGGAATCCTTCACTAAGTATTGTTCGTATAATTATTTATGAGTACATGTGTCACTTTTGTTATCAATTTATTCGCCGCAAATTTTTCTTTGATGAGCTTCAGCAACAAATCCTGGGATTCATAGACCTATGTGAATGCTTCAAATAGCAAATTCTTAGCAGAAACATAAACCTTTTGCATTTAGACTTTGAATTGAAAGTGTGATTGCAATAAGCCCAATCCCCAATAAAACCCGACCGCCGGCAGTAATTAAGGTCACTCCACCACACGTATGACTTACCAGTGTCCATAAAAGCCGCAATACAACGAATAATAAGTTTTACTGCACATAATAACCACCGTCGTAAAATCTAATTAAGTGTCATAATACGGGGGCATTAATTAAATTCCAGTTATCTAATCCTAAAGGGTTTAGCTAAATATACAGTTTACCGAAAATTTTAAAATTTAATCTTCAGTTTTCGTTTCCCGCCTGTACGATTTTATTGCCATGATATTTGAAATTGTATTGACCCAATTTCCTTCTAATCTACCAGATATGCGGTTCGATCAATAACCGTGAGTAATACTCACTTCAACGGTAAATAGCGCCACCGAATATATCCGAAAATCTTCATCTTTCTGATAAACGACTTTAAAATATTGTTTATTGACACACGTGCCATTGAGAAGCGTAAAAATGCATAATCTCAACCTCAAAGTGAATCTGAAGGTGAATTATGTACTATGAAATGCTCTATTTGAGGTAAATAAATGCTTTTCGCAACACGTGTGAAGTGAAGCCGGTAATCTCTTAGATGACATTAGAGATTTATCTAAGAACGTTTTTTTTGCCCTCTGATGAATTTGCAATTATAATAACATCTCAGTTAGATATAAAAACATATCTCTTTAATTGCTGGCATGACAAACAAATGCAAATTTGTATATTTAATAATAAAAGTGCAAATTGATAGAGCGTAAGTTCAAATCGCCTAATCTTCTCTTAGGTATTTTTAACATATTTTGTAGACCATGAGTGAGATATTTGTGTTGACATTGTCACTTTTTTACTATACCAATGCGGAGTACTACCAAGTACACCGTTTATCGTATAATGTATTATTTATTACAGCACAAGTATGTTGCAGCTTTTTTCCCCGCATAATCTCGCTTTGATTAGCATTATTAACCCAAATTGTATGTTATTTATTCTAAAACTCACACATGGCAACAATCTAAATGTGGCCTTTGAGGCGTGTGCGCATATTGTTGTGAGTTTTTTTTAAATAGAAATGGCTTTTTAATCACTAATGTGAAAAGCTTTTATTTCATTCACAATATTTCAAGCATAGTAATCACTTTAATGATGATATTGCGAAATAGTGAAAATTTAACTTGGGTCAATCCGGGGTTATGATCACAATGAAATAGAATAATTCCATGTGACAATAAAGCGAAAGTGGGTTACCGGTATTCGGGATTCATCTAGTACAAACTAGGCATCGATAAGTAAAATAAACTTCAAAGCCGCGTGTATTTCTACAATATTTCAATTATGTAATTGATAATAATGTAACATGCGCTATTGCATTTCCCATCAACTATTGTTTAATAGATGTTTTTCTTAATCCAAATGGATATGTAATTACATTAGCAGTTTTTGTATATGAAGAACCCTATAGAGGTAAATAGTCAAAATCGTCCCATTCAATCGGTGTTCACATAAATGTGTGATAAAGTCAAACGACACAAAATTGGAAATTTATACGTCATCTTGTACAGTGTGTCCTAAATTAGTTCTAAATGTACGGGGATCCCGATTACCATAAGATACAGAGTGGGTTAAATGGGGAACGGTTTAAAGAATTTTACAAGAATCTTCTTTCTTCTTTCTTCTTCAAATTAAACAAAAACACAACTTCAATAAAAAATGCCCTAATAAGGCTTTGTCTTCAAATTTACTTTCGGCTCAATTTAAAAACTATAGGGCAAAGTTAAAAATACAGTATTTTGCTTCTTTCCAATTTTATGGAAAACTGTAAAACCTAGGGCAATTTCTAAAACAGGTTTGAGTTTTTTATAAAATACTCTAAAATATTCTATTTAAAAGATTTTGTATCTCTTTTGATAACCGAGATCCCCATACATGCGGAACCAAACTGGTGACACATTGTAGAAGCTATTACTTAATAATTGTAATCTCAGAAAAAACACGCTTGAGATGATAAAATTTTTGGCGACACGAGTAATTTAGCCAAAGTTTCTAGACAGCCGATAAGATTAGAAAAATATATGCCACTGGTGAATTTAAAGTATTTGGAGAACTATACAGTTTAATGAAATTAGCAAAGATCAAAGTAATCAAACGATTTAAGTTCTCCATATTTTCAAGTACCGAGGTGCGATAAGTGGTAATTGAAATAACATATTAAGTAGATGTATAGGACCAAAAATTACACTGTTTCTCATTCAAAATCAAATGTTTGTTCGAAAAATACAAAAATGTAGTTTTCTCAAGTTTCTAACGTAAACATGCCGAAAAATAAAGAAGGTAGAAAATGCTTTTAAAGGTAATCAATAAGAAGATACTTAGATTGTTGATTTCTTTTAGAACCTGTAGAAGAGAAAAACGTGCTAGGTAATCTGATTATACGTTCTTACCAATGTTTAAACCTAAAAACATATGACAAACAGTTGTTCAATTTTGGATTCTATTCTAGGACTTTCAAATGGAGAAGCTACTGTCCTTTCACTTGCCACAATTATTGGGGTTCCAACAAATTTAGCACAGACATATTGTAAACTCGGAAATAGAAGTTTGTCATTGTTCTAAGATTCTAAGCTCCTCCTAAAGTTAGATCATTTCAATAATCACATGCCCTTACAGGATCCAGAAACAGCTATAACCAGGATTTTACAAGGAAGGATTTTTCCAAATAATGTTCTTAGTTCTTCAACTTATAAGCAATGGATCTTATTTTCATATTATACTTTGTATTTGTATTGTATAAGTACTGGTTTAAATCTTGCAATTTTCTTCCAATTTGGTTTACTGTTCATTAAAATCTCGCTATTTGACGTAAAATCTCAGAAGTTATGTATTATTTATTAATTGTGCTCGATTTTAAATGCCGATCTGAATGATTAACTCGGTACTCTCAGAGCTCTAATTCGTCAAGACATTTCGGACAATTATTTTTTATTTTGTTGAATTATCTTCACACTACATTTAAAACTGTCATGAAGTTTCCGACGATAATCTCAACTCCAATAATACTCAAAAGGACGACTCTCAACAAATTGTGCCAACAAAATCTTTATTTGTTTCAAAAATTACTTTTCAGTCGAAATTAAAAATTAGTTTGAATGAGACAAATCTAAAATTTTTAACTCAGCAATATATCAACGCCTTCGATATTAAAGCCCGACCCCAGCTGATTGTCAATCGGATTAACAAATCACCGAAAATTTTTCTAACTCTCAAAATCCCATTTTCCAGAAAAGGTTTGCTGAAACCGAAAAACATTTCCTGGAATCATTTGTATTGCACTGTGAAATAGTATTTTGTCAAAAGGACTTTTGAGAATTTGAAATATTATTACTGTGAAAGGGGAGCCAATTCTTCTCAACGGTTTATCTATCGATAAGCAGCGTTAGCTTAATGCTAAGTACTGTATAGTATATTTGAAACCTCTGACTGGCGTCTTTTAAATACATAACAACTGAAATTTCAACAAAAAATAAATAATTAAACAATTTCAACAATACGGTTAATAGCACTAAAATCGACTCGAAAAGCTTCGATTAATACCGGAGTATCAGTGCCATCTTTTTAAATGTTTTCTTAATCGCTTAATGCGATTTTCCACTTAAAATTCAATTATGTTGCATAACAGCTACAAGTAGCTTAATCGGCTTTTACTACATTTCCTGTCGCTATCGCAGCGTATCGGGCGATAAGCTACGCAGGCAGAAAAACCTTTCCAACATTGGACCAGCAGCAACGTGTCTCTGACGTAACATGTGCGAAATCGATAATGTTAACATAAAATGAATGAATAAATTCCCGCCAATTCGACGCCATCGTAAAGGTCGTCCTACATGACCAATTATTATCATTGACGTGGAGTTTTCGCGCCGTCGATGTAATATGCACGAGTGTGATTTGTTGGCACCAAACTTTTTCCGTTGAATGCAATTTCGCGCAAAACACATAAATCATAATATACAACGCAAAGTAGTTAAAAATTAGTAATACGTTACACGAGGCTTCAAGGCCGTGTTTTGAGGCCTCGTGTAATGACCCGGCACGTGTGTGTGTGTCCCAATTCATCGTGTGGCTGAATCGATAGGACAACTTGGGTGCCGGAAACGCCACTAGGGAGATCCGGGAGAAATAAAACAATGTTAGTGCGTGCAAAACTAACCCTTGTAGAAATTCTGACTTCAAGATTTCTTTGTAGATTCGTGAGCATACACTAGATCCACACTGAAATTTTAGAACACTTTAAGAAGAATTACTTTTTTTTAACTTTCGTAGTCATGTTCTTGCAGTGTGACTCGAATATAAAGGAGGGAACTATTTCATTACACGAATTCTTTAGGACCTTCAGGTTAGTTTGGACAAGTTGGGAACTCTCTCATAGAAAGCTCAGTTCGAGACAATCGCGATATTTCAACGACTTGACGGCGCCTTTAGCTTCCCTATTGCAATTAAGCTGGTGAGCTGGGTGACATTGAAAGAGATGAGAATGAATTACGAAACAAACAGTATGATAAGTTGGGCTGCTCGCTACATTAGCATATCTTTGGCTAAGATATTGAAAACACGTCTTCACATGAAACACCATAGGAACGCGGTGAATATTAGGAGGTAAGGGGAAAATTCCAATCGAGGAAGACAAAAAGAAAAGTAAATTAGAATAGGACAATTAACGTCCACATAAATACATAGTTAACTATCACTTTAAAAGGAGTGCCAGTAACCAGTCCGGATGATATTAGATATTATATCCTGGAAAGAAAAAAATAAATGTTTCAAGTTCCTCACTTGATAAATTAACACAAAATAGTGATCAAACATTCGTTACTTACTGATCAGGGATTGCTTGCCTAGTTCAGGTCACCAACTGAAGCCCATGTGAGTCTGTATGGAAATAACCGAAAAGTTGGCTATCAAACACAAAGCAAATTGTTGTGTGGCGAAGAGATGAAAAATATTACTGCTGAGTAGGCTTAGTAGGGTTGAAAGAACAAAGCTGTTCAAAGTAAATCATACTCCTAAAAATTAGATAGACAGCGAAAAGAAAAGGGGGGATGTAATTCTTAGGAGAAATGTCTGAGTGATATTTAGTGTTTTAAAATTAAACCTACGAAAAGTAAACCTGAAAGTGTGGTTACATAACTGAAGCGGTTCCTGAAAACTATTATTCGTCAATAGCGGCACAACAGCAAACCCATTCATAGAAAAGCTAGATTATCAGAAACAGTCATAGAACTAAACATATAAGTGCAATGAATGAATAGCACTACTTTTCATGTGGTGCAGGAAGTTACCTCTGAATCTGAATTCAAGTGGTTCATTTTTGAAAAAAACAATAGGGGATTCCTTTAAATACATGCATGCAATTATTGCTGTCGAGTCTCGTGCCAATTATCTCGGTGCCATCGCGATGACTGAGATGCAAAAATATGCATCATTCATTAGTTGGCGGAAAATCCCTGTCGACTAGATAACCATGCGAATTACACGTTTGCTCAATCATTTAATGATAGCGGATACCGTGAATCCTGCGCGCGTCTTGCTCTCAGTAGTTCTGCAACGTTGCCGTTAGTAAAATATCAAGGGAACATGTCATGAAACATGACTATTCCGTTGTGAAAGAAACAGAAACCGGCAACTCGGCCAGATAGAAAACTGAATTCCCTCTCGATTGCGCATAGCTTACTATACTGCAGGTTTTTACTATGCGATTCACTATCGGCTGTGATGTCCGCAGAGCATGTCTTTTTTAAAGTGTACTTATTTGTCTTCTTAATAACATTCGGCGAAATGGTTTGTTAATTGTGAACCAGTATTTGTTTCCCATTTATTCCAGTGCAAATTTTGATGAATCACTTAATGGTCCCTATGACTCATTAGATCTCTGTGCAAACGGAGGGGTGGACATTTCAGAGATAATATGAACAAACTATACGCAAATGTGAATGTAGAATGTGTTGAGATTTAATTGGTATAGGCGCCTAGAATATGAAAATATGTCATTTATGTATTTAGGTGCTGGCGACCATAAAATGAGTCAGCTACTAAATTCGTTATTCTGAGTATTCTAGATACCGGTAATCCCCTTCCTGAATTTGATCAGGAATACTCGGTATATAAAATGTTATTTAATCTGTGTGAAATTTATTTGTTTACGCTTACAAAAAAATTATGCAAAACGTGTTATTTAACTTACCCTAGTTGCCATTTGGTACTATACTATCTAGTTCAACAATGGTACATACCTGAAATTAAAAAAAAAAAAACATTAAATATAATGTCTAAATTGCGGTTAATAGAACGTACTGATTATCAACCCAATTCAGGAAGATCAATCATGAAGAAAAATTGTTGATTGCATCGGAGATTTTGGGTCTAATTCTTTAAGACGGCGAATTCGCCCAGCTTAAATGTTTTAATAGGATTTTCATATCACCAGCAATACACTATTTTTCTAAACACAAACTCTTTATGCAAGATCACCACAAATCAAACGGCAGTTATTCCATATATGCACCAGCCCAGACAGCTTATTTCGCAACAGAACGCATAAATTAGCATACTCGCGCATATCGCGAACGGCCGGGAATTATTAATTAGGAAAAAATGACCCAACAGAGTTCATGGAAATCATAAATTGAGAAATGGTGGAATTTTTATTTGGTGCCCGTGGTTCGCTGAAACCACCGGGTTTTGAATACTGAATGGGTTCGGTGCGATGAAGTAACCGGGGATTTTATGGTCGGATTGAAGGTGTTACATCCGGTATTTTTGTACTAGAAACGCAACGCCAGTCTCATAATGCATGCATTAGTCCAAGATTTTGTAGATAATGGATAAAATAGTTTTAGTTGTAATATTTACAACAATAGTAATCTGGCAGGGTCCTTAAGATAAAGACTACTTTCGCCCTAAATGTCACGAAAAATGTGATCGCTGAAATCAATGTGGAAAGAAAGTATGTATATTAGATCATTTTCTATGTATTAATAGATAAACAAGATGCTGCGTCTAGAACTAGGATCGATCCTCACATTACCTTCTTCTATGTATTTTTTAAGAACTTACTCTACGTTATTTACACTTACGTATTATCAATCACTCCCTTATCAAGCGTTTTATCATTTACTCATCTCATTTTTCTTCAATGAAAAATGTTTTGATAAGGGGTTGAGTCAAATACGTAATATTTATTGTTTGTTCTCGTATTTGTGTTTACACTAGGTACATATTATTTCAAGGAGTATACACATAAGCCTGTTGCGTAATAGTATTTTTACACAATTTTGGCCAAAAAACAAATATTAGACTTTGAAAGCTAATCGGTTCATAGAATTTATTCAATATTTTGAAGGAGGCTTCAGTCTAAGTACAGGAAATTCCGGATTCCATTAAAACGATGGCGCCTTATGTTGCGTAACAGCAAGCTAACCAGAAAGCGACAACTATGCATTCCTTTCCGTTGTCTAGCTATTGCCACGCCACGTACCATGTACTTAGTGTTGGTTTATTAAACATAAAATTGTCATACTTCAGCAACAATCGCATCGAAAAACATAATGATGGAAATAGTTGTTTACCAATTGAATTTCAATAGAACAATCAAATTTTCTGTCGATTGCGACACGTCGGAAATCGTTCTTCCTGCGGCACTGCAGGTTTGGCGCGAAACCAAACGTTGGCATCAGGTAAGCATAACCAACATCGTTACTGCACAGCGAATTCCTGCCTGGCCGATGCTTCGCATAAGTGCAGTTGCGACGCTGGAATGTCGCCCGTTTTTTTTCGCAGAAAGGAGCATTTGGGTTTATTCGTCATTCTAGTGCGTCGAAATATTTCGTCAACGCTTATTAACCAATTTAGGTCCTTGGTACTATTGACTATCCTTTAGTTTGTAAATTACTCCAGTCAATATTTGAACACGTTGATTTCATTGTAAGTGCAATCTGGATTTGAAGGTATTACTTAAATTTATTACATACTAGATAATGATGTGATATATGTTACATTATATTCAATTTACCGGCATTGGCAATTTGCATCGAAACCAAAAAACGTTTGTTCCTGATATTGGCCCAAATGGATGTGCATATTATCGTCTTTAAATTAGGTACGAGCTAAGTAGTTTTCTAAGAGCGTTAATTGCATAATGAGCAAAAAATGGAGGAAAATTTGGAGGAGAAAAAATGTGAATGAAAATATATAGCCCATGTTCAATCTCAAATGTTATTAACCTACATCATGTTTTCAGTCTCACTTCTCTTGCCGTGCTATATGTATATGCTAATCCTTCTGTATCACTATCATTGATGTTTATTTCTTACCAAAGAATGTGATGCAAAACTATCCCACAAAGCAAACTCTTTTAAAAGGTTTTAAACCTCATGGATATTGCACTATATTGACATTATGTATTGAGAAGAAAGAACCATGTAAATCGTCAAAAACAATATGGACATTTTTACACGTCACGGTAAAATATTCACTTTCAAGAAATAAATTAATGTTTATTTACTGTATATATTCCAAAACAACTTAGGCAATTTTCAGAATATTATTGTATAAGCGTTACAATGAACATGACATCAAAAAATGATTTTCATGGATGATGAAAACAACAAGACATCAAAATAGCAATGGAGAAAAATAAATTAAAGAAACTTGGTAGGAAAAATTCCACCTTCCACCTGTGGTAGGAACTGGGCAAACTTTAACAATCTCGAAAATTACTCAGGCCTGAAAAAATCAAAAAAGACTGCCCAGGGGCAGATAATTATGATTTCATCAAAGCTTCTGGGCACTTTTTCAATTACTTGTGTGTGAGGCGTAATTCCCAAACAAAATAAAAGAAAAAATAAATCCCTTTAATTGATGACCTAGCTGGTCATCTGAGGGCTAATAACAAGTTTTTCTGATTTTGGCAATATAAAGAATAGGGCAGAGGTGCTCAGAAAAGTTTGGAGGCTGGCCACTCACCGAGGTGCTGACCCAGAAATGCCTTCTAGTCGAAGGCCCAGAAAATTGGGATTTACACGCCCTTCACACATTAGAGTTTGGTCTAAACTCTTAACAAGTTTTTATAAATTTTTTTCAAGCTCATGACTGATATGTGTTTCTAAAAAGTATATCCACTTGAGATAACAACAACGATAAGTTATTGAGGTTAGCTTAGTTAATATTTTATAGACAATCTAAAAACGTTCCACGGAAGCGGGCTTTTGCTTCTAATTATTGCTTCTCAGTTGTTACTATTGAATCGACCCCACTGCTATCATGAATTCTTCATATAAAAGCTTTAAATAAAATTTTCTTATCCATCGAATTTTCTTCACCATAGAACCTTATTTTTAAATACTAACAAAATTTAACATTCAGAGTGTACAATAATGTAGATATTTCAGTAGATATCAAATAAATATAAATAAAACTCTGCCAATGCGTTTTCGATGTTGTGTTCAAGTGGGCCAAAAACATAAACAACAAACTTGACCCAACAATAGTGTGTATTTTTGGGTCAAATCAAACGCTGGGTTCCATGCAAAAAAAATATGATAAAGCGCTGATTTTCTCTTCAAAACTTTGCAAGTAACCTTTAAACATCTCATATTATAGATCTCTTGTTATTCAGGTTTCAAGTTCGTTAATTGGGACCAAATCGCAAAAAAAAACACATTCCAGGTTAATCCTTCTAAACGCGTAATTTTTAGCTGTCCTAGATTCTTTTACCTTCAATTAAATCCCATTGATACGGCAGTGAAAAGATCGGTGTAATAAGTTTTTGATCTGACAATATCATTAATGAAAGTAAGTGGTTTCTAATCCTCCATTAGCATCCTAAACTTATTTTGGTATAGGTTAAAATCAGAATCGCAATCTTCCCGCTCTTTTTGCTCTTCTCCTTTTATTTTCGAAAATTTCACAAGGTCTCCCAACGAGTCACGACTTGATCGCATCCTCATAATCTCTTTTTTTCTATAGGCCAAAATCGAAATTCACCCTGTACAAAAACACGCCTATTTAATTATCTCAAATCCGATGTTTAGCCCGAGGAATTCCGAATAAATTTCTCCGCTGCCAAACAGGTTTGCCAATTGTAGAAATGTCAAGAAATGCGACTGACTGTTTCGAGAGCACACAAAAAAAGGTGAAGCAATTTAGTTCAGTTTTTTATGCCTATTTAACAATGTCGATTATGGGCTTTCAATTCGCTGCCTTCCATATATTAAAGGTTCACATTGATTGGTCATCGGCGATTAATTTAAATAGTGTAGGTGAAGAAACAGGTCTAATTTTCCTTTCCTCATTATTCTCGTTCACATACAGCGCTTCTCTATTTAAAACGCGTTTTAAATGTTTAAAGAAATTGAGAGGCTTCAATCAACAAAACTTCGCTGCTAACGTGGTAGCCTCCAAGATGACCTGATCTAATATAAACCGAGCTTTTAATATATTGTATTTATGCGGTTGGAGTATAATTAGATTTCACTCGAACGAACCAATACTAACAATTTACCACATCATTTCATGCATATCCAAATCTGATAAATAAACAATGATGACCACATGTGTCCTTATAGATAACGATGATTTATTAATTCCTTAGCATCTGCTGGGTGCCTGCTATAGCCGTCTGGATGACCCAATCCATGACCACTTTATTAGACATTATATTTTCAATGTAATAAAGTGGTTCTACGCATTGCAAAAACCATACATACTTTCTTTACGTACATGATTTTTCTATATCACTATTTCTGTGTTATTAATTCGCCTCTAGGAAAACCCGAAAAGGCACAT
Source organism: Euwallacea similis (assembly GCF_039881205.1). Classification (NCBI taxonomy): domain Eukaryota; kingdom Metazoa; phylum Arthropoda; class Insecta; order Coleoptera; family Curculionidae; genus Euwallacea; species Euwallacea similis. The sequence goes on from NC_089625.1 coordinate 331,947, forward strand.
TTTGAGTTGTTTCTGATTAAGCAACCACTGCATGGTACTTACTAAAAAAGTTCCTTTCTTGCTTGGAAATTTATACAGAAATTAATTATTATTTAAGGGATAATTAAAATAAATTGCCGGAACCGCTTCTGAGATGCAACCATTAATTAGGGGTTTCTTTGGCTTATTTTTACCAGTGACGTTTCGACCGGACACCACTTTAAAAACTCTTTTAGCTATTTGAGTTCCAACGACTGACATTCGTGACTAATTATTATGCACGTTCACTTACTTAATGGATCTGTTCCTTTTTAAATAACTTTCACAGACTACCAGGAAATTTGGGTTGCATTTTTATACGGGGCCTCTGCCAAAAACACTTCCATTAATCTAAGCATATACAATGGTTAAATTTAGTGCGCAGCAAGCTTCTTTTTTCCACTTTGCTGCCCGGTAAGCTCCTAAAATTCCCTCCAGTAGGTTCATAGGTGGGTGTACACAGCTACTTTCACCTTGTTTCCTGTTTTCCTTTCATCACGTCTTATCAATATGAATTTTCAATGTGGGAATATGCAAAGGAGATTAATGGGTCTGCCTTGGTTGGCCTACCCACGACGATTATAATATACAGAGTGCGCGTAACTTGGTTTTTAAGCAGGTGATTGCAATCTCTTTTAATTTCGGATGAAGGTGAGTAATGGGTTTCGATTTCTCCTTTTTTTGTATTCGATCTCACATATTTGGGTATAATAAAAATAAAAATGAACTTTTATGCAAGAGGATTACTTTTCCGTTTCATGTCTCCTTAAAAACACCGCAACAAGTCAATTTATCCCTTTTCAATAAATTGCCGTTAAACCTGTTAAATAAAAAAACGAAGTGTTCTTAATCACGCATTGGGATGCAAGTGTATGCGAATGCCTATATGCTTGAAAGCTTTGGATGCCTTTGGTATCCAAAACGTGTTGTATCAATTGCGATAAAAATTCAGACTTGTGCCTGGAAACAATTAATGGTTTGGAATTGTATCAAAATTTTATCGTTAAATTGCAGGTATTTTTTAAAGTTTTTTCCACGATTCTTAATTTTTTCTAAAAAAAGCTCTTTTTGTACATAAATATGTTAAAAAAATTAATAGTTTACTAATATCTAGGGGAGAAAGTGCAGAATTATTGTTATTGTTGCTGAACTCAGTCGACCATTAAACACAGCTTAAGGTGATAAAATAACCATAAAGAACTCATATCGTGAAGTACCCTGCAACCTTCTATACAGAATGCTGTATTAGGTACCTACCTAAGGTAATATACTTATTGTATTTCAACATGAGTTTTTCTAAATGCGCTTTACCTTAATATTTTATCTGCACCATCTAATCTTAAAGGCTCTTCCGCGATCGTCCGCTTGTCGGCGCTGAGAGAAATCCGTAGTAATTTAAAGCAAATTACGGCCATTAACAACAATTTGTAATTTAATGACTCACAGAAGAATTGTTAGCGTATTAAATAAAGCCCATATTTGCAGTTCCTAGACGTGGGTAATTGAATGGAGGATGACGGTGTTAGTGCTCGCTAAATTGAAACCAAGTTTAGCGAATTTGTGTCGACAATTGGCCAAGACTTGGTATAGAAATTACGAGACTTCAGCTCCGTAAAAAGAAACAGACAGGCACTCAAAACAGGTGTTTTCAAGCTATCAAACGTCGTGGATCTTGTTCAAGAGTTATGTAAGGAATTTTATGGTTGTGTTAATTAGTTATGCCATTCCAATTAATTTAATTTTTCTCAAGTCGCACGACTAAACATGTACACCGTGATAGGATGGATTTCTAATTACTCCGCTGCTCGAGTTCATTAGGCACGTGTTATTAAACACTCAAATAAGTCTCCCTTAATGTATAAAAAATCATAGAGAACTAAATACACTGCTTTTGATAACTCTCTGCAAATTACAATTCTTGAAGAATATCAGATGCTTAATAGCCATGTTTCTCTTTAAGAAAGGTGCAATTTATGGAGGATTACAGTCATTGAAACCAAGGTGAAGATTTGTTCTCTTTGAGAGTACATAGAGAATTTAATGGATTATTCAGTAGAAATGTCACTCTGAAGATTAGTGCCTCTTTGTATTTATTGTTGAAGCTATTAGATTGATTGTGATTCATAAAGGATGACAATTTTGTTAACAATGACTATACAGAAGCATTATTGTCGTTAGTCTTAGGAATATGTAATGTAATGTATGTATGTACTGCATACTTCAGAGGGAGCAATAAGTAGTAGCAATAGATGTAGTAGTAGTTATGATAATTTCATCATTTGTCACATTTCATTTCGTTTTTTTGTCACGTGATGCCTGAGTTGTAATATTATCTTAACCACACTCTACACAAATCTCTCCCCACTAGAAATTGACATTTGTTTCCCTTACTGTGGATTCCATGAATCATTTTACCCTCGGTTTTACCCCTTATTATTGTTTTCGCTAGCTGCCTGATGTGATTGTTGACAAGGCAAATAAGGAATCTGTTTCCCTTGTGATAAGATAAGGAATTCAATGGATTATTAATTATGATAGTCATAAGGGTATATAATCTTGATACCGACAGGGCAGGAAAGCAGAAGAAGTGCCCAAGGTAGTGGATACATGTGAAAACTTCGAGCTTACGTAATACTAAGTTTCTCTCAAGTTCCCTCGAATTTTAAGACCAAATAAATCGATGTAATGCTGAGATGAATTGAATCTTTGTTTCTGGAATTTGTTTCACAGTCAAATTCTTTTCGAAAATAAAACATTTCACTTTTATAGCCTCTCGTATTGTTAACATACACATAATAAGTCTTAAACCCTTCAACTTCAAAATTTCAGAGAAGAACACAGAGAAAATAACTACCGGTAAAAGTGTTGTCCTCAAAAGATACTTAAAGCAATGGGTTTGTTATTTATTGCTGAACTTTATGTACTGTCTAGCACTTATTACATCAGAGGGTTCTTTATGGCAGTTCTGACAGAACCAAATGTATTCGCTTTGTAGTTTGGTCAAATTTAGTGCAATAGTGTGAACTAGTTTTCCTATGTTTTAAGTAGGGCAGGTAGTATTAGGCATATCAAAATTGGCAAGAATATACACAAAAGCCGCTTTGTTGCTATTAGTCCATCCAAATTTTATTTGGTGAAATTCACATAGCTTTAAAAATTAATGTCTAAAACTTTAAAGTAAGTCACAGGCCGGAATCTATGAATCGGCATTACAAGGGTTCTGCTTAAAAAATTTCATATTCTTTATTCCAATAATGCACTAACTGTCAAAAGAAAAAAACGAAGTTTATTCTATGAATTAATGCAAAAAATTATACATTTGGTTCAGCAATAAAAAACAAACCTCTTCTTTAATGTCATTTTAAAGGGTCTTTAGGTGCTGTAGAATACACTATTCTTGTATTTACACCGGAAAAAAACTAAAATTGAAATTTTTTTTTATTAATTAAGTATTATGGGTTTTAAAATTGAATCTTTTAGATTAACCCTAGTTTCATTCACAGAAGATCAAGAATTCTTTATCGTTCTGTTAGTTTTTCTTTATGTGAATTGCTAGAAACAATAATGCTTCGACCTTCAGAGAAAGGATTAAGGATATTAAAGCAAACCAACGTTGGTTCTGTAATTATGTACAATAATTACAGAACTAACGCAAAATGCCTTGTCCTTCAAAACTCCATTTAAAACTAACATTAAGTTTTCGTACAACAGTCAAATACCCATAATTCGGACACCCAGAAATACGTTCATAAAATTTCTAAGAACAACCTTGAATATAACAAATAGAGATAGTGCGTCTTATTGCCACTAAAACCGTAAATTCGCTTAAACTACAGCATATAAAGAGATATACAAAATATAACCGTTACAGTACTGAACAGGAACAAGTCGAAAACTCCATTCTGGTACCTACTACCACGTTAGTGAGAATTCGATGTTAGTACCAAGAATTTCATATCTTTTTATTGCATTCTCGGCGGGGTATGCAAATAATATACCCCGGCACTTTTTGCCTGAGTGTATTTGGGTCTCTTTGATAATCTCTAAGCCAAACAATTCTAGGAAAATTTCGAACCCAAACATAACCCGGAAAGGTCTTAGTAGGTAATGAATCGTACCCGCTTGTACACTGGTGGTCCTTGATAACTGTTGATGGGAATCTTCTATTTGTTTACGTTTATTTATTTGCAAATGTTGTCTATCGATAATAACTTCCTTAGAAGTACTGTACACTACATCAAATTTGTACACTATTAATTCTGGTAAAAAGTACTTTATAACATGTTAGCTCTGACCTTAACATTTATGGTGAAAGGCCTTGAGACGAATTGAATAATTTAGGTCTCTGGTAGCGAATAAATCTGAACTTGAACTTGTGAAAAAATCGTGTAAATTGTGCAATAACATGGATAATAAAACATCGAATCAATGTTACGATTAAAAATGGCGGCAATAATTTTGGCTGCTCTATTAATAACACAAAGGCTGCAAAATTTTGAGTAATTTATATTGCAGTTTAAATAAATTCCTGCGAACGAAATATTTTGGCAAGGGTTAGGAAGTTCGTTTTTACAGCCATCTTAACCTTGACCTTTCTTAAACCAAAATAGAAAAAAGTAAGAGTTAACTAAACGCACTCAATACGACATAACCACATAATAAGACAATTTCGAGAAGACACTTATACCTGTAATCGGTGATTACTACACCTTTGTAGTAATGGGTAAAATCCCCTTAACAATTTTCCAGCGAATGCACGAATAAATCCATCGTAAATGAATCGAAAAAGTCTTGAAAAATCTATATATTGATAGCCTTGAAAGCTTGGAATTATTCAAAATAGAATAATATTTGCATAATGCCGCGAATGTGCAGTCTGATTTTCGAGAAATAGAGGAACGTGCATGTAAATGGCGGACATCAATTATTGGAATCGCTTTTCAGAGATTGTTTATCACTAAGTACAGTGGATTTTCAATTTTCCAATTAAACATGTTTGGAGAAATATTGAAAGTGAAGCTAACACTGTGGTTTAGCCAGTAGCATACCGAAGGGAATCCAAATACGAATACCAAAGTAACCATAAAAAAATAATGTAAAATTTGGCGGCACAATTTTTATTTCAAAATGCAATAAAACGTTAACTTTTGAAATGAAAATTACAACAACTTTAGATGAAATTGCAAATGAGCATCAGGTAATATGAGCAGCCCCATCAGATTTAGAAAAATATTTTTAAAATGTGTTAAATATGACTTAAGTTAATAAAATTGCTTGAAGTTTTGCCTTAAATTTTTCGAAATAATACAGGAAATAACCGTTATTGGTTATGTGGTAATTCATTATACTTATTATACATATAAGCATTTGTTAAGTACCAAGTTAGATAGCATAAAGACCTAAACTATAGTTAGTTCCAAAGTCAAGTCAGTACTTGATAAATTGGTTTAATTATTCCTCGAATTATCCTACTTAAACAATTGTGCAATCAAGAAGCTTACTGACCTAATTTGACTAATATAAGAAATAAAATTAAGTATGGCAAATAATTTGTCTGAACCAAAATGGTTACAGAGACGGAAGTGTGACAAACTCAAAAATTTTCAAAGAATAACTTGCTCACTGTGAAAACGTTTCTGAGATTTGACTAAAGCCTCGACTTAAATTTTTTTTCAATTATGTTTTAGTAATATGAACGTACTGCCTACAGATTTTGTTTAATGAGAAAGGAAGAAATCTAGGAATAGGTATTTATCTTGCTCGTCTAAATAGATACTCAGGATTATTCTCGGGGACCTGACAGGTCCATCCTTGGTACTATAATGAAGTGAAGAACTGGTGTCACCATGCAGTTATCTATAATTTCACAATAACTTGTCTATGTCTTGACCTCCATTTTGATTGATCCCTTAGCCATTGCAACTAATTAACGCTCGATCATTTCCACGAAACCATAAAACGCAATCAAGTTAACTCCTTGGATAACGGGCCTACTGCACTCCCATATACTAGCGCATTCCACCCAGTAATACTCCAACACATTCACCATTCATTTCTATTATTATTAGTAGTAGACTCAGATCGTCAGTGAGTGAATCATCTCTGCAAATTATTGCACAACTTGACTTTATAGATACCAAAAAACCGCTGGCATTAAAAGGCGGGCACAAGTCGAACTTTCTTGGCTTTTTAATGGTTACTATAGAGAAAATTACTTACGAGCGAAACTATTTCAAATACTACAAGCATGCACGCTGGCTTTTACTCAAGGTTGCGGTATACGGAAATAAGTGCATTTAATGAATTTAAAAATGATACGGACTGTTGCGTGGTAATTGTCCTGGCGGTGGTATTTTTTTACAAAGTGTGGTCACTGGGTAAGAGAGCATTGAGAATCAATTCACTCAGGCGGAATTTGCTTCAGCCGTTAAGCCAGTATCATCTGCATAAATCCTTTGAAACAGAAATGCACGCTCAACAGTGGAATCTGCATCAGTAATGGTGCTATTCTTTCCCCTTTCACCTATTTAAGATGCTTTCGTCATAAGCAAACTTAAAAATAAAACTGCAAATCCTTGCCAAGCAATTTTTGCAGCTAGGAATGTGTCCTTTCTAAACTTTCTACAGTTATTTGTGGAAGGATTTCGCATCACGCCGAATTAATTATCAGCGTTTTAGTTGTCCGGACTTTATCGGCATCGTTTTTGTTATTGCACAATACGCAAGTTACGTAGGTTTCTCAAGTTCAAGTTCGGTGTTTTAATTCAATAGGAGGCGCATGTTAAATTACTTAATATTTTCAAGGTTTCCCAGAACCGACCACCGCTGAACGATAAGGTCAGGAATTCGCTACTATGTAATGATTACAACTCTTCTTCCTTTTCTAGTAATACCATCTAAGAGTATGACCTAAGGTACGAAGAACCAAAGGCCAACAATGATGAGTTTATCTTTTTTGAAATAAAAAATAGAGATCCTAGAGGGAAAAATTACCGATTGTTTCCAAAATTTGAAAGGTGTATACAGTCTGTCCCAGATAAGGATGAACAGCATGGGGATCTCGGAAACGGTAATAGATACAAAATGGTTTAAATTGGGAAAAAGTTGAGCAATTTAAAGCAAATTAATAATCTGTTTTTATATCGGCGAAATTCCGAATGGTTACGAAGATATCCTGAAAAAACGAATTTGGCGGTTTTCGTTTTTTGCAAATAACTCTTATACGGTTATAGTTAAAGGAATACAAGTTTTATATTATTAAAGCACTTTTTTGAGAACTGTTTAGCAGTGTTGCCAGTTTTCTTATTACATCCTTACTTTCGGAGAAAAATGAGTAAACTTTTGATTTTCATATGGGCGTGATATCAATTATTTATATTTTCAAAATCGTCATAAAATTCCCTTTTCAGCTATGTATTACATTTAATATTTTTCTCAGAAACTCTATGAGTTATAGCCATTAAAGCATTTTTTGATAAGTCGGCCATGATTTTGACTTATAGTAATGGTACACATTAAATAAATGAATGCTGTGGAAACGTCAAAATTATTTAAAAGTTGAAAAACCTTCAATTTGTTTGACGTGTGCATAATAATAATTTGCAACAATTATTTTTTTAATTTTAGGCTGATACCAGTAATATATTTATACTTTTAAATAATTTTGACGTTTCCATAGCATTCATTTATTTAATGTGTACCATTACTATAAGTTAAAATCATGGCCGACTTATCAAAAAATGCTTTAATGGCTATAACTCATAGAGTTTCTGAGAAAAATATTAAATGTAATACATGGCTGAAAAGAGAATTTTATGACGATTTTGAAAATATAAATAATTGATATCACGCCCATATGAAAATCAAAAGTTTACTTATTTTTCTCCGAAAGTAAGGATGTAATAAGAAAACTGGCAACACTGCTAAACAGTTCTCAAAAAAGTGCTTTAATAATATAAAACTTTTATTCCTCTAACTATAACCGCATAAGAGTTATTTGCAAAAAACGAAAACCGCCAAATTCGTTTTTTTCCGGATATCTTCGTAACTATTCGGAATTTCGCCGATATAAAAACAGATTATTAATTTGCTTTAAATTGCCCAACTTTTTCCCAATTTAAACCATTTTGTATCTATTACCGTTTCCGAGATCCCCATGCTGTTCATCCTTATCTGGGACAGACTGTATATATGTAATCGCCAATATTTCTAACCAAATATCTGAAATGTTCATAAAAAACCGGAACAAAAACTCTATTCCAGAGTTCTCAAGGATTTGTTCTCTCAAAGATGTTGGCATATAGCAACTACATTGGATCTTGGGTTTTATATTGGCCCCAAATAAGTTGAATAAAGCTTTTGAAAATCATATTCAAACTCGCAGAAACAGTTACTTCACAATTTTCGAAATATCCAAGATCGAAATATTAAAATGTTCATAAACTTATTGATTTTTCCCAATTGCATATTCTTAAGAAAATTTTAAAATTTTCCTATTTAAATTAACTCATTTCGGATGTTTTTTTTTTTTAATTATTTTTAAGACATCATTGAGTATTTACAGTTGGTTCAAACCTGAGATAAAAATTAGCGGCGAAAGATTTTCCTTCATAAAAAATTCGTGTTGAGATTACGAAGTATTTTTTAGCTTCTAGAGTCAGAGGAATTTTTAGAAATCTTCAACCATGTTTGTAGTTCACAATATTTTATTTTGGAAATCTCTTCGATTCTGAGGACATCGCAGACTGCTGAAGATGTTTATATTTTACAGTGAAAACAGACGGCATCTCGACAATCTATCAGGTTGTTCGGAAAGTAATTTCGTTTTTTTATGTGAAAATGAATGACAGTTTTCGTATAATAAACAAATGCTTTATTAAATTATATATTGGCCGTTCTGGTCCAACACCTTTTGCCATCTTTCTGGTAGTAGCATAATTCCACGCTCATAAAATTTTTTGTCTTTGCTGGCAAAAAACTGATCGAGGTGGTTTTTGACCTCATCATTTGAGATGAAAGTTTTACCGTCTAAAAAATTTTGGAGTGACCGGAACAAATAATAATCCGATGGTGCCAGGTCTGGAGAATATGGTGGGTGTGGCATTGTGTCCCATTCAAGCTGTAAAAGCTTTTGGCGAGTGACCAAACTTGTGTGAGGTCTCGCGTTGTCTTGGTGAAACACTACACCTTTTCTGTTGATTAGTTCGGGTCATTTCTGTTGAAGTGCATCCTTCAGTTTGTCCAGCTGCTGGCAGTAGACTTCCGAATTAATCGTTGTGTTATCCGGTAAAAGCTCAAAAAAAACGATTCCTTTAAAATCCCACCAAACAGACAGCATCACCTTTTTTTGGTGAATATCGGCTTTGGAAATGGTTTGAGTCGATTCATCTTTTTTGCTCCATGACCTCTTGCGTTTGACGTTGTTGTATACAACCCATTTTTCGTCCCCAGTAATGATGCGCTTCAAAAACGGATCATTTTTGTCACGTTTGAGAAGCGAATCGCAGACGTCAATGCGGCGACACAGATTTCTCTCTGTGAGAACATGGGGAACCCATATATCGAGCTTCGAGGATAATCCCAGGCCTTTCAAGTGGTCATAAACTGTTGAATTCGATAAATTTAACTTCAATCCGATCTCACGTGTTGTTATTCGACGGTTCGCATCAACTAATGCCTTTATGGCGTCTTTATCAGCTTCAACCGGCCTTCCCGAACGTGGTGCATCTTCGACATCAAAATTGCCAGATCGAAATTTAGAGAACCAGTTCTGACACTGGCGTACTGTCAACACACCTTCTCCATACACATCGGTCAATTTCTTTCTGGCTTGAACAGCATTTTTACCCTTTCTGTAGTAAAACAGTAGGATATGTCGAAAATGCTGCTTATCGCTCTCCATATTTAAAAGGGCACCAACCAAAAACTACTGCGTAGAATTAATTGAAATGTTTCACACACAAGCCTTGTTATATGAGCTCTCAAAGCATATAAAAATTATATGGCTTAAGTGTGAGGTTAAGTGCAAAAAAATACCATTAAATCCTCTGTCGGGAAAAAACGAAATTACTTTCCGAACAACCTAATATGATAAATTTCGAATTTTCTAGAACAATCCTAGTTCCGGAAAACCTACATTTTCATCTCCAACAAAAATAGTTCTCGCCAGAATATAATTAGCTCACGGTATCCCGAAACACCCACTACAATTCAAAAATACTAGTTTTCTGACCCAATTATGATGTTTCCTGATTATCCACTGTCAAAGTAATAAAGTCAAAGTTTAGTGGTGGCAATATAAAAATATGTGTCGCAAAGAAGCCATAAACACGAAAGGCATCAAGCGCCCGAAGAAGGCGATAACCCTTGAGGTCTGGGTACTTGCAATAATCCCAAGGCCAAGGCCAGAAAGTGCCACAAAGTACTATCTTGGTGTTATTCCTTCAGGTATATTGGCAACGTCACGTCAAAGATATCTTTTATGGCGGAAACATTTAAAACTGTTAGAAATACCCTCTTGAGGCGTTGAGAACTTTCGGCTCTTTGTGAAGAAGAAAATATTTAATAAACAAGAAATAATCTTCAATCAGAACAAAATTTGCTCGTTGTTGATATTTTTTTCTACACCTCACAGTTACTAAGCGAGTATATTGAACCTGGAACTAAAATTCGTCAAAGATAAGAAAAAATCATCATTATCTGACATAGTTTTCGATTATATAACTTCAGAGTAACAGATATCAGTTCAAAGTAAACGAGGCTTATTGATAAGATTACGGTGTTAAAATTAGAAGAACACCCTCGAATACCTACTTGAAGATAAAATACACACTACCAAAAGACTAGAGGCTGGAGCTCCATTAAGTGATTATTCGGTTGTTGAATTGATACAATAGTTCAATTCTACTTGATAGGGAAACAGGAGTACCCTTTCAATTTCTCGTGTTTATAAGTAACGGTCTCTTGGGCACAGTAAAATCCGAGCGGAAATGATTTTTCCTTTTCGATGATCATACGATCTTCAGACAGAAGAAAGGGCGAAGCTAAAGCCCATTAAAGGATAATGCAACTCATAGTGAATACGCTATTAATTTGATCCTAATTATCGACCTAAAAAGATCGGGTATCCTCATTGTTTGGGTCCTCGTGTCAACAACAGCAAGAAGTACTTCCTTATTGTGACGGTAAATACCTGAGGGCAATGACATAACTTTATCAAACAAGTAAATATACCGCAAGAGAACAACAGGCTGTAAAACATCAAAATGATATACAACGATCCTCTCAGGAGTCTTTATCATATTGATGGCTGCATATGCTGCACTTTGGTTCTCGATTCGGAAATTCTAAGAAATTTTCTTTTTCTGCAAAACTTGTTGCTTTTAATGTGGACAAACAAGGTGAGCAATTCATTAATTCTCCGGAAATGCGAAACTCTTAGTCCTTTTCCTATCGTTAATTAAGTATTGCCCTGGAGTGTATTATAAACCATATTTGCAGGACTTTATGTGTTGGGTAATGTGTTATGCACCTGACATAATGTTCTTATCACCAATATGTGGGAGTTCCAGACTGTATCACATCGATTACGACATATCTTGCCTTAACGCGAAACAGGCTGAAGGGCGGTGTTGGGTTACGGATCAGATTTTTGTTTAATTAGAATTTAGATAAGGGCTGTCTTTTTAAGTCTCTGAGCAAACAGTTGTAAAACTTCGAAAAAATTCATATTATAATTTAGATCATAGCATACCCCAGAGATAAGTGTTTTAAATCTAATCTGAAGCATTGTCAACATTCATATATGCACATTGTTGTAATTTCTTCATTACCATGTTGATTTACAGGCTTTGCCAGATAAAGACAAACTTCTTTTAATAATAGACATGCTTGACAAATTTGTTTTAAATTAGTAGACCTCAGATTCATATAAAGCCGAGTGCAAAACAATGTATAATACTACAACCTCACTTCACTTTTTTCTACAGGGTAGCATTTATTTCCATTTCTGTATGGAAACGGTGGATTATCTCCTAAACTAAAGTAAGCTATACACATACATGGTTTATTGGCACCGGTGCCAATATAAATACTAGCGCCAATACGTACAACTGCTTTTAACATACGAATATTGGCGCGGTATTTGTAACAACTTCCGTGTTTACAGACACACACACACCCACACACAAACACTGGCGCTAGTCAACTGGCGCCAATAAACCATTTACGTGTAAACTTTGTACTAGCTTGTATAACTAAAAAACATGAATTGAAGTTTCAATTAATAAAATTGACCCCGGATCCCGCTTGTGTTCCCCAGTGTATTAATTTCAATCGAGTACATTAGTCAAAGTCCTTTAAGCATGATAAAAATTCCAACATGTTCTTGTTTAAGCTCTTTTTCGATTCCACCATTTCTTTTTTTTCATCCCTCTCTCTTTGCCAGTATTTCGTAGGGTTTTGTCTGAAGTTTTCGCATTCAAAGCCTATCTAGCCTAGATTCTCAATGTAATTGATCAAACCTGAATTGACTTAAAGCATGAATAGTAAGTTCTTTGTAATGTCACGAGGAAACTTCTGACTGAGGAAACTTTTAAATAACAAACCTCCTTTTTATTTTTCAGATGAATGTTGGGTTAGAGAAACTTTCATCTAAATAAAAATCTTAGGTGTTAGCGAAAACCTAGAAGAAAATTATATTAAGAAATAATCAAGAATCGAGGTTTGAGATTTAAGATCATTTTAGAAATAAATCCGAGTAGACAAAAATTATTTCGAAGTAACTGCAGAAAAAGAAAACTCAAAAACGAGGAAGCTGATCGGTTAAATTGAAATAATATGATATGTAGATAAATAAACTCTACATCTAAGTCGTTCAATCATCATGAAATAAAAAAATTAGCAAATCTAAAACCAAACATTACTAAATATCTCTACTAAAGCTTTAGGCAAAACACTTCGTGTGCGGTACCCGCAAAGGCTGAACGCTGCCAGTGCACATTTCGCAATCTTTAAGTATCTCAAATCTCTTTTATGACTAAACCAGGTTGCACACAAGAGCTGCATCAGACATAAGACATGCAACAAGAGACATACAGTAAATACTGCTTGGAGATATAATGGCGCAAATCAATTGAATTTAAATAGATATCGCACGAAGTATGCAATATGCAGTTTGCAAATGTTGCTGTGGTATACGATACTTCGTGACACATTTGTGTAAATTCTAAATTTCAACTGAACAAGCCGATAATGCAAAAAAGCTCACCTGAATCAGAAGGAGTTTCGATCCCGTATATATTGTTTCTCATGGCGGCGTTCTTGTCCTTGTAATAGCTGTGATCATTCTCCGCAGCCATTTGAGTGCGTATTCTGAACTCCTCATAGCTCATATGTTCGCTTTCCTCTTGCTCAGATTCGGTATCTTCCGGTTCATCTTTGATATCCAAAACCTCCTCTTTGATAAAATTGTCTGCTAGGGATTCTTCAGAATCGACTTCGTCTTCTTCAAATAATTCGGTTAAATCCTCGGTCAAATCGTTGTGGTCACATTCGTTAATGGCGTCGGTAAGGATCTTCAGAATATTTGAGCTCTTATTCTTATGCGAGGCTTTATTTTCCTCGTCATCCGACTCTGGAGGAGTCTGGATTACGTGCTGTATTATGGTACTGCACGGTTGCATAGGAGTTGACGTAATCATGGCTTTCACTGATGGTTTGAGTAAGCTTTCTTGCTTTGGCGTTACCGGGGGTGGTGGAGGTGGACACATCTCTTTTTTAATTACCGGGGGTTTCGGTATAAAGCAACTCAAGTTCGATTCTTCTGCATGTTCTTTACTACCGCAATGCCCGGCCCACATGCAATCATGGTTCACGAAAATATCATCATTGTTGGTGGTGTTCTCGAATGCCCAACTATTGAGGTTCGCAACCGGGTTCAATTCATTGAAAAGATCATCTGTGGACATTACGTCGTATAACTCAGGGAAACCGACATCAAATTTCTTCCAATGAACTGCAATATCATCATCATCACTGCCGTCCATCATGGAATAGTCCATTACTGGGGCAGAACCCAAATGTTCAACATTCAACGGCAACAACGATTCAAATATCGATTCGGCCATCTTATGTACTGTATTCCGGCTAGTTCCTAACATATTTATTATTATTCTAGGGCTGTCTTAATATCTAATATCACAAATTCGCCTGGCTAGGAGACTCCCTCGTCGCTTTTTGGTGCGATTTGGCAGCTGCTGCAAAAGAAAAGTTCCTAGTTAGAGACTTTCATGAGAATTCAGCCGTTTGTTGTGAGGGGAAATATTATGCCCAGATTTAACTGGTGAATAATTGATAAGGAAGTTGACAACATACGGAAGGGAGAAAATGTAATTAAACGACCAAAATGGAGGGATCAGAAAAATATAATATAGCTTGGCACGCGAATATATATACTTATATATTTTTTTCTTTTTCTAAGTCTTGATACCGGTGCGAAATTCAATGAAGTGACGTCTTTTTAAGACCACCTAGCATTGAAATAGGAAAAAGTTTAAACTATTCAAATTATCCTTACAAATTATATTTCACTTTCATTTATGCAACAGCTTAAACACGCAATATCAAACGTCTAACATTACAATGATACCGAATAAAGACATAGGCTCGTGACAAGCTTGGGGCAGGATTAAGGTCTCTTTCGTTCTCGTACTGAAAGCACATAATGCACCTACATTCGCAATTTCATATCTGAACCGAACCCGTTGGTATTCCGAAAATCTAGATTAGGACTGGAAACACCCATTTATTATCGATATGGCCAATTAAAATGCAAAAAGTATAACGGCACCTTGAGCTATAATAGGGAGTTTTAGATGTTAATAACTAGTCTACCTCAACAAATGGAACAATTTGACGTTGAACTACATTTTAGAAAATTGAAATACGTATTGTAAAAGAATATACGATAGATGTAACCAAAGTAGTAGCGAACATTGACTAAACACTATAGTGTCAGTCTAAAGTGATATATCAAGTTAAGTAGGGATTAATTTCTACATGAGCGTGACTAAATAAATTGCCGGTATTTCATTAAATTGGATTTTAAACGCATTAATTACGCTATGTACTCATCACATGATGTATACGTCTGGACTAAGAAGGCAATTATTTATTGATTTCTTATTGATTAACAATTCTTATTTTTACCCGTTTGGTAATGAGAAAATCATAGAAGTTGAAACTAAGAGTTAGGGATTCGCGGGTTGACTTGATTTCAAGCTACTTCACTTGACTATTTTTTTAAAACGTTTTATTTTTTTTTAAATAACTATATTTATATTTCTTATAATAGTACTAATTATTAGAATAAATTTAGTGGAAACTTTACTAGACTGAGATGATATTTAATATGTAGTATTCCATTTTCATTGTTTCATTCATTATGAATACAAATATATTTCAAATTAGCCTAAATAAAAATAAGCAAACATTCGCAATTCAGATACACAAAATAGTCATCTTTCTTTAACACATTAATAGAAAATTCACGACCGAGCCGACGACCGATAATAATTATTTGCACAAGTGAATTAATCCGTTATTTATTCAAGAGGGGAAGGATTAGGTCCAGGAACATCGCAAGAGGCCCTAATTTTTATTTTTTATCGCGATACGTTTAAAATTGAATGAAACTCTGTATAAAGTACTTTAAAAAAGTCAAGTGAAGTATTTCATAAAAATATGAAATTTCTTGAATCGATGAATTCTTAAATTGAGAAGGTTCCTATTTTATCAAAAAAGTAGTTCAGGTTAGTTCATAACAATCAGTGAATAACAAGATAATGATGAAATATACAGGCATGGGTATTAGTAACGTTAATCATAAAATAATTCCCGAACGGCTAATCAAAATCCCGCATAATATATGCATTCGCATGTGCAAAGGATATTACGCTCGAAGTGCGTTGGGTTAATTCATGTAAGAAGCGGTAGACGGTAACAAAGGGGTTTCTGTAATGGTAATACCTCTTGTAATACCGTTACTTGACGTGTACTCCGTGCAAAATTGATGATAACTCGATCTATGCAGTTAGATGTCGTTTGCCCCCCATGCAGAAAATACAACACTACTTATAGTTGGAAACGCATCTAAGCATTTTCCCAAAAATATTTTTCTATTTTTGTTCGTCGTCCATCTGAACGTCGTTTAATTTTCTACGAAAATAACTTCCCAAAAATACCTGCCTAATTTATCCGATAGAAATATTCCTAAAGCGACTTTAAAATTATAGAGGACTCGGATATTAAATTTAGCAGAAAGCTTCAGCAAGCAAGACAAAAACACTAAAACTTAATTATAGCTAAGGAAGCTTTCAGGAGGACGCATGCTGTAGATAGCCAAAGAAGGTAAACAATAAATGCTAAATTAAGCGAGTGGAGAAGGGTCATGTAAAGAAGAAACAGCTGCAACATCTTCGATAAGATCGCCAAGCACAGGCAGCAAGGCAAATTGGTGGTAGGGCCAAAAATCTGAACAAAAGTCGAAAAAATGCATTATTCGGGGTTGGCATGTGCGGGTCCTAAGAATAATGATCCAAATATTAAAATAAATTGGGAATAAAATAGGGGCGTGAGGGTATGAAATTTTTGGGGGAACAAAGCACATGAGATTATACACGTCTAAACAACTCCAGAAAAATGTTCGAAATATTCTGCCTGAGTATTTGTTGACATAATTAAGGAATTACGACTTAAAGCAGTGGGAACTTCTAGGGCAATATTCAACTTAGAACATAAAATTAGACCTATTTTTTGGAATAATTCCCAAAGGATTTAGAGCCAAATATCTTCAGGAGTTTAAGGACTGCGAATGCTTAAATTCGAACATGTAAATTAACTTCTCGTGTGACTTAAACCGAATTATCCCATTATATTAAAGTTCTTGTTCGACCGGAAAAAATGCAATAGCGATGTGCTCATTAGCAGGAATGTAAACCTTAAATCGGGAATAAATGAGGGTTGTTATGGTTGGGCGACGTAAACCCTTCGGACGTCAATGCCTCAACCAACCACTTGTTGCCACAAGCCGGCGCGAGTTTTGAATATTAATGAGTGCCCTCAATTAATTAAATTTAATCTTGTATTGTTTTTCGACGAGCAGACGAATAATTCTCCACGCTCAGGTGCCCCCCACGACAGCGAGGGGCCAATTAACTTCTTAACCGTCAATTACTTAGTGTAAATAAACTTTGAAACCTTCCTATGCTATAAATAGTCGTTGGGTTTTAACACATTTTTAAAAATTACTGGGAGAATTTTTATGCATAAAAGGGAATGAGTTGGTAAGTAGATATTTGCTACTGAACTGACCAATCAATAAATTCACTGTGTAAGGTTAAGCTCACAATGAAGTAAACAAACAACGATCGATGAGGCTGCTGCTCTCTGAACCTTGTCACAAAATTGCACAATGTTGTTCCAATTTTAACATGAATTCTAAGCAACATTTTCCTGCTCGATCATCAGTTGTTAAGCAATTGTTTTGGTGAAAATTTCTTATGGAATTTACAATGGTTTTTTACGTCGTCTATTGTTGCAATTCCTTTATCGAAATTAACTTGGCGTTAAACTTGATACGAGGAAAGCTCCCACATCTACGCATCGTGCTCTTAGCGTGAGATATGACCTACTTTCAAAAATCTCGATTTTTAACATAACAATTAGATAATTTATTACCGATAAGTCCGATTAAGTATACAAATGTTACATATTTCGTCTTATCTGTAATTTATCGCATTGGAAAGTTTTCGAGATTGTCGTCGTGTAAAGTAGGTCAAAAGTATAGGAACGTTATTACGCGTCATTAATCAAGAAAATGGGGTACCTTCCAAGGTACTTTTCTCCAATAGGAAAGCTATTTACTATCTCTATCTAATAAAGGATTAATCAAGACATCAATGTTTGATGATGTAGAAGTGATTTTCTCGGTTGGCCAACACTCCTTGTTTAAGATATGGAGTACGAGTCAAACTCCGGAAAAAAAGTGACGTCACATGACGTATATTGTCATAAGGTACTAATACATGGCCGCCTTCTATTAAGAAAGTAGTCTAATACTGGCAATTGTTTGCTACATCCAGCTCTTTTAAATCGTTGAAGCTACTGATTTGAGAACAAATCGCAATTGCAAAGTTACTAGGTGGAAGAAACCGACTTGGGTTAGTTATGGTCTTAATTATTCCCTAAAAATATTTCTTTAAAAACCCGTAAGTTTCCCAATAACTTGAAACTACATTTTGCTGCATTTAGGAATTTACTTTCCTGAGAAGCAACTCTTAAAATGTTAATGAAGTGCCATGTTCTGGCTGAAACTAAAATCGTAGAAAAATCTGATATTTAAGTAATTGCGGGAAACTGCATTGATTGCGCTAAAAATAGGAATCATTGCACAATTTAAAAAAGCAACTGAAAATTTAATAACATTGCCAGTATCACAATCGAATCGGGCATCACAAATTCAATATACTATGTGTGTAGGTGACCGTTCCGGAAGCTTTAAAAGACAGTCCATACACAATCTGTGACTGTAACAATGTAAATAATTTACTAGATTTTTAAGGATCTCAGACATTTTTCATTACGATTTCGTCGAAAGTTTATAACTGAACAAACGTATTTAGGGGTAGGCATGGGGGTAGGTACTTATCCAATTAGATACTTACAATGAATATTTTTCAAATCAATGAATGTCAAATTAGATCGTGTATCGGAAATATATTCAGAAAAACACTCGCTTAACTAATCACTTTCTCACGGCTTTGTCTGAAATACGATGAAAAAACGAAAATATTTCTCCAATAATGTAAGGACCAAGCCCAACACTCGGTAGTACTACGAAGAACACCACGCCAAAACACTTGGTGATCTAAGAAGATACTGAAACCTAGAAAGATGTTTAGGGACTTTTATAGGCCTAGAGTGGGCGTTAGCCTGGGGTATGCATTCATCAACTGCAATGGAATAATACTCTCCAATTTCTTTTACGATCTACCCCAGACCCACTAAGGGACACACTTAATGATTTTATGACTGCTAATACCTTGGCAAATACTGAGAATTTGGTTTTCAATTTACATAGAAATTTTGCCAAGGCAGGTAGAAAAAAAGCAAATTGAAGGAAAATAATAAACAAACGCTAGGGTAATTAATACGCACTTAAGGCTAAAATAAATAAGCACCATTGTTATTTCTTTAATTTTTCCTCATAACAAATGGTTACTCATTTCATTATCTAAGAGTTTCAATTAGAAAACTAGAGCAAATTATCTAGTACTTTTATAATGCTGCCTGTAGGTATATGCGTATGCGGGCGGTGCAAGGGGTGATGGTATACTTACCCAGTGTAAAGCAAAAAGGTGTAAGCCCAAAGGAACTGATGACTACAGCAATTATTTTCTAATTCGTGTGTTAAACCGTTTTGTCAAAGTTTAGCATGTTGTGTCGAATAAATGCTATTTACCGGTCTATCACAAAAATCTCCGGTTTCCTAATAGGTATAGTGGCCTCGATAGTGCCAACTTCTGATTTTTAATTAAGACACTCTGTAAGCATATTTTTGCCTATTTGGAATCAACAACTTATTTCGAGTACGTACTGTGACTCGTAATTTTTATAAGTTTCCCGTAACTCATAAATGAAATAAGTAATTGCATTGTTTTAGATTGTCTAATCTCTATCTGACACTTTCCAGTAGCGACTAAAATTGAAAACGATTTTTTTTAACAATTAAGTAGGTAGGTACTTAATTAGAAATTTTTTTTGGAAAAACATTACTTTCATATCCACATAAAATTATAAGGGATTATCATTAAAAAAACTCGCATTAAGCCTTTTGGTATTTACCATCAGACATCTGACCAACAATCACAGATAAATTATCCAGGACCAGATATTTCTCTCTTTACTTTCTAAGGAGAGCTAAATTACGTGTTACGTATAGTACTCAATTAATTTACTATGGAATTCAGAGTAAATACAAAAATATTAACATTCTAATGTGCAAAAACTCTCCCATGATAAACTATAAATTAAATTATATGGACATATAATATAAATTATTATTTTTATAAAATAAATTATAAATTATTATTATTGGACATTATAATATAAATTAGTAATGTGGGATCAACTTTAACTGCAAAGTAACTTCCGCACAAATGTTGAAAGCGATCCTGGGTATTTTCAGGTCATATTTTTAGTTTCTATGGAAATTGGCTTGATGGTAAAGATAGCACATAAATTGGGCGTAAAATGGCATTTAATACATACAGGGCACACACAAAATTTCATGAAAATTGATTAACGAATTGTGGCAGCCAAAATTGATTTCGCTTATACCCGCGCGAGTTACACGAAAACTTAAAATAATATGTTTAACTTGACGTAAAATTAAGCACACTGATATCAAATTAATTTAGAGTGTGAAGCAATATTTAATAGTGAAATATATTATTTAAAAAGATCAAATTGTCCTTCAACTCAATTGTTGTAATGGAGGATTTGGAATTAAACATATTTTCGTGCTTTCTTCAACATAACTTGCTTGAAGGCATTCAATCACTTGCGCCATATTTTTTCTCGCTCTTTTGGTGCTCCTGACTCTGGAGTCATTTGATTAGCTGGCCACAAGCAATGCACATAATTTTAATTATAATTACAAAAAATTGTGCAATAAGTGTAACTTTTGCGTACCTTATAAATCCTGAGGTAGTAATGGAGTGGCGAAACGACACTCACTGGGGATAAGTCCGAGTTCAATAAAACAGTTTTTTTCTCACGCACGGAATATGGAGCACAAACGAAATATCAGAGGACAAAGTGATAAAAACTTTCCGAACTGCGACACTTTTCTTCACTCGCACGGTCAGCTTTGTATACATCCTTCTTTTAAAAACTAGAGAAGAAAAGTTCCAGCAGGAGACGTCAACGTCTTCACTTTGGAGCGGCCCGCGAACCAAACTCAACACTTCGAATGCCGGCGCTAGAATGACGTTTCGCCGGTTTAAATCGACGAAGCAAACCGGACCGCTCGATTCGCCGGCACCATGCGCCTGAAATTCTACGAGAGTTCGACTAAATTAATCCCTTAACAAATGGGTTTCGGCTCCATATTCCAACTACAACATGAAGTACACATAAACAGAAATTGTTTGATCTTAATTTCGTGGGGTGTCGATCAGTACTATCAATGAAATTTACCCGCAACGTTGAACTACTTTACGAGGCGGAGTGGGCGGAATACGCCACGCCGCACTCTTCCAAAATCGGCGGCAAACCTGTAGACGCGGTATTGCCGCGTCGTGAGTCTTGTCAGTATTATTGGCGGGCGAAGGTGTTTGGTGTGATTGCTTATATCTACACGTACACTACTGGACAAAAGTAAAGCAACTATTTATAAAAAATATCAATCTCCGCGTGTATCTTTTATTTCTGTCAAATATGCAAACAACTTAATTTGCTATTTAAATTAGTACCCTAATTAAAATAAACAAAGCATTTTCATCAGCATATGTAGTAGTTTAAGTTTTTGAATTATTTCTTTATTGAAGTGAAGCAAAACTGTAGGCGACATAAATAAAGCAACTTTAATGAAAATAACGTTTTAGTTAATTTAACAATAACAAGAACAATTGAAAAACCACAACATGATCGAACTTAATTGATATGGTATTCATTATTGGCTATAACTTTTTGACATCAAAGCGACATTAATTAAATTAAATCTTTGGTAGTAATAATTGGTATATTCGTCCATACTTCGTCTATTTAATCTATCAAAGATTCTTTGTTTGAGAACCTTGTAGAACAAATCCGACATTATACCTCTTTCCATAGGTTCTCGATGGAATTAATGTCCGGTGATTGAGCCGGTCACTCTAGAACCTGGGCGTTATGGTCGTAAAACCACTCCTGAACAAGGCGAAAGGAGTGTTTTGGATCATTGTCCTGTTGAAACAAAAATCGAAGAGGCATCTTCCATTCAACAAAGAACGACATAACGTCTTAGAGCATATCCCTATCCAGGGTGGTCCACTTTTTGTAGCAGGACTTTAACAGTCGATAGGAAAACTTATTTTAAGAAGAAAATTTCATGTCAATATAGGTCCATAAACGCTTCGTTTTAAAGATACCGCGCGTTGAAAACTTTTAAAAAATTATATTATTTTTTATAATGCTTCAACCTCTGGAGATATTTAAACAAAACTTGGTGCACATCACATTGTATGCTGTCATATTCGGGCAATAATATCACGGCCCATAGGCAACCAGTACCGGAATTGTAGGGTTTTACTATCATAAAATTCAATAAATTACTAATACGATTCTGTCTAAAATCAAATTTTATTATTTATTATTGTTAATGATACGTATTGCATAATTAAAAGTGAAAAACAGCTACAAAAATTCACTTAATTTAAAGTAGGTATTCAAAATGTGAATCATTTTGTTGCACATGTAATTCACATCGACGTCTAATGGGTCGGAGAACACCAATTAAATTATGATTTCTCAATTGAGTGCACGCATCTCTAATGTGGCCAATAAATTCTTCCCTTGTTTCCACAGGAGTTGTAAATACATGTTTTTTTTTTAAATCCCCAAACAAAAAAGTCTAACGGGGTTATGTCAGGGGAATTTGTTAATTTAATTTTTTTTTTAATTGAATTTGTTACGCAACTAAGCCAGATATGAAAAAATGTCAAAACACATTTTTTTTGTAGAAACTTAATTACTGATTTAAGAAAAAAATTGAGATTTAATTTTAGACAGGACCGTATTAGTATTTGATTAAATTTTATTGTAGTAAAACCCCACAACTCTGGCACTGGTTACTCGGGGGCCGTAATATTATTACCTGAATATGATAGTATACAATGTGGTGCTGCACACCAAATTTGGTTTAAATATTTCCAGAAATTGAAATATTATAAAAAATAATCCTTTCTTTTTTAAGTTTTCAACGCTCGGTATCTTTAAAACGAAGTGTTTATCGGTCTATAATTGTATGAAATGTTCTTCTCAAAATAAATTTTTTTATGGACTGTTAAAGTCCTGCTACAAAAAAGTGGTCCACTCTGTATACTAATCGATCCATAGTCTCATTTATTAGGGCCAATGCCCTACTCCAATCCACGAAAAACAGCCCCATAAAAATACACTACCCTGGTTGTGCTTCACCGTTGGTGTAACATACTTTAGGTGAAATTTTGTATTAACTGGAGGCCTCACACGCCTCATTCCATCTGAATTAAAGATTCTGTATCGAGATTCGTCGCTAAGCGATACATTTTTCGAGTTATCAACTGCCCAGTTTAAATGTCGCCGTGCGAATGTAAACCTGGTAAGACGGTTCTTTTCCAAAACCAAAGGTTTCTTGACTGGGCATCTGCTACACAATTCGCTTCAACTAATCTACGTTGAACAGTCTTTGGATAAATTTCCAAATGAGGAATTTAAGCAATTATTTTCGAGGCAGACAGCCACAGGTCTCTTTGAGACACTCTTTTAATTCTCCTGTCCGTCCAAAATGTCGTTTTGCGAGGCTTTCCCGATTCCAGCATAATTCCTACACGCCCTTCATCATTGTAGCGACTAATAACTTTAAATACACTGCGTTTCGGTAGGAAAAACTGCCTGGAAATAACAATCCCGCTCTTTCCTTCCAAAATAGCATTTACAACCATTGTCCTTAACTCTATGTCGATTGGTTTATCTTTAGGCATGTTTATTTCTGTAAAAGAAACGACGTATAAGCTAATTTAAAATGTAAAATTTGTTCGGTAAACTCACTTCAGTTGTAAACCCGTTTTCCGTGTCCAAATTCAAATTATTCCTCTACTTTTGTCGCGGTTGTAACATCTACCGTTTACAAAATTATTAAATTCTAGTTTATTTGACATTTCAAAACAATTTCACATCTCTTGTGACAGCAGCCTATTATAATCTTTCAAACAAATAATTTTGATTTATGTTATTACCCATTGATTTAATAGACTTTAAGACCGTGTTTTATCGTAATAGTTGCTTTACTTTTGTCCTACAGTGTATGTTAAATAATTTATAGGTAATTATTGCATTATAAGCAATTACTTGCTGAATACACTTTAAATTGTCGTATTTATTAGGTGTATAGATTGTTATGTAGAAACACGGACTACGAAATATGCTAATTAGAAATCTAGGAATTAAAGTATTGTTGAAAAATTCTCATCAGTAATTCTCATACTTCATAGACAGTTACATTATCTTGATCAAATGGTTTTTATTAAGAAATAAGAAGATATTTGTAATTATTTCTCAGCATACCATTATTAATATGGCGCCAATAAAAGAATTTAACTTCAAACAATTGATAATGGAATCTATTACTTACATTCAACATATATGAAATTGCGTCAGGCAAACAGGGGGTGGTCGAAGCAGGAAGCAGTCAGCATTATTCGTAAATTATTGTGCACAGCGTGGGCAACGTACTCTTCAACCAAATTATTCCTATTTTTATTGAGTTATACACAAACAATATACAGGCTGTCCTAAATTCGAGCTTCGCGATTAAAATCTCAAATCCCTCTTATTATCAGCTTAATCATTTCCGTTGTAATGGTAACTCGAGAAGTAACTTGAACGTTTTTATTAATTGATAATTATAGACATTCGCTATTATATGGGAAAAGTTAAAGATAATCTTATAAAGAATTTTTTGCGACTTCAAAATTTAAGACGTAGGTATATGGGATTTTTCAAATAAAATGAGTTCCATGGGGATTAGGGAAACGGTAAGAAATATAAAGTGATTCAAATTAGAAAAAAGAGGCACATTTTTGTGCTCGTTCAGAAAATATCTAAAATTAAAAATGTGTACAGAATTTGTCGAAATATGAGAAAAAAAAACTGATTTTGGAAAATCATAAGTTATGAATAAACTGTTTGAGCAAATTTTAAGAAATTTGACATTTCTTTATTGTGAGCAACAGCCAATCGAATGGCGTTCTTAGAATTTTTCCGAACCTTCTAGATTTCGAGCAATTATAACTAACTTTGTTATTTCTTATGGCCGCCATATTGGATTTTGGTAGCGTCGAGCAGGCCATAAAAAAGTTACCAAGGCGAAATGATGCTTTTGTTTGTTTTTTCTACTTTGATAGGTCCAAGGGCACCTTTGTCATATATATATTTAAAAAGCTTTTTTATCTAATAATTTAACTGTCCTCGTATTTTTTAAGATAACAAGCACCTTGTACATACCGCTGGTGTAAAATGCTATGCTAATTCTTAGATCCTTCGGCGCTGCACGCCTCGTGATTAGAACTTGACGTTAGGGTCATAATGGTGCACTTCACAAACTTGGTATAAAATATATTATTACATTATTGTTATACATCTGATTGTTCTCCGCCTATCTAGCGAGGGTTAACTTAAGTTCATTTTTACATCTATATAACTATTACTCTAAATTGTAAATATCATGGTCGGTAATCATGTTTGAACCCAACTTCATTTATGGTTAGTGTTGCCCAAGTAAAAAATAAAAAATAAAATTTGTCGGTTTTTTTAATGATTTTTTAATCCTAAGGCTCAAAGGGGGTATTTTACACTTATACATAGTTCATTTAGCAGACTTTTTATGATTTTTACGTCGTAAAGCATTAAAGTTATTATACCTCCAAAAATGAGGGCGCAAAATTTGGTATTTTACATCAGACGTACAAAAATGTATCATTACCATTCTGAGGTGTCTCATATAAATATATGTATTTATTAAATATATTACAGCATTTGAATATTTTTAGAATATTTTCATAGCAGGTGAACATCTCGTAAAAAGCTATAATTTTCCTTTTTCTTGGATTGACAAAAAAAGTAGCCTTTTAATGACACAAAATAAGTTTTAAAGTATCACTTACCATCTATAGACATAAAAGTGATATTTTATGGCCTATTTTGTTAGTCACTCTTCCACTGAAATCACTTTTTTTCTCAGTCGGAGAAAATCAATCTGGCCCAATCGAAGAAAAAATTATATTGTGGCTTCGTCCTTGACTCGAATTGATAATTTTGCTGATTTTTGCTTTATAGAACAAATAACTATTTCAGGATTAAGTACCTAAATATCTATTTTGTTGGGTAAGTTCGTCCTGGAAAGGGAACTACCACATACGTAGTGACATCAAAAGGACTTCTACACAGCTAGGGGAGATAATGGCTCTTGATAGCAACACGCCACGATATAAACTTTAATTAAGAAAGATTATTGTAATTTGCAAAGGATGGAGGATTCATTTCAGATATACCCCCTGCAATATCTCTCTTGAAGTATAAAGTTTCAAGGATTTTTGGGATGGCTTATGGCTATTCAATTACGAACAACACCCAGGTTCCAGGACCTTGAGAATAAAAGCAATAGAAATAGTGGGTCAAGGTATACAGGCAATAAAAGCATCAATGGAAAGAAAGACCGAATCTGAATAAACCTGAACTAACAGGACCAACCCCAATAAGATTTTATTGGGGTTATTTAAAACTATTTTTAGTTTTAGTTCAAAGAAGAGTTTTTATGGCATTTTATGGCATCCTTGAGGGACACTTTTACGTCCCGAGTTGCAAATTTATGAGCAAGTCTGGCTAGAGAGTTAAACACGAGTAAAATACCATGTTTTTTGAGTTCTCTAGCCAACTGAGTTCGCGATGTTGTGTGCTGGGTGAGTAGATTCCCATGGCAACGTATATTTATAACTTAAGTGACTAGCGGGAATAAAAATTTTATATTACTGA
Organism: Euwallacea similis; assembly: GCF_039881205.1. Taxonomy (NCBI): domain Eukaryota; kingdom Metazoa; phylum Arthropoda; class Insecta; order Coleoptera; family Curculionidae; genus Euwallacea; species Euwallacea similis. The sequence continues at coordinate 358,797 of NC_089625.1, forward strand.
CTACACTGACGTTATATAGGGTGATTTTTTTCGATGATTAGTGGAGGGATCTTGGAAACTAGCAGAGTTATAAAGTCGATTAAATTAGGAAAGAACTGCAGCTTTGAGGGACTAATTTAATGCCACTTTTTATTTTTTGAAAAACTCCATAGCTCACTAGATATTTAGCAAAAACACAAATTTGGTCAATTTCTTTTAATCAATTTAGCCATATTGGCATTTAGGCATATTAGCCAATATTGGTTCTAGAGAAATAATTTTAATACGAATATTGTAGATAATTTTGTCCTGAAAAAGTTAAGCTAACCACATTTTTTTCTAACATTTGTCATTTTTGAGATATGGTATAAATTTTTATTTTATGGAAAGCAGAGTAGATTATGACCTATTTAAAAAGGTATTTTTTGCAACTTTAAAATGATGTCAATAAGTAAACAGTTATTTCTCAAAATGGCAGACATAGAGCTTTTTTTAAATCCGGTATTGCAATTTTAAGATAGTCGGCGATGAAATTCTTCATACTAATTTATAATTTATTTGACACTGACAACTCGTATCATTTAAGTCAGGCATAAATTAAAATTTTTCATTTACTTTCATAAGATTTTTTCACATCGAGGAGGTATTAAATGCATATACTAGAGATATTATTAGTGCATATACTAAAACTCAGCCTGAATAACCTATTTAACTTCAGTCAACAAGCCGAATATTGGTTCATTATTAAATGGTTGTGGATAATTAATATTTACAGTTAGACCGAAAAATATTCGGACGCTGACTAAATGTTTAAAAAACATGATATTGCAGCCTTAAAAATTGAAAAATAAAAAACCTATTTTTTTATAATGATGTTTGAAATCATTTACAATAAAGACATGCATTTAATAGTTAAAAAAATCGAAGAAAAAAAGTTCATTGAATAATGAACAAAATGGTTGCAATACAAGAAGCCAAAAATATTCGGAAGGTTTTACTATTATTTTTGGCTTCCTGTATTATAACCATTTTATTTACTATTTAAGGATTTTTTTTCTGTTCGATTTAAAAAAAATATTAAATGCATGTCTTTATTATAAATGATTTCATAAATCATTATAAAAAAAATGGGTTTTCATTTTTTAACTTTTAAGACTAAAAATACCTGGTGGGGAGTTTCTGCAACCATTTTAATATACTGGGGGATTCAGGAAGACGACACAGATCCTTTAAATCGTAAACAAATAAGAACTGAGGAAGAAAAATTATATTATTATAAAAAGAAATGATTATAAACACACTGATTTTTGATAGCACTATGAACTAAACAGAACGGCTCAAAACTTTCTTTCTTTTGTTTATTGTTAATGTTAAAAATTTGTGTTTGTTAATTTATGTGTAAGTATTTAGTACACTCACTTGCACAATTCACTCACTGCACCTTTCATTCACAATCATTTGCATGATCTCACAGTTTTCTTTTTTAATTTTGGAACACTTTCAAATTTTGAAAACTTCGTAAGTATTTTAATAAGAATGATGGGCATTAATATAATATTCCTGACTAACTACATCATATATCCTTCTTATAACAATGACCCCCATAAAAGTGCTAGCATTGACACTCTTAAAATGATCTATGTTAGTGACCTGTGACAATTTGCTAATGTAGTAAGAAACAATATTTCCAAGAACGACTACACACACCGGATACCGGATCTGCTAAATTCCATTAACCTCAGGCGTGTGTTGTTTATTATTGAATTGGATGCACTTTGATATTTCAATAATAACACTTCATAGTGAAACTAAAGCAAAAATTCCTTTTCCTGTACGGGTACTTTACTATTATAAAATTCCAGTACATTTCCCTTTAAGTTCACAACTCAGCCATTTTTATTATCCATGCATCATAAGCTGTAATATAATAACAAATTACCATGGAAATTAATGGCGGGGCCTCTGCCATAATCTTTTCCAATTTACTATTAATTTATAACCATTGAGGTCATGTTATTCAATTTATGGTACTTATCTGTGTTTATGTGCATTATATTAAGCTGACATGTTCACGGTTTATTTCGCTATTTCCGAAATTCTTTAATAGTTTTGTATATTAATAATAATGTATTATAGTGGAGTTTTCCGTTACATTAATGGATTTCTATACTTTATAGCGGATCATCCAGAAAAACATAAAGAAAAGAAATTATTTGAGTTCTAAAATTCATGATGTTTGTTCACAAGTAGACAATTATATGGAACAAGTCACAATTAGATATGCATAATACAGGGTGGCCCATCGAAATTTTTCTACCAAAGTTTTTTGTCTTATAATGTAGAAAATACGAAAACGCTCAAACCAGTCAATTTTAATTTCAAGAGGGTCATATTTCTTTGGTATAATCATTTTTCCAGGTTTAGCTTCTAAATGGGGGTGACTTCGACCCTAAAAATCTTAAATGGAAAAAGGTATCACGTTATGCATCATGTTAAAGGGCATTCAATTGCCTTTTAAATGTGACATTTTTTAAATTTTGGATGATCAATTCTTCAGAAATTAAGGTTTAAAAGCGATATTACGTTAAGAACGTTACCAAATTGATACAGAATGTTTTTCGTAAATAAGTCGAAAAATGCAAATCAAACCATTATTCCTACTTAAACATTAAGAATTTTAACTAGTTCAGTGCTTTATTTACTTCTGTAAACGCTATCATTTCGTTCTAAAATGGTTTACACTATTCAAGAGAAAGTTGAAATTATTTCACTCTCTTTTCAAACAATGATTGTGCCAGAGGGACTACAAATTTATTTAATGAATATCATCCTGATGAACATGTATCCCATATTTTCGTGCACAGTCTGGTTGCAAAATTAAAAAAAACTATATCTGTGCAAAGTAGAAAAAAAGGTTGTTGAAAATCAAATAAGAACGGAAGCAGCTGAAATAGTTGTTTTGGGACATATTATAATGGAACCTACTCTAAGGACTAGAAGAATATCAGATCTATTAATTGTTCGGTGTACAACCACTCAGAAAGAATTAGTCACATAAATTTCACCCTTATAAAATTAAGTTAGTTAAGTAAATACAGTATGTTGCAAAAAAAAATTTTACCAAACAATGCAGCCAGCTGGAGGATAATATTGCAGCAGTTTGGTAAGAAAATAATCTGTTTTAACAATTTTATATGAGAAAAACAGGAGGGTGGTCAGCGATCCCGGCCGGTATTCCGAGGGTTAATCTCATTCAATTAAAAAACACCCTACCCGTAACGAAATATGTATGTAAAATGAAACAGGTACATATTCTTGCATAATTGGTTTTAATTTCAGTACGAAAGATGTTTGAAACTTTTCAGGTATTATTATTTCATATTTCACACAGGAACATACAAGAAATAAAATCAATTTTAGGGATATGCTGGAAATTGTTTGCTACATCCAGTTCTTCTAGACAACTGGCGATGGCGCAAAACCTATCTACATAAATGGAATTTGAATGGGCCGTTTAAACAAATTAATAATTATTAAGACCTTAAATTTAATTTATGTACGTCTGTATATTTTGGAAAGTTTAAAGTATCTGTGTGTCAGACGAAGAGAATGAGGTGCATTTCCCAAGTGCTATGGTTAACAATGGCAACACTTTCCATTATTAAATTCTGTATTTCATTAGAAATGTGAAAAATCGCATTTTTCTGTGCGCCTACCGGAGAGATGCATTTTCCCGTGTTCTTAATGAAAATGGTGTTTCTCAGTATAGCTTACTAACTGAGAAATTTTCGTTTTCGGTGCTATGTAATGAAACATTACTTTGTCTCAATATTATGGTTATACGGCAACAATCGCACCAAAAATTTGTATATCCATCATTAACAGGACATTTAGTGCTCGCAGACAAATTGGACTTTGTGTCTAGGCTTTGTCCTCGCCCAGTAAAACTTACTGTTGTTGAAACCTAAAGGTTGTTACTCTATTGCTAACCGGCGTGAATTTACCTTTAAACTTGGTTTAGTGTCAAATATTGACCATGATTGAAGGTAAACTCTTGTTAAGTTCATTAATGCACGGTGCAAGTGCCTCTTAATGCACTATTCTAATAATTCGAGTATTGCTTAGCTAATGAGCATGTTGAATCGCTTCGAAAATTACCCCTAGGAAATCATCGTAGCAAAATAAACCAAGACACAAAAAAGTTTTCAAATATAGGTCAATCAACAATTGCTTCAAATATTTAATAGTTACGGACTGTTGAGCCTTTAGGGCAATCATCAAATCAATGTAAGAGGTTTTTTAAAGACAAGTTTTTTAAAAATATTTTATCTTGAATGGTATGTCTAAAAATGAGTGATTCTCAAATTTGATTTACAGAAGTTTTAGGCAAAAATACTATTATAATATATTTCATAACCAGCAAATAGAGTAATCCTCATATACCAGTGTGAAACTGGCCTACGAGCTGCAGGCCAGGACGCCAATAACGCGAATGAATTAAGAGGCTTTCTAGTGATTTATATTAATTATTTCCCACGACCAAACACCATATGTGACGATTTGAAAACTTAGAACGATTATATCTAAAGATAAAAAAAAGATATCAAAAATCCCTCGAAACCGCTTTTGTAATATGGAGAGGATTATTTCGAGAGGTTTTTGATATCTTTTTCGTTTCTCAATTATAACTATTGTAAGTTGTCAAATTATCAGCCTGTATTGTCTATACAAAATCTCTTGAAACGACGTTAAAATTGCGATGTGACCATGCATTCAAATAAAATAGCACAATATAATGTATTGATCGTTCTTTATATGTGTCCAGTGATGTGAGTCCACATAAACTCGAAAGATCTGATTGACAAAATCTTGGAATGTCTGTTTAGCAGTACCAGTTGTAGAGAGACAGTGCAGTAGTCGATGTAATCGATCTACTTAATTATTATTGGGATTAATTATGCTTTTTGATTTTTATTAATTTTTGTTTGTGTAGTTTTAAAAATTAAACCCAAATTTCTTAAATGGGTAGTTAACTAAATGAAATTATGCAATTTATTTATTAAATGATTTTTTAAAACATAATTGATATTTATGGACGCCCATGTTTGACAACATGCGCAAACAAATATAAATTATTAACGGGAAACAGGTACTGCTAGACGTGATTCTAAGAAAACAGGCACTGCTAGCAGAGACTTATATATTATTAATTATATGTTATTATAGTTTTTATGCCGGTTTAAGTGACGTGTAGACTTTCCAAAAAATTATTATTATTAAAAAGTTAACTCAACCAGAAATACAAACTCGGCTCATGATAATGGAAATCCAATACTGAAATGATATCAGACGCGCATGTACAATGATATATTTTCTCATTGGTCGATACCTAGCACTTCACAATGCTCTTGCGCACAGCTGAAGGATATTACTAAATTTTCCAACACTCATTAAATCAATAAAGCTTATCAATTTGAAAACGAACCACTCTCTATACTTCGGTTTTTATAGAAAATATGTAAATATGCAAAAACACCTTTATTTTCATAGGGGACGTTCTTTAAGTTGGTTTTCTATTAAATCCCATGCACCCTCTAACGGGGATGGAAACAACTGTCGGTTAAAAAAGTAATTCATACAGGGTGTGAGTGACCAGAATGATACACGTTAATAGTATGAACTACTAGTATATTATATAAGAAATAAAGTGCTTTGTTGAGGTGATTCCGTAACCTCTTACAGACGACGACTAACTGTATACCTATATCATATGCAAAGAAGTAAACGGTACTTAGAACTCAAGAATAAAACATAACGTAGCCAGAAAAAAAGAACCAGACATAAACATAAACAATCTCCCTAGACGAAAGGTAATCAATATTAAGTATTTATTACCGAAAATGGGAGACTGTTCCCATAAACCATCTTTAATATTGTGATTTCTAACAACAACCAATGAAATCTGAAATGGAGGGGGGGGGGGGGGGGGTTGAGTTGAGTTATACCTCATTTGAAAGGTATTTCAGTTACTTTTCCAAATATACGTGACTTTTTTTATTGAGAGGTTTCCTAAAAATCATGTCCAAACCATAAACGAACTTAGTTATTAAGTATTGTAAAAAAAAATGTTTATTAATGTTTTAAGTGTTCAAAATGCTATTTTCTAAATAGCAATAAGGTCTATTTTCAAACTCCACTCTAGCATTTACAAAAATTTCTACTTCAATTTTCTTACACACTACTTTCAAAACTTGAGACTGGGGTTTACAAACTGGTTGGGGTTACAACAGATGATTGTTTCAATTTTTATTTGTTTATTTGCATTTATAAATACATTTATTTAAATTTTCTACTTGTAGAAACAAAAGTAAGAATAAGACTATTCGAGTAAAAAATGACGATGGAATTCTCGAGTTTTTTGTTAAATTATTATTTATTATTGTAAATTTAATTTCGCCAGTTAAATACTGGTAACAGCATTCTACAAGAAAATCTTCTTCATTTTCAACAAGATGAAGCTCCACCACACTATTTTTTTCTTGTTAGACCATAAGTTTGCTGACAAATTAATTGGTCGGATAGGACCGATTTACTGGCCAACGCGATCGGCTGATTTAACACTACTGCATTATTTTCTTTGGGGGCATCTTAAATCTGTTGTTTATAAAACCCAGTCTTAAGATTTGGAAGAATTGCGGCTACATGTAAGGAAATTACAAAAAAAGTTTTTGTCAATATTAGAGTGAAGTTCGGAAACAGACTTTATTACTGTTTAAAAAATAATGAATAGCAATTTAAACACTTCCAAAATTAATAAACAATTTTTCTGTAATGCAGTTGATACCTAAGCTTGTTTACGGTTAGGACATGATTTTTCGAAAATCCCTCAATAAAAAAAACAGGTATATTTAGAAAGGTAATTAAAAGACCTTTCAAATGATATATAACTCAATCCCCCTTCTCATTTAAAATTTTAGTGGTCGTTTCCATCCTCACCAAAGTGCATGCAATTTAATAAAAAAACGACTTAAAAAATATCCCCTTTGAAAACAAAATCGACGCATTTTTACATATTTATATATTTTCTATAAGAAATGAAATATCGAGTGTAATTCACTTTCAAACTAACACGCTATATTTTGATGACTGACACTTTGATTCGAAACATCCTGTATAATTTTTATTTCAAATGAGAATAGTAAGCACCGTTGGCAAATCTCTTCCTTGAAACGCAGCGCATTTTGCTAAGTATGCCGTCTCTCACTAGAAGATTTCCTTGTCTTCAGATCAAGCCATATAGTTTTTACAACAATCAGTTTCTTTACACTGCTTATTTTGCATAATCTTTGCCTTTCTCGAAATCAAAACTGAACATGTTTTGTCCTTGGACGTCTCCAAAGACCTTATACCCATAAAGACGAGGTATTGTCCTACGTCTTTTGATGCTCAATTATGTCACAGAGTGATTCATTAACAATAGGAAAACTGAAAGATGGAAATATTACAAGTCAAGTGATGATTGGAAAAAATATGCTTTATCCGAAAGTTGATAGTTTCTGATATATAAGTATATAAGGTGTTGAAAGTTAAAGTTTTAATTCATTTTTTTGTCATTATTCTGAAAATATCTAGGTTAGACACTTAAAATTTGTAAAGTTATGCTATTCTATGTGACGAATAAGATATGTTCTGCAATTTTCGTGTTGGTAATAGATTATTATAAATTATCAAATTTAAACATAGTGTTCTTTAACTAGATGTTTCTCAAAAACGGACCGAGATATCGCAATGAAGCAAAAGTACATAATTAATGAAAAAATAATTGCTTTCTTCAATTTTTGAATCAAATTTCATGTTAGACATACGAGGTAAAATATTACTAACTGTAAGTTCTGTCAAATTGACTGTAAGTGGCTCCCTCTATTAGCAACGCGGCATCTATTAGGACCCTGTATGTGCTTAATCATATGTACTCCGCTCAAGCAGTGCTTTACCACGCGTTTATCATGTAATTCCTCTTGAGAAAATGCAAAAGCAAATTGTTTTAAATAATGTAGATATTCGCATTGCACCGATGTATCGCTCGATAAAAAATCTAATGTGGAAAAATTTTCGAGCGGCATCACGCAATAAAGCATTGCTTGACCTTTACCAACATGAACGAAGACTTTCTATGGATAATACAGTAAGTGCTAAGAATTTTTATATAAATATAGAAACTACTCTTTCTAAAAATAATAAAACGCAGGTGGAGGGCTACCACGATATCGCACGAATACCGCTTATTCTTAAAAAAAAAAACAACGAATGATCACATTTCACACGTTTGCGTTAAAATCGTCATTAGGATTTTTAGTAACTGATAATCGCATGGGTGAATATGAAAAAGCCAAGTGTGTAGTCAAAATAAGAGGAGAGGAAAATTTTTAATTAGAAACTTTTTATCAAGTCCCCTAACAACTCATACTTCCATTGCAGGATTCGAGAGGTTAATTGCTCTTAGCGTTTTTTAAGCGGGTGTAATGAGAAAGGTCCTCATTAAGAAAAGTTTTAACACCTACCTATTTAATACGAATTTTATATTTGTTTCGAAGGTTGACAATCAGATATTGTTTACCAGCTATCGGAATATTGTAAGTGAATATTATAAATAAATATTTCAGATGCTATCAAAGGTATTAAAGGAAATGCAAGGAGTACACGCATGGGACTCAAACGTGGTGACACTGAAATAACTCCATATGTGATGATCAATTTGATGAACATCTCATAGAGACAGTCCAGAAATTTGGGTTTGAAGCCCAGTTTTTTTACAAAAACATTAGTTTGTCCAAAGGGACAGCTTCGCTTTGTTGATCGTCTGTTCCAAATGTGCATTCCAGTTTAGTGTCTTGGCTGGGATTGCACCTAGATATTTCGCCTTTAACCCAAGTGAAATGATCTGTCTCTAAAGAGATGACACCTATAAATGATCTAATTTTTCCGATTTTTATAAAGAAGACTATTGCTGTTTTGTTAGGATTTACAGAAATCAGCAGTCCAGACACCATATGCAGGGTGATTCACGATCGATGATAAGTTAGACGTTTTCGGAAAACGAAATTCATGAGCTTTCTGAATTTGTAAAAAAACGTAATTGGCTCTATTGGCCTAAAATATTTTCAGCATGTTACGTTGCTTGTTATATAAAAAAGAAGTTGGAACTCCAATATTAAACGAGGCACCCTCTATTTTATCCTATTTTTAGGATCGCTTTTTCTTTCGGAGCATTTCTGCTTAATAATTCCTAATCTAGCTGGTTAATTTTTTTGTTAAAAATGCGCCCTAATAAAACTTCTGTTTACAACACGATTATAATTTTCAATGAACAGAAGTTTTGAAGATTGTTTCGGGAAGGTCTGCCAATTTGTCCCATGAAGAAAAAGTGGATCTGCCTTGCATAAAGTGATTCAAAATTAATATTTATATGATTAATTTTTAAGTTTCGGCACCTAAACCGTTATACTTCGTAAATTAAGCTATTTTATGTATTATTTTGTAACATTATATTATTTTGGACATGTAAAATCGTTCTTTTATCTTTCCCATAAGTAAAAAAATTCATTGGGGTAAGATCGCGATATCTAGCAAGCCAATCCAAATGCTTAAAAAATGGTCGTCAAACATTTTAAAAGTTCCTTTGGTACGTTCTGATTCCAATAAATTGGTGCTTCGTCCGATTGGAAGCTACAGATGTAATGTTCTTTTACAGTCAAATTTCCTAAAAAATCGCTCACGGTTCATCATAAATGATGAACCTTGTTATATTTCAGGACACAAAACATTAAAAGTAATTTTTAAAAATTTAATTTATTTAACCAAATGTGAGTCGTGACTAGTCCAGAACAGGTTTTTGTCCATTGAAAAAGATTTTATTGGAAAACTTGATTTCGTCTAATCAAATTAAATTTAAGGAAATTGGGGTCTTTTGGTATTCGTACCAAAATTATTTTACAAAAGTGGATCTCGCGTTTGCAAGTTTCTAGCTTCAGACGTTGGACTTTGTCGAACGTGAATGCATGAATTATATACTTAGGAAGAATTCTCGGAATGTTGAAGTGTAATTAAACTGAACTGCCCCGGACCAGCATGAACTAATTTTTTATTTCCTGTCTTTTCCTATTTTAATATATTTTTTGTTAAAATGTAAATTAAAAAATATACATTTTTATGAAAATATTAAAAATCATTTTTTATGTTTCATCATGTTATCTGGTGTACTAAAATTTTTGCATCTATACCTCTGTACAGTTGCAATGCTAATGCTAGGGCTCTCTAGCCCTCTCTAGCCCTAACATTAGCATTGCAGCAATACATGAGCTCATTTATTTCTTAAGCATATCGCATTTCCATTGACTAATTTAAGACTTATTCCCTTTCATTTGTATTTGTCTTAACAGAATATGACGTTATATCAGGCCTGAAACTATCGTAATCCGTTCATTTATCTAAAACCGGATCAGCACAGCACCTTTCCTTTCGTCCTGACCTTTTTGTTAGGTCGTAGTTAATTATGGTTTCCATGGTTTCAGGACGATGAAGAAAAGCTTGTAATGTCTTTGATGATAAGGAAAACTTGTAATTTTTGTGATAATAAGTCAAATGAGGGTTTTTTACCTGAAATTAAGATTTGCGAACCAACCTGCGATAACCCAATCATTATCGACGATGTCCACCGATGGTCGCGGCTAAAGTGGTCACACAAAGCCGTGCATGGTTCCCGCTGGCGAATCGTAAAATTACTCATTCATACCAATTTGTTTCATTCATCCATTCTTGGTAATGCGGTAATAAAAACATGGCAACTGCATAATAAAAACAAATAGTCAAAATGTACGCACTGTTCACATAGCTCCATCCTTAACGATTCATTGTGTTTATGTTAGAATGGAGACAGACACTTCTGGTTGCGGTTTGCTTCGTTTTTTTGTTGCCTTGAAGCTGCACAGTAATGTTTTTGATTTAGTTGAGACAAAATTGTTAAAAGATAAAAGATATGAAGACATTGGGGCTAATCACAGAGTAAAAGAAAAATCAACAAATTACTCATAGACAGGAAAAGGATGTGGGTATCATGGAACAGAATGTAAAGATTATAGAGAAATCTCATGCTTAAAGCATTTGGTTAAAAAATCAGAAAAACATAACTCGATAAGAGATTGCGAAGACTACACAAAAGATTGCCCGAGAACTGGACGCCAGGCTCCCACGAGTAGTTACATGCACAAAAAAGTATCTTTTCGTGGAACTGACCACAGAAAAAGGGTCAGACCCCCATTTATATTTTCGATCATATTAATCTCCAAACCAACTAGCAATCAATCTGTAAACTTTCACCTACAACTGAGACGCCATATAACGTATCCTTCAAATCAGTCTTCAACACTTTCAGGTGGTGGAGTGTCTTAAAAACTCATTTAAATGATACGTAAGGTTAAGAGGTGTTGAATCAAAAGATTGGCATCTCACCTACCCATCCATTGGTGGAGAAATCGATAGTTCAGATATTTTTCATCTTCTTGATAAATGAGGTTTTTGTTGTTGAATTAAATATCAATTTTTTTAATTAAACTTCCATTTCAAAATATCTTTTATAAACTTCGAACGATGACTAGGTCTATGCTATTATAAAAGATACAAATACAAATGTTTCTTAAATCTTCTTGGAAAAAGACTGACCCAATGATTTAGTTTCTTAAACCTTTGTGTGCAGTCTTTGCTTTCGGTCAAAGCCCTATACGATGATTCTTAAAAATGTGTGGAATTTCATTATTCTAATGTCTGTCTGTCTTGTGTTTGTTTAAAGTCATTTGAGAAAAAAGATGATTCGCCACCAGAACACGGACAAGGGGCTAAAAAAATGTTTGATCCCTCTATGTAATTACTGAGTCGTATAGTCAAATAAAAGGTCAATTTAACAAAAGCATTTTTTCATATCTCTGAATTATATCTAAAACTATTTCAAAGTCATTTGGACGAATTACAAGTAAGACAATTAATATTTAATTTGATGTTATTTAAGAGATTTTTCTTACTATTTGATTTGGTACAATTTTAAGCATTGATTCAAGTGTCACAGAAGAAGCAGAACAAACTGAAACAACACCCTGTAGTGCATAGATTGACACCTGGCAATTTGAGAGAAGAAACAATTTTTGTGATAACTCAACAAAAAAGTTTTTTCTTATACAGGGTGATTCTTAACCAATACGTATAAACTTAGGAGATTATAGCTGAGGGCAAATATCGATTAATAGTGAAAAAACAATTTTAAATTTGGAGATACCGATTTATTTCAAATTAAAATTAAAAAAATTGAATTTCAAAAAACTGACAATACATTTAATTCATCATAGTAACTGTTTGAAGTTATTTCCACAGTTTTCAATACATAGTTAAGACACGAAAAAGTTATATGAACCCGAACAGTTACTATGATAAATTAAACGCATTTTGAATTTTTTTGAAATTCAGGTTCTTTTATTTTTATTTTAAATAAATCGGTATCTCCAAAACTGAAAATGTTTTACTACTTTTTTTCATTATTAATCATTATTTGCCCTCAACTATAATTTTCCTAGTTTATGAGTACATGTTAAGATTCACCCTGTATACACACACACATAAAAAATTCGATTGTGGAGTTGATCGACCTAGTTTCTTAATTTAATATACCGTATACAGCATCTTATCATCATCAATATACAAATGATCGTTCCACATAATTCTTCGCGTGTTAATCTGTATTCACAATTTACACTTTGTCGGCTTGTAACCCTCATTTTTCTTTTTCACAAGTACCAAAAGTTTCCTGTATTTTAGTATGTGTAAATTATCCTTAGTAATAAATGATGCCCTCAGTATAGGGTATTTGGCCCAAAGGATTGATGCACGCATTTGTTTCAATTCTTTAACTAAATTGCCAGGAACGCGCATTCTGTATGTAATTTTCATCTACTTTCTCTTCACGCCATTTTTTGAAGTATAATTATTGTTTCTGGTATATTAATTTTGACTTTTTCGGTCAAAGTGCCGCGGTGGCTTCTTCTGAAGTACATTCAATGGTAATATTTGACATTTATTATTGATATGCCTTAACAACTCGGACTACCTATTGCTTAATGGTAGCTACAGGGTTGTACTTAGCATTCAGCTTTATGTTATGTAAAAATACCGACATTTGGAATGAAAATTTTATAAGCGATAAGCTTGGTTGCCAAAAAGGATTAAAGAGAACGACAAAAGAATTTACAGATCTACAATACATAACAGACACTTTTAGTTTAAGAGATTTTTTTAAAATTCAAAAACAGGGTTCTTTCTTATTAAATTTAGAAACTAACTAGATGAGGAAAAATTGAATTCTCTGAAAAAAAATTCCATGAAGTAAAATGTCTTACAGGACCGTGGAGTAAGAAGGGGTGCTGGGTGGGGTAAGGTAAGGTAGGTAGGGTAACCAAAACATGGTTTTGGAAAATTGAAACGATACAGAGAAGATTGGCATGGCCCCTGTGCAAAGATGACACGCAAAATCATTAACGTTAGGTTAAGTGGTAATACTGTCTGTGGTAATCCTTGCGCAGGACCCATGCTAATCTTCTCTGTATTCTTTCCATTTAAGTCGAAGCGAATATAACTTAACCTAACCTAATCTAACCAGAGTAAATATACATCTAAATTACGTTTTTTTTACCTCTCCCAGCATCCCTTTTCACTTCATGGTCCCGCAAGACACTTTATTTCGTGAAAAATTTTTGGGAACATTTTTTGAGAAAATTCAATTTTTACTCATCTAGATAGTTTTTGAATTTAATAAGAAAAAGTCCTGTTTTTGAATTTTTTAAAAATCTCTAAAACTAAAAGTGTCCATTATGTACTGTAGACCCGTAAATTCTTTTGTTGTTCTCTTTAATCCTTTTTGATAATCAAGCTTATCGCCTATAGATTTTTCATTGAAGTTAAACATCTAAAGAACCTGCATTTCCAACAGTTAATAATGTATATATATGAGGTGATGTGCAATTTGGGGCTCGTTTGAACCTATGAGTATGGGTAATTTTCGATTATCTGGAAAAACCGTTAAAATAATAAAGACCTTTCTAATAAAACCTGATGATGCAGGCACAAACAGTAGCACTTTTCTTAATTTTTCCTTAAACAACGTGTCAATTTGAAAGCAAATCACCCTCGATCTTTCAGTCCTTATAGAAAATATGTAAATATGCAAAAACACGTCGATTTTATTTTTAAGGGAGACAATTTTTAAGTCGGTTTTCTATTAGATTTCATCCACCCTCTAGCGGGGGCTGAAACAACCACTAAAATTTTAAATGAGAAGGGAGATTGAGTTATACTTCGGTCTTTCAATGACTATGACACTATACAGTCTTTCAATGACCTTTAGAAATTTACGTTTTTTTTTTATTGAGAGGTTTTCGAAAAATCGTACCCAAACCGTAAACCAGCTTAGGTATCAACTACATTGTAGAAAAATTGTTTTTTGATGTTTTAAGTGTTCAAAATGTTGTTCATTATTTTCTAAACAGTAATAAAGTGTGTTGTCCAAACTCCACTCTAACATTCACAAAAATTTCTATTTGAATTTTTCTACACACAACTGTAATTCTTCTCTTTAATTCATTCAAATCTTGAGGCTGGGTTTTATAAACTACAAATTTCAGAGAGAAAAAATCCAGAGATGTTAAATCGGGCGATCGTGGTGGCCACTCAATTGGTCTTCTTTGAACAATTTATTTGTCCGGAAACCTATCGTGTAACCACTGTCTAAGAGGAAGAAAATAGTGTAGTGGAGCTCCACTTTGTTGAAAATGAAAATCTTATTGTAAAATGCTATTACCAGCGTTTAACTCGCGAAATAAAATTTGCAATTGTAAATAATTATTTAACAAAAAACTCAAGAATTCCATCGTCATTTCTTACTCGAATAGTCTTAGTCTTACTGTTATTTCTACAAGTAAAAAATTTAAATAAATGTATTTATAAATGCAAATAAATAAATAAAAACCAAAATAATTATCTCTTGTTTCTAAACCCCAGCTTCAAGTTTTGGAAGTTATGGGTAAGGAAATTCAAGTAGAAGTTTTTGTGAATGCTAGAGTAGAGTTTGAAACAAATTTTATTACTGCTTAGAAAATAGTGAATAGCAATTTAAACACTTCAAACATTAATAAACAATTTTTCTACAATACAGTTGATACTTAAGCTTGTTTACAGGTTGGACATGATTTTTCCAAACTTTCAATGAAAAAATATAGGAATAGGTACATTTGGAAAGGTAATAGAAAGATCTTTCAATGAGACATAACTCAATTCCCTTTCCCATTTAAAGTTTTATGGGTTGTTTTCACCCCCGCCAGAGTGTGCATGCAATTTAATAGAAAACTGATTTAAAGAATGTCCCCCTTGAAAATAAAATCGACGCATTTTTGCATATTTACATATTTTGTATAAGGACCGCAATTTGAGGGTGGTTCGTTTTCACATTGACACGCTATGGACACCATATGCAAACGCGTACAATTGTAATGGATGTTGGTTTAGCAAACTCAGGAACAAGTTGCGAAGTAATTTGTTTCTCGGTTAAGTAATGATACACCTTAATGAAGTAACGAAATGAAGAAACTCCGTTAACGAAGTGAACGTCAACGCGACAATTCGGCCAAGAGATCTTTCGCAAGTTTCACAAAGTTCTTATATGTATACTAAAACGAAGGTCTAACGCACAGAGGTGTACTACCGTTAAGGGGCAATCATCGGTTAATTTACTATCATCTTTAAAGCGTAATACTTAGCTGAACCGCAAAATAGGTCTTTTATTGGGGTGTTACAGTTAAGCTTTTGGAACAAAACTTGAATGCGCTTAAACTGTAGTTCTCACAAAAAATGATGAACGTTTTATTGTACAGGGTAAAACTTATTTGGGATAATTGGTACTAAAATCTTACCATGCTGGGTATATTACATAAAAAAGTGATAATGCGCATGGGCATAATATAAGGGTGCATTACACAATTACGAATTTCAAATATTTCTGCGCTGTAGATTCAAAGGAACTATCTGAAAGTTACAAATATTTCTTTATCAAAGATTACCGCAAATGCAAAAAACAATTACGTTGTATAAAGCTGAGTAATCACCGTGTGAGTAAATATGTTTAAGCAAGCACTTGCCCAGCTCGGTTTATCACTAAAGAAAATATATTTTACACAGGTGCGGTCTTCGTCAGTTCTTTTCTTAACTAAAAATATTCAATAATTCAAATACGAAATATGACTGGAATGCAAGTGCACTTCCAAAGAAAAGTTCGCGAGAAATTTTGAAACAGCTGCAGTGCTCTTTCGCCAATGACGGGGCTCAATTGAAACATTAATAAGACAGTTGCTGGGTTTAATAAAATAATTGTTAAAAAAATTAATTTGGGTTACTGACACACATTCTCCACCGTAATTTGCGAATGCATTTTTTTTTTTTTTGACCCTGTTCGATATGGAAGTTCATGTGTGGTTTGCAGCGATCTCAAAGCGGGTTGCCATTTAACCTGGAATTTTGTACGTGTTTTCGTGAAATTAATTCTACAGAGTCAAACAATAACTAGGGTGATTAGTGTTAAAATGAAATCCCTCTATGTTTCTCTTCAGCTTTGTAACATCTTTTCACGATTGATCTGTACTTTCTCCAATTTCCCTATTGTATCCCCCAAAATACTACATCATCAATAAAGGGCACCTAAGGCCAACTTAAATATTTCAAATATTTACCGCCATAGAAGAAATCAATTGACGCTATCTCCATTCATCGAAAACAATTTCAAGCTCTCCGAGGAAACTCCCTGAGACCTTGGAATCTGAGGGAGCCCTCTTATTCTTTACCTTGTAGCCCCCGGCTTTGAGCTACTTAGGGTCTTGGCTTGTCAGCCTGATTTACTGAAAGTTTTACTCAAATATCAGATGAGATTGTAGAGTAGCTGAGGGTTTAATATGATCATGTATTGACTAGTTTTTCATGGAGCCTGGAGATATCTGGTTTCTTGGGTAAAGCATTTGCTTCTTCCTGAATTGACTTATGTATGTAGTTGACCTGTAGGTACAGATGAGATTTACTTGATTCAAATAATTCTGGAACTTAAAATTCAGTTTAGAATATTTCATGTTACAAGCATCTTTCAGTAGAGTCTGGGAAATTTCAATATTTTCAAATATACAGTATATTCCCATATTAGGTTACCAAGAAAAGAAAATTTCTTATTTTTCATTTTGCGAGAAAAATGTATTCTTCATGAAAATTTTTACTTGTTTTAAAACAGTTGAATCGGTTCTCATCGTTTCAATTTTTCTTTTCGCTACAAAGAAATGACGAAAAATAGGTTCGTTTAGTTGAAAATTTTTCTAAGTCACAAAAATTAATACTCGTTTCCATGGCAAACGTAATCAAAACTTTTGTTTATTAAGTTTTTATTGCAATAATTCGCCAAAAAAAGTAAATTACAAATAAGAATTTTACATTAAAAAAATATTGTCCAATTATACCATGGTAAGAAATTGCACACCATACGTTGACTTCAACCGGATATTACCATTACGAACGATTCGGAAATAGGAATTGTAGTGGCACCAGTGCTTTTCATGCTAAGATGAAATAGTACCATTGGTGGAGAATGTGACCATCAGAGAATACTATGTCTCCATAAAAGTGTTGATTATTTATAGTTTGAGTGCCCATCCACAAACAGAAATCCAAACGCTTTGCTCGATCTCCTGGTTCTAAAACAAAATTAACAATTGGTTTAAACGGACGAATTATCAATTGTTTCAATGTTTTTTGAATATATATTTTACTTATTCTTAATTGAAGTGATATTTTCCGTAAAGAAAATTTTGGATTATTTTGAACCGAATCCATTACAATAACAGTGGCAACCTCATCTTCCTTGATTAATTTTTGTGTACCACATTTTGAAATGTAAATATACGGAACTTTTGATTAAATTCCTCGATAACTCGAGGGATTACGTTATCACCTTTGCCATAGCACTGTATCAGGTAAATTCGTTGCTCTTTCGACAACGTTATCGTTCAATTCAAGTCTTGTTTACGATTGCCGTAAAACGAGAAATTAATTTTTGGGACTTGGAAAAATATTCAACTAAAACAAATTTTTCAACATTTTTCTGTGATGAAAAGGAAAATTGAAACGATGAGAACTGATTGAACCGTTTTGGAACAACCAAAAATTTTTATGAAGAATGTATTTTTCTCGTAAAATTAAAAATAAAAAAGTTTTTCCTCTTGGCAACTCTATCCAGGAACGTACTGTAGAACAATTTAAGTTCATTTATATCCCATTATACCACATCATTAGTGTAGGATGTCCTATGATGAGAAGAAGATACTTAACTATACAGCTCATTTCCAGTAAAAAAGTAACATAAACATAGGTCCGAAAATGGTTCGTGACCTAAAGACAGGGTGTTAAACTTTGAAAATGGTTCACAATCTGTTTTTTACATCTTCCAGCGTTTATGAGTTATATCGTTCAAATTTAGGGTGGATAATACTCTCAAGGATATATGTACATCATATGGCGTATCTCAGTCGGAGCTCTACAAGGTATTAGTTGCTTTTGACTCGGGCCCCCATTAATATTTTTGATCACATTATGCCTGAAACTAATTGGCTATCAAGCTGTAGATGTTCCGCTAATAACAGGGCTCAATTGAAACATTTAATAAGACAATTGTTGGGTTCACATATATTTTCTTCTGTAATTTACGAACATGCCACATTTTTTAGCTCTGCTCAATAAGGAAGTTTGTGCCATTTGCAACGATTTCGATGAAAATTGCCATTTAATCTTCAAATCCAACTGGACGTGCTTTTGTGAGACAAAATGTTCCATGAAATGAAAAAATGAAAGTCCCCATTTGTTTCTCATCAATTTTCTAACTCTTCACGATTGACCTGTGCCTTCTGTTGTATCTTTATTGCCTCCTGTCCAATTGCCACAATCAGAATGCCAATTTGGGATCAGTTTCGTGTATTTATCTCACTTATATCATTCAATTTTCAACTCTTCTTTCTAATTCAAAATACCACATCATCAATCAAGGGCATCTAAAGGCAGCATAAATCCTTCAACGATTTACCACCAAAGAAAATATCAAGCGGCGCCATCTCCATTCATCGAACACGGTGAGCAAGTTCTTTGAAGAGACTACCTGGAATCCTGGGACCTAAGGAAGTCCTTTTATTTATTCCCCTGTATTATAATCAACCAAAAAGCACTCGTCTTTGAATTACCTGCGACGTGGCTTGTGCTAATAAACAATCATTGCCAGATTTACTAAGATTTTTGTTCAAAGGTTCGATGAGCATGTTTTTAAATAACACCTTGACGATTCCATTTGCGAACACCTGTCGTTACCCCGTATATGAGCAGCTTCAGGGGTGATATATGGTGACAGCTGTTACGTGGTGGGCTGCAGTCGTATTTTCAAATTTATGGAAGCAGAGATGGGGCAGTAGGAAGGGTAATTTTATAGATTTATCTTTCGTATGATAGAACAGACCATTTTCAGGGATATTTTAAGTGAAATTGTATGCTAAACAGCTAACAAGTAAGTCACGACGTTTAACATAGATGCATCCTTTAGAGCAGGGGTCCCCAAACTTTTTATAAATAGGGCTGCATGTCAATTTACAAGGCGTCTCTAAACATAATGCCATAAATTTAACCATGTATTCTTCCAAAATATGTCGAAAACTTCATATAAATATACAGGGTGTAACAAATTCGAGTCTGTGGTTGGGAATCTCGGAAACGGTAAGAGAATCAAAGTCGCTTAAACAGAGACAAAGTTGCCTATTTTAACACTCAACAATAATCCTTTTGCGAATTTAAAAAAATCCCAATACTTTCGGAAATATCCGACAAAAAAAGGAAAATTTTTATCTTCATTGTTCTGAAAAAACTCGAAAATCATTATTCGGAAAAAAATGATAACGAAACATTATTATAGCACTTTTTGTTTGGCTCTCTACTGGTGTAATCGATATTTTTACTTGATTATTGATTTTTGAAATATCACGAACTAATTTAGATTTTCTTATAAGCACTATCTTAGATTTTTACAGAATTGGAGTCTACATGAAATTTCCTTTCCAGTGATGTATCATATATTCAGTATTTTAGTGAATTTTGTATGAATAAAAGTAAAAAACCTTTTTCCATGTAAGGAGCCTTGAATTACGTTGCTAAGTTAACAAACGTTGACTTGACATGGTGCCCATAAGAAAATACAAAGTAGTTCATGATATCTCTAAAACTAATCATGGAGTGAAAATATCAAGTAAATTTGTAAAAAGCGAGACAAAAATGCTCTAATAATGTTTCATTATCAGTTTTCGTCGAATAGCGGTGTTTGAGTTTTTTTAAGAAAAAACAAAAATCAAAATTTTCAGTTTTAATCGGATGTTTTTGAAATTATTTGGATTTTTAAAAATTCGCAAATGGATTATTGTTGAGCGTCAAAATACACAACTTTGCCTCTATTTAACCGACTTTGTATCTCTTACCGTTTCTGAAATCTCCATACAGAAACTCGAATTTGTTATGCCTTGTATATCGAAAGACGCTTCGTTTTCAATGTACAAGGTGTGAAAGTTGGTTCCTGAGAATGGCATTTTTATTAATACTTTCAAAACGTTTCGAGATAAATTAATGAAATTTTATACTTTATTATAAATTTTTAAGCTCTTTCTGAAACTCTATAAAGTATCTCTAAATAACTTTATAAATTTTCATATTTTTCCAGAGGCAGGATAATGCTTTGAAAGTATCTAAATGATTTTGTATCAAAAACATAAAATATGAAGATTTTAACATAGAAAAGGTACTAGTTGAAAATCGAAATCTCCAACAGTATTCGAGAAAATTGAAATTTAACAAATAAGTGGATATAATGTTTTATTAAATTTAAAACTTTTTTTATTCATTCTCTTTAACCATAATTGTAATTAAACACTGTTCCGGAGACAGCGAAAAACCACCAGACTTTATTAATAAATGCTATCATGTGCGGTAATGTCAAAAATGCTTTTTGTTACATTTCCAGGCCAACCGCGTTTTAAATCTAATGTTTATTTAATAAAATACAGCATCCATCGATTTGTTAAATCACAATTTTCTCGACAATTCTTGGAGATTTGTTTTTCAACAAAAGTACCTGTTTTAATTTAAAAACCTTCAAATTTAATATTTTTCTTACCAAATCACCCATAAAGTTAAATAAAAAAAGGTTAGGTGCTTTTTAAGTATTACGCCCTATGTTACCCGCCTCTGGAAAAATATGGCAATTTCTTTATCGAAATTAAGAAAGAGCCCACAAAGTTATAATAAAGAACAAAATTTCATTAACTTATCTCGAAACGTTTCCACAATATTAATAAAAAAAACCATAGTCAGGAACCAACCTCCCATGCCCTGTATATCGGAAACGAAGGGCGTTTCGATATATATTTATATTAAGTTTTCGTCATATTTTGTGAACTAGAATACGTGGCTGAATTTATGGCACACTATTCAGAGACACTTTGTATAAAACTATGAGCGGACCGGATATAAAAGTTTTATACGAAAATAATGTTAATAAAATTATTTGTTGAATGTTTTATTATTTATGAAATATATAGAATTATCAAACAAAAAATACAAATAGATACAATATGATTGATGTACTTGTTTTGTAGATCTTTCAATTATTTTATTTATATTTGGTGCCGATTTAGAAGCACCAATAGTCAAAAAATCTTTCAAAGACTATCAGTCATTTTTGAACGATTTTTTGATTTTATATATTTCAATCTGGAAAAATTTTGGTCACATACGTAAGTTGTTCCAAAAATAGATATCATTTTTCTAGCAAGAATTCTAATATTGCTATAATCATTTAGTGCAAACAACAAAACTGAACTAATTTTTCATTTTTAAACAAAGAATTTAGAGTATTGTTAAATTGAAAATCCATTTTTAATTGCATATTTACATCAACCTTATTATGGTCTACTTCAAATGAATTTTGAAACAAAATAAACATTTTTTCATATTTACAAGTCTTTGAACTACACACATAGGGCGTTTTCTAACAATATAATTTTTTCAATGCAATTGTGAGCTGAAAATGTAGATTTCTATTGGATAATTTTCTGCAAATTTTCACATGACCGAAAATGTGAAAAATTATTTTGCTGCAACTATTGCATGAAAAGAAGTAATTTTATTTGAAATGATTTAATATGGAAAAAGAGTTCATGTACAAGTTTTCCTTTTCCTTGTAAGTTTACATTAAAGGAGCTAAGACGTTCAGTTACGTCAGTCAAAAATGCTAGATCCCACAATCATATGGAATCTGAAAGTTATGGAACTGGCTTTAATTTTTCCATCACATCAATTTCCTTTCGTAACTCAAAGAAGCGTATTAACACTTTTCTGAGGCTGAACCATCGTACTTCAGTATGGTTCAATAAATGGCCATATTCAAGTTCAATATGTTTAAGAAAACTGTTTGTGATTAAGTTCAGCTTTTCTTATAAAATTTACTGCAGAAACGACGATAGACATCACTTGCATTAAATTAAGCATTTTTTCCGCGTAAAGTCTGTCGGTTGAAAATTTCCGATACGCTTTTATATGGCATTAATATTTAACACAGTGGATAATCGTGAATTTTTTTCTCCCTTCGGCCACGGGCCGCATGAACAAGTGTCAAGGGCCGGATTTCGCCCGCGGGCCGTAGTTTGGGGACCTCTGCTTTAGAGTATTCGAGCTGTTTAATAAGCACGCAGTGTAACCAACATCCTTTTTGCCACGTTGAATATTCGAGGCAGCTTTAATGGCCCATCGAAGAGGAAGTCCCAAGAGTCTTCCACCATCGACAACTGACATCATCAATCATAAGTCACGTACAGATACGCAGTGTGAGTATGCAGTTTTGCAGATTTTCAAACCGGATTTTAGTTCTCAATAGGCTACAAAAGCGTGTCAAAATAATCGCATTTCGCCATTATTACCCCAACACCAAGTTTATTTGATTATAAATGATGACAGTAGTGATATGCGTATTTTAGCTTTAAAAATGCATATTAACTTTCCAATGCCCCTTGATTTGCTAATTTCACGGCTATCATATATCAGCTCAGAGTGCCAGCAAGGTCAAATAAACCATTATTCAAAACAAGTCTCAGTTAAATTAATCCGCCCGCAAAAAAGATTAAAAGAAAACATCATTCGAAATCATTACTTTGGTATGGTGAAAAAATCAAAATATGTCACCCATATTCATCAGTCATTTTTAACCGGTTTCTCTCTGTTTGTTCAGACTTAACGTAATCTAAACCCTTCCTCACATGGACCAAAAGTATGATATATCTTAGTAGTCTAATCCCATGGTGGCAAATTTTAGGGTCACGACGAATTTGACTAATGAGTATAAAATGCCGACATCCGCTCTTTTTTCATTCCGACATCTCAACCTAATGATTACACTACAAAAACAATTTTGGGAAAGGTTATGGGTCTGTTTATTTGGTAATTATAGCTCGGCTAGAAAATGTCATGTATACTTTCGTAATGCAGAGCATACTGAGCATTTTTTGATGATCTCGGTTTCAAAAAGTGAAGATAAATGCATTAGTCGGACACGGTTAGGCATGCGCATGTGCATACATTGTTGCCAAATTTGCACATATTTGGTAAGAGGAATACAAATCGAACATATTTTTCGACATGCGCAGAATTTGTAATGTGCTAGTAACGTCAGTATCGATGTTCTCATCCCCCCCCCCCCCCTTTCTTTTACAGACCAAGGTCACCTGTGTAATCCCTTGGTCACGAGGAGTGTGTTATGAAAGTGTGCGTAAAATATGCACTTGTGTAGATTGAGATCAGTGAGGAACAGCTGTCGTTATGGTCATTCTCGCTCTCGGACATCTGCGCCATTAACGTTGATGGGCTTTTTTTACCAGGGAAATCGATATACCACGGAAAATATATACAGGGTTGATGTTAAACTGATAATGGTGCGTTATGTTCAAATTTTTGAGTCATAAAAATTCCTCAATGCCAAAATTGCATAGTTTCAAAATATCTATCCAATACCGCATAGAACCAAGATCGCCTTTCATATATGTCTTAGAGCTCATTTAAATCGTTTTCAGAATATTAACAATTTAGTTTGTTATAGGATAAATTTTTTGTTGCAATTGTTACTCATTTTTAATATTACAAAAAAATTATGAAAAATAGTTGTAAATAAAATCGACATTCAAGGAAAATAAGATAATAAAATAAATATTATACACTAATTGAATAAATTAAATCGTTAATATTTCTAAAAGTATTTGAAAGAGATAAGGATATAAGCTTTAGGTCTCCTTTTTAAGCAAATTACTTTTTAAAAGCGACTATATTAAGGGTTATAAAAATAAAATTAAAAATGCGCAAACTTTAAGGGCGTAATAAGCTTTACAGATAATTATGTATAAAGGCTCGTTGGGAGTAGTTTTATGCAGTTGGCTATTTCAGAATGCGAATAAAGTTTATCAAACTATGTTGATACCGTATTTGCGATAAGAAGAAAACTACATGACTCATGTTACATAGAATAGGTCCACATTTACCATGATGAATCTAAAAATGCGATATTATACAGTCAGCGGCAAAAGTGAGTACACACTTAAAAGTTGTACAATTTATCCCGTGGTAAAAAATTTTTAAAAAACCTTATTTAAAGTTATGAATACAGTAGAATGTTCGTATAATTACCGCTTAAAAACATGTTTATATACAATTGGCAACAAGGTAGACTTTGGGGAATCACAGGACTCCATAAAATACGATGCAAAAATGAGTACACAGTCTGTGTATTAGAGATCAGTTAAAACTAAGTACAGTTGAACTCGTCTATTATGGACTCGCTCATAATGGACACTCGGATATAATGGACAACTTTTGAGTTCCCGTTTCTAAGTACATTTTAATCAATGTAATTTAGTTCGGATATAATGGACTCGGTTATAATGGACTTTCGGTTATAATGGACCTAAAATACAACAAAGTCCACTATAAACGAGGGTTATTTTAGGAAAAATCCCGATTTTAGAATCTATCTGCTTTTATATTTTGTATCTATTTAAAGGTTAGTGTTAAGGCTTGCTCTTATATATACAAATTATAAGTTATCCAGATGCAACGTCTATCCAAATCGCACCTTTGTCAGCGATTATCGAGGTTTTACCCGTTACTTCCCGATAAGGGAAATGATATTCCAGCGGCACTCTTTGTCGGTTTCTCGATCACACTCGCTGGTGCCTTTATCACCATTTTTTATTTTGACTGGATAAGGCAGGATTATTGCTTTGTACGACTTGCGAGCGTCCTCTTTGATGCTACAGTTGTTCTGGATACATATTCAGAACGACGTTCTAGAATGTTCCATACGATGTATTTAAGCTTTTGCAGCTGAGGAAAGACGCCTTTTATCCATTGTCCATCGCATGATTTTCATTTATCTACCTCTCGAATTAAGTTGTTAAGTTAAAGAACGAATCTCCAACAGTTGCGTTAGGTTAAATGTAACCAACAGAACATTTTGTGTTGTTGTGTAAAAAGAAACAATGGAAAAAACAAACGTCGTGCAATTTCACTGATTGAAAAACTATCCATCATCAAAGAAATTGAAAATGGAATTCCGCAAATCGAACTATCTAAAAAATTATGTTTAAATAAACAATTTCAAATATCTGGAGACAGCGGGATAAAATTAAAAATCATTTAAAAAATAATAGTGAATCAAAGAAGAAAGTGCGAGCAAGTACACATTAAAAAATTGATCAAATGCTTTATAAGTGGTTTCTTCAAAAACGTGCAAATAAAATTCCTATATCAGGAGATATGTTAAAACTGCAAGCGGAAGCTTTCGATCAGCAGAGTAGTGATGTTTTCAAATGTACCACCGGATGAATAAACCGTTTCAAAAAACGACATAATGTGGTTGTTGGCAAAATTTCGGGTCAGGCTGCATCTGTAAATATTGGAGAAACCAACAGTTGGCTTTCATCAGTCTGGCCTTTATTGTGCAAAAATTATGAAGAAAAAGACATATTCAATGCAGACGAAACTGGGATTTTTTATAAACTGACTCCTGACAAAACATTGATGGTAAAGGGCGAAAAATGTGTTGGCGGAAAACTTTCAAAAGACAGGATTACAGTGTTAGTTTGTACAAATTTGGATGGGTCTGAAAAACCAAAATTATTTGTTATAGGTACGTCAATATGAAATCATACATATTTATTTATTTCAATTATCTTATAAACACTTATGTTGTAAGCAAGTTTCAAAAACCGAGATGCTTAAAAAATTGTAAAATATTACCCACAGATTACACCGTAAATAAAAAGACCTGGATGACTTCAACAATTTTTGAAGATTATCTTATAAAACGGGATCAAAGCCTTTTCCATCAAAAGAGGAAAATATTGTTGCTTGTGGATAATTGCTCAGCGCATCCTCGTCCTCAGTTGCGGAACATTAAACTTGAATTTTTCCCGCCAAATTCAACTGCAGTTTTGCAACCGATAGATCAAGGGGTGATATGGAGTCTTAAGCAAGTTTACAGAAAAGATATGTTGAGAAAAATTATTCGGATGCAGGAAGTTAATGACATTAAAAACTTGACAGTTTTGGATGCTATGAACATTTTGTCTTTGGCTTGGGAGACAGTTTCTTCAAAAATAATTCAGAATTGTTTTCGACATGCCGAATTGATAAAAGGGGCAACTGTAATACAAGAAGAAAATTGGTTTCCAGAAGATGAAATTCCATTACGTGAATGGATTAAAATTCAAAATCTTTTAAGTTTTAACAGTAATGATCAGTTTTTAGACTATGTACGAGTTGATGCTAATCTTATTACTACTCAGAAATTAACTGATCAAGAAATTGTTGAAGATATTTGTTGCAATGAAAATACCGATGTGAATGAGATAGAAGAAGTAAATGATGACGAAATCGAAGAAGTGACTGAATTAGAGGCTTTGAAATCACTTCAAACATTACGAAAATACTTCCAGCGAAGAGATTCTCAAGACGAAGTTCTTAAACAATTAAATAAGTTGGAATTACCTTTGATAGAAAAATATTTCAACAACACATTAAAGCAAATCAAAATAACGGATTTTATTTAAGATTAACTTTATACAGGGTGGCGCACTTCACCTCCCGTCTCCTATAGCTAGGTTATCATTGACAGTAGGATTTCGATATTTTGTATACTTTACCTGTGTCTTAGGACGTACTCCAGGAAAATATTTCTAATTATACAGGGTGTCCCAAAAAAGTGTGACGATACCGAACTTTTTTTTTTTTAATGGAACACCCTATTTTTTTTCACAATTTAAATGCTTTCTATGATTGTCTACATATTCCTAAAATTTTGTTGAGATCGGTTAAATATTACTGGCGAAAAAAATAAAAAACTGAAAAAAATTACATTTGCGCCTCTAGCTTGAAAAAATAATAAAACATAGAGATAATGTCTATGTGAAAAAACTACTCAAGATGCTTATTAAGCATGGTTTAATAGTTTTATTAAAAAAGTTTCGATGATCGATATTGTACAGGGTCTCCAAAATTTAGCGTCACATTTTTCAAACTTCAAAGTGTTTTATTTTTCTTATTTTAAATTGGGACCCCCGTATATTTTAATTTAGTTCGATGCAGAATTCAAAAACAAACATTTTTCGAATTACATGTCTGTCGCAATTCTTAACACTTCGAGAGTTGTTCGCGGAAAACCATTCCAATAGTAATTAAATTGATTAAAAAACTACGGTTTCTATGACAAACGAATTATTTATAGGACTTATTTTATAATTACAATTATCTTACAACCATTACACATCTAAAGTATGTGTTCGAAATGTCCTCCGTTCTGTTGAAGACACAAATTAAGACGACTATGGAAGGTCTTGTAACTTTCTGCAATTCATAAAAAAATCGAGGGTGGCTTTGAACAAATTCGAAAAAAAATTTCGAACACATACTTTAGATGGGTAATGGTTGTAAGATAATTGTAATTATAAAATAAGTCCTATAAATAATTCATTTGTCATAGCAACCGTAGTTTTTTAATCAATTTAATTACTATTGGAATGGTTTTCCGCGAACAACTCTCGAAGTGTTAGAAATTGCGACAGACATGTAATTCGAAAAATGTTTGTTTTTGAATTCTGCATCGAACTAAATTAAAATATACGGGGGTCCCAATTTAAAATAAGAAAAATAAAACACTTTGAAGTTTGAAAAATGTGACGCTAAATTTTGGAGACCCTGTACAATATCGATCATCGAAACTTTTTTAATAAAACTATTAAACCATGCTTAATAAGCTTCTTGAGTAGTTTTTTCACATAGACATTATCTCTATTTTTTATTATTTTTTCAAGCTAGAGGCGCAAATGTAATTTTTTTCAGTTTTTAATTTTTTTGGCCAGTATTATTTAACCGATCTCAACAAAATTTTAGGAATATGTAGACAATCATAGAAAGCATTTAAATTGTGAAAAAAAATAGGGTGTTCCATTAAAAAAAAAAAGTTCGGTATCGTCACACTTTTTTGGGACACCCTGTATAATTAGAAATATTTTCCTGGAGTACGTCCTAAGACACAGGTAAAGTATACAAAATATCGAAATCCTACTGTCAATGATAACCGAGCTATAGGAGACGGGAGGTGAAGTGCGCCACCCTGTATGCATTATATGTATATGTATGTTTTTGTATTTGTATGTATTAGGTGTACAACTTTGCTTCCGCCGTTTTTGAATAGATGTATGTAGCGGTAAGTAATGATCGAAATAAATAACCCCATGTGGGCATGCAGGAGCCTTGGGCACCTGTTAACATAACCTCATAAAAATATTAGTCTATTTGTGTCTTCATCATAAAGTTATTCGCAATTGAAAATGTCAGTGTACAAGCCAAATTCTCGTCATTTGCGGGAGGTTTTACTTTTCTGCTTCAATATGAAGAAATCTGCTGCTGAGGCTCATCAAATGCTCTCAGATACTTATGGGGAAGCCACTATTAGTGAAAGGACATGTCGTGAGTGGTTTCAGCGCTTCAAGAACGGTGATTTTCACGTCGAAGACCAACATAGCGGTGGAAGAAAGAAGGTTTTCCAAGATGCGAACTTGGAAGCATTACTTGACGAAGACTCGTGTCAAAGTCAACAAGAATTGGCACAATCATTGGGAGTGACTCAACAAACAATCTCAAAACGCCTCAAAGACATGGGAATGATTCAGAAGCAAGGATATTGGGTGCCGTACGAGTTGAAACCAAGAGATATTGACAGGCGTCTGTTCGCTTGTGAACAGTTGCTTGCAAGGCAAAGACGGAAGGGATTTCTGCATCGTATTGTGACTGGGGACGAGAAATGGGTTCATTACGATAATCCCAAACGCAAAAAGACTTGGGGATATCCCGGCCATGCTTCCACGTCGACGGCCAAACCGTCTATTCATGGTTCCAAAATC
The DNA here is from genome assembly GCF_039881205.1 of Euwallacea similis. Lineage (NCBI taxonomy): Eukaryota > Metazoa > Arthropoda > Insecta > Coleoptera > Curculionidae > Euwallacea > Euwallacea similis. Next base: position 388,427 of record NC_089625.1, read on the forward strand.
ATGCTCTGTATTTGGTGGGATCAACTCGGCGTAATATATTATGAGCTGTTACAACCAACTGAAACAATCACAGGTGCTCTTTATCGAACCCAATTAATGCGTTTGAGCCGAGCATTGAAAAAGAAACGGCTGCAATACAACGAGAGACATGATAAAGTGATTTTGCAGCACGATAATGCTCGACCCCATGTTGCGCAAGTGGTCAAGAAATACTTGGAAACATTGAAATGGGAAGTCCTACCCCACCCGCCATATTCTCCTGACCTAGCTCCTTCTGATTATCACTTGTTTCGATCCATGGCACATGGGCTAGCTGACCAACACTTCCGGTCTTATGAAGAAGTAAGAAATTGGATAGAATCGTGGATCGCTTCAAAAGATGTCCAATTTTTTCAACACGGGATTCGTATGCTGCCCGAAAGATGGGAGAAAGTAGTGGCCAGCGATGGACAATACTTTGGATCCTAAAGGTATAATTAGTTTTTTACAATAAAATCGCGAAATTCGGAAAAAAAACGGCGGAAGCAAAGTTGTACACCTAATATTATATATAATACATGCATATTTATTTAATAAATTTATATGTAGTTTTATGTATCTTTATACAATTAGTTTGTTTTATTATGTTGTATAATATATTATTACATATAATGTACTATATAGATGCATACATACAATTTTTTTAAATTTTTTGTGATACTAAGTGAAATAAAAAAACTTTTCATTTTTTAACTTGCATTTATCTGTTTTTTTTTAATCACTCTTTAAAATTGTTTTGCTTATAATGGACTTCAGCTATAATGGACTTATTGGGGTAAATCCCTGGAGTCCATTATAACCGAGTTCAACTGTAGCATGCAGTGAAGAAGTAATTCGTATGATTTGTTAATTGTTTGGCTGTTAATACAATATCCAATAAGTAACAACATGGCAAAACGTAATGAAAATCATAAAAGGACTGAAATATCAGAAAATTTACGCAAACTTATTGTAACCTTGCGGCAAGAGTTCAAGTCTTTTCGGGAAATTGGAAATATAGTGAAGAGACATTACAGAACTATAAAAAAAATTTGGGATAAATATGAAGCTACGGGTAGTGTGCGCTATAAACCTCGTTCAGGACGTCCACGGAAGTTAACACCTCTTGATATACGCGATATAACAAGGACGGTTAAAAAAAATCCTAAAACCAGTGCAGTGCAATTAGCCGCGGATATGTCAGAACAGAAGGGGACTTCTATAAATGTTAGTACTATTCGGCGAGCACTCAATTCGCAAGGTTTCCATGGTCGTATACCCCGTAAAAAGTCAGCTATTAGTGCTAAAAATCGAACCCTCAGAGTGGCCTTTGCAAAAAAATACTTATCAGAACCACTAGAATTTTGGAACACGATTCTTTTTACAGATGAAAGTAAATTTGAGATATTTGGTCAAAAAAAGAGATCAAAAATATGGCGAACGAAAAATTCTAAGCTGGATCCCAAAAATCTCTTGAGCACCGTCAAACACGGGGGTGGTTCCGTAATGGTTTGGGGTGCAATGACAGCCTCTGAAGTGGGGCAGTTGGTTTTTATTAACAAAATAATGGATAAAACAATATATATGAATATCCTAAAAGCCAATTTACAGCCCAGTATTGTTAAATTAGGTTTACAGGGGTCATGGGTATTTCAACAAGATAATGACCCCAAGCACACTGCCCATATGGTTAAGGAATGGTTGTTATACAACGTTCCAAAACAACTCCATACTCCACCCCAGTCTCCAGATCTCAATCCAATTGAAAATCTGTGGGAAATATTGGACAGGAAGGTGCGTTCTAAACAAATTACAAGCGCAACTTCTCTCAAAACTGCACTACTTGAAGCATGGGATACAATTTTGCCTACTGTTACACAAAATTTAATGAATTCTATGCCCAGACGATTAAGAGCTATCATCAAGGCCAATAGTGGACCAACAAAGTATTAATTTTTATCGTTAATGTTAACAAAATGCATTGGAACACGCCGATTTGTAAATATTGTGTACTGACTTTTGCCTCTATTTTAAAGCTCTGTTATAAGGCAATCATCTATAAATCGATTTGTAATCCATTTAGGTAATTACAATTATTACCATGTTTTTATGTAACCACATATGTACCTATATTTAATGTTTATAAAATCTTTTTCATTATTTAGTTTATCTTAAATACATTATTCTTTCAATTTCTATTGTGTGTACTCACTTTTGCCGCTGACTGTACATGCAATATACAGGGATTAGTTTAGGTTAATTCGGGTTACCACTAAAGAAAAGTTATTTACCTAACAAGTGCCGAAAATGCACAGTGCAGTAGTTTAGCAGGTACCGTCGCACCTCCTAAGCAAATAGCTATTTTTATGGGAAAGTACAAAAGTGTCTTTATCATACTTGATTACCGACGGAATTCCGCTTCACGTCTTTGGGTCAACTGGAATCAGCGTGTTGTATCACCTTTCGCACTTGTTAGGTAAATAACTATTCTTTAGTGATAACACGAACTAGCATGAGCTAACCCTCACATATTATCGCATTTTTGGATATTTTTCCTACGAGCGCATGCATGTTGACGTTATTGCCTTGTAAAAGTTCATTTAAATAAGAGCGTGCGGTAAAATCTTTACACGCAGATGTGTGGTATAATATATTTCATTACAGGTCAGGAAAACAGCAATTTGACGTGTGCGCGTGAGAATTTGATGTGTCAAGTAACGTGGGAAATCATTTAGGCACAAAAAAATATATTTCGGACCTATAATGAATGAGTCTCTTCATTGTTAAACTCGGAAAATGAAAAGCAATACCTCGAATTGACTTACCTGCTACGTAGAGTTCATTTTTTGCATTTGTAAACAATTTTACAAGAAAATTCTTCTGTTCAGGAAGTCTTGCTGTTTACATGTATAGGAGGAATTTACTCTTGTAAAGCAAGAAGTTTCATTAAATTACCTTCTCTGATGAAAAACGGAAATATTGTTAGCGCAATTTTATATTTACCTCCTTTTCTTTTGGACATGCAAATTGCTAGTACTCATTGTCTTAGTTTACATAGCTCTTTCTTGGAGTAGCTAGAGGCATCAATTCACCATTTAGAGAATATCTTCAGGTATTTGCTTGAATTTTCAAGTTCCGATAGGCAGATTTAAAAACGATAAGCAAATTCTGATGTGACACATTGGGGTAATGCTGAAAAAATAGTAATGACGCTTTTATTATTATATTTCGTATTCCATAAGGAGTCCGTCAAACGACGTTTTCCGTGCGCTCACAGGAAATATGTATTTTCTCGTGCCCTTATAGGAAATGTGCATTTTCAATACAGTTGACTAATGAAAAATGCTAATTTCCAGTGTCATATAATGAAAAAATAATTTATTGTAAAAAATTCAACGCTGTTTACACCACATTGATTTGCGTGCGGCAAAATGCAACTTTTAGTTCTAAAATACGTGCGGTAACCCACCATATTGCACACTTATAGAAAAAAACTTATTTTATGAGTTTTTTGACGATCAAGATAATAGTTTCATCCACTGGATAGGTTTTTCGAAAACTAGGACGTTCGCATTTAATGTAAATTATAATTAAATCTTAAAGTTTCTGAGATATTGGAGAGTTGCCAGGTTCATCAGCGACCGGTATATGGATTGAAGAATGCCCTGTTTTATTCAGAGACTTAATTCCGAGCTCTCAATGTAACTAACGGTTTTTGAAACTGAATCGTGATGAGTTAAAAAATTTATTACTTTGCTGGCAGACTTTACTTTGTTTGAGAAAAACCAATATACGATAACGATAAAAAATCAAATATAAACTAAATAGTCAGAAGTGAATATGTAAATGTAAACACTACGGATATCTTCCATGATTTTTTGGAAAGGATACCTACATATGTAAGGTTTGAGAAGATACACTTAAACAGAAGGCTTGCAGTAGTTCTTTATAACACTAATAGAGAATATCTGCACAATTTTAATATTCTCGTACGTCCATTGTGTGTCTAAGCGTCTAAATTTTCATTATTTGCATAGTAAATATACTTTTAGTATTCCTTCTTTTTTTTCAATTTGTTTGCAAGTTATTCCAATCCTACATTTTCGTCTAAAGCCAAAATTCTGTAAAAATGCTGATGTCAATGAAAGGGGCAATGAGGGCAAATATTTACTTTATAACAAAGTAACAGGTTCGGAGGTTCTAGAATATCAAACGAGGTATCGGTGTTATCACACCTCGGTTCTGTTCTTCAAGGGTGGAAGTCCTTTAACAAAAGAGAGAGATCGATGCTAGACGTGTACTATCGAAAGCATAAAATTGTAAAATGAATATGTTTTGGTAGTTTAATAAAATGTCTCGAGGCACATTATGTGACACCTTACATAGATTCTTTTCACTCCATATCGTTCCAACTAAAATAATTGACCCTCGCAAATATGGGACAAAATACAGAATAGTCCTTCAGGAACTGTACTACTGAGTTGTGGAAAAAGTATGAAAATTTGGCACGATACCAAAATTAATTGTGGCATAACGACTTTTTAAAAAATTTTCAAGATAGCGTCACTTCTGGTATAATCGGAAGTGGATGTAGACTTACGTATTTAATTGAAAGGGTCTTGACATCATTAAATTTTTGGATTCACATGCAAATTCTGCAGATATTTTATATGACATATCCGCAATGTTCGAAACAATTACTTTCCAAATATATTATAACACTTTTTGCACTTTCCAGTGCTTTAATTTCGGAGCTCTTAAATGTTTTCTAGTCCTATCCTAATTTCTTAAAATCAATTCACGAGTTAACAGATGTAACAAATGTTGATACATATCAAATTAAGACACATTTGCCATCACACAGAGCTCGAGGAGTTAAAATAGAAATCTGTTTTGCACTAACTTTTACCCTTCGGAAGTCACAGGCGTAGAACGGCTAGAAAATGTCATATGTCAAGCGCCATTATATCAAAAACATTTGAAAATCGGTATAGATTATATCGTATGAAATATTCCTAGAATATTAAGGCCAACTCAAAAATTTTACAATAAATAGATTAATCTATTAAAAATAAGTAAGTTGACATCAACTTCTTTATACATATGTATAACCGGGAGGTATAACCTGGGTATAACCGAAAGTGTTGCGCTGCTAGACTTCCATATTTTGGCAAATTTTCAGATTTTTCTTGCGTATATATTTAATCCTTCGTCCATCGATACAATTCCAAAAGGACCACCCTGTATATTCAGATAATATATCATGCCTTTAGCCCACCATAATGAGTTAAATTAACAGTTTTTTTTTACATGTTTAATAGAAGAAGTGCTAATTATCCGCTTAAAATAGTTAATTACCTACAAACTCATAAATTGAATAAGCTTCAGGAACAAGGTTGTTAGGTTCTAAACTTAAAAAGACACTTTAAGCTAAGGAAAAGATGTTGAATGGGTGCCAAGGCAACTATATTACGTCTCTTAAGTTAAACGTTATTAAGAACCTTTCCTAGTTTAGTTTCTTTTAGAATATCCATTAACGAACTTGGGGAGTTCAGTGGCGGACTTCCCAACTATATCGTTTTTAAAAATTATTTTTACTTCTCATTTCTATTCATTATAACGGATGTTTTCAACAATTTTGATTAGGTAGCATGAAATCGTCATAAAAATTCCTCTTCCGCATTAGCTAAGACGCTTTATTAAAGCAAATGATGATATCCGTCTGGGTCTGGTGTGATCTCAAGAAGCCCCACTATAATGTTAAATTTAAACTTCCTTCGTGACTCGTACTTGAAAACTATATGCCAGACCTCAGGCTACGTTTTATTTACGAAAATAAGTCTATTGTTTTGACTCATGATGATGCCTTTTTTGGGAACAACGTTTGAAATTTTATTGAATGAGCGACCAAACTGTAAGTGCCATTGTCTGCATGAATAATTAATTAATCGAATATTTTCAGAAGGATTGAGGGACATACATGTAGATCTTACAAAAGCTAGTAGCGAATAAAGTTGTGCCGTATATGTGTACATGAATCTCTATAAAACAAATTTACATCACGGTAACTATTATTCATATTCTCATACTGCGCCAAATTGAGTATACAGGGTGGTCTGAAGTGCAAACGCGAAATATCAGTCACGTGTTTACGTGGAAAAAGTAATACAAGAACAAAAAAAAAATAAATAAAATATTTTTTAAGGACTTTTTTTTTAATATAGGCTGGCAAAAATATGCAATACGACAGAACTTAAATTTTGCCCTGACAAGACTCGCTGGTCCTTACGGATTACATTAATAAAAATAAAAATAATTTTTTACAGTACAATGTGTTCGATCCTCAATAATCAGTGATTACAAAATTTAGTTTAAACGACTCTAGCTGTTCTCAATAAATTGAAGAATTTGCATGCTCAAAATGAAATTTCAAATCTTTTTATACAGGGTGTCCCGAAAGTGTATGCCAAAGATGGCATCATGAGATTATTTGAGGCAATATATTAAAATTTGATTCAAAAATCATTTGAAAAAAGTATTTTGTTTAAAGAATGTTGGCGGTCAAAGTTCTTGGAAAAAAAACATATATTTCGCTATATCTAGAGAATGCTTCAAAGGATTTCAGTGAAACCCATTGTGCAGTTATTCATTGGTACAGGAATTATTTTTATGTAACATTTATATCTATTCACAATGTGTAAGTGTCAAGTTCTAACCATCTCCAACAAAAATGACCAGAGCTTTTCATTGGGTACCTGCATCATATTGATTTTTTTTCTCATTATACAGTAGCCCTTTCTCCAACTTTTTTTATTGATCTCAAAAAAAACTTAAGAAAATTTTTATAAATTTTTATGACATTTTCCGTAAGTGACATCAGCGTTCACACCGGCAATTATCGACAATTATCGAAGTGACGGCAAATTGTTGTTCTGTATAAGAAAATAAAATAATTTTTTTCAGCGTGAAATGTTAACTGTTCGAGAAATGTCCAAAAGATAAAAAAAAGTTGGAGAAAGGGCTACTGTATAATGAGAAAAAAAATCAATACGATGTAACTAGTCAATGAAAAGCTCTGGTCATTTTTGTACGAAGATGGCTAAGAACTAACCACTTGTACATTGCGAATAGACATGAATGTTACATAAAAATAATTCCTGTACTAATGAATAAATGCACATTGGGTTTCATTGAAATCCATTCGAACATTTTCCATATATAGCGAAAAACATGTTTTTTTAAAGAACTTTGATCATCAATAGTGTCTAAGGAAGACCCTTTTTTCAAATAACTTTTGAGCCAAATCTTAATGTACTGACCCCAATAATTTCATGATACTATTTTTGACAGGCATTTTCGCGACATCCTGTATAGCAACAAATTTTTTTAACGTATGCACGGTTAATAGATTTGACAACATAATTTCAATTACTTTCTTCAAAACGTTGTTCAATACGAGGGCAACACCTTGCATGGTCCAAGCTATTATTAACTACTAAAGCAGTTTAGATTAACTTATTGTCACAGGTCAACTTAACGAACCGTTTAGGTAACTAAGTATAGATTTAGTTCCGTTTTAGATCATATGTGTGCCCACACGATTTCGAATGGAAAACAATGTCGTCATACCCAGCATCCAAAAAAGTCAATGCTATGAACCCAACTAATTATAGCATTCCGATGTTTGACCAGACGATAGGTCAGACTGTTTTCGACGAACTCGGCTATTCGCATATATTTTGTCTGGAATTTGTCGGCTCCTCTTTCCAAATCAATTACCGTAATAATTTCATTAAAACCCTAAACCTTCAACATTCAACTGATGCACTTCGATGGGTTTAATGTTTCTTACAACATCCTTAATTGAACACAAGTCCCCCGTTAATTGGTCATTTAAATAAAAACGCAAGCCCGCTGCCGTTACCTACATAACTCCTTCAGTAAATCCAAATGACTTGCGCTCAAGATATTTCTAGCTGATACAATTCCCTGAAGCAGACCAAAATCATATCTTCTTTGAGTGGAGCATTCCTATCCAATAATAGAGTTATTATGTGTAAATTCATCTGTGACATTTCACTTTCCTCCCCTACGTTTTCACGCCGTAAAACCTTTATGACGGACTAAATTGTAGTTCGGTTTCCAATAAAAGAGAAAATAAGGGGCTTTACCTTATAAAGCCATTCGCTTGTTTATAAGAGATCCTTTTCTTCGAAACTTGTGTGCAGGCCATAAATTGACACCATAAAGGGTGCAAACTTAATAACTTCCTTAGATAAAATTCCAGTTCATAAGGAGAAATGTCCATTTTCAAAATATTTAGAACATGCCGATAGTGGGAAGTGACCGTATATGGCTTGCAAAGTAGAAATTTTTATTTATTCATTTAATTTTTTTTGGGAAGGGGTGGGGGATAATAACGCCTCAAACCCCAGTAGGGGTTGTAGCAGAGGGATTGCACACTGCTCTCAGTTAAAAGTAATCCGAATAACATTCGCCCTTTACTAAGGGTTCGGACGATACAGTAAATCAGAAAAATATTCGGACATTCAGTCTTAGAACTATTTATCACATCAAAAAAGTAACTAATACGTATTTTTTAATTAGTATGACCTCCTTTCTGATCTATCACACATTGCAATCTCTAGACATGGATGAAATGAGATTTTTTATAAAACTAATATTAATATTTTCTACTCTTCAAGTAAAATTCATTTTAATTCATTTTTATTTGAAATATCATGTCTTATTTTTACGTCTAAATAATGCCATCGTTTTCAATGGGATTAAGATCTGAAGATTGGACAGGAATTTTAATGACTTTTGGATAATTGTACAATCTCCATTCTAGCACTATTTTAACAGTGTACTGTGGATCATTGTCCTGATATAATTTAAAAGTCTTTATGCCCATGTCACTTGCACTTTTTAATAAATTCGTTTTTAAAATGTTTAAGTACATTGTTTTATCCACGATATTATTTGCTACCATGAGCTTTTCTTAGCTACCCTCCCATTATATCCATTTCTGCGTATGCAGCATCGAATAGCTTCAACAGATACTTTTTTATCCATTTGTTGTTCTAGGTTTACTTGCGATTTAGGAGCGCTAATTTTGGGATTTCTCTTAAGTTGGTTCATAATAAACCTTTCTTCGCATTCGTTTAAAATATATGGACGACCGGTTTGTTTTAGAGGAGAAATGCGATCTTCATTCTTAAAACGTTGGATGATGTCACTAACTGTACGTTTCGCTAAATTTAATTTTTCGGCGCTTTTGCGATAGGAAAGCTTCTTTTCATAATTGAATATCACTAATTGTCTTAAATCAAAACTAATATTGCTTTTATTTTTAATTCGATCCATTGTCCTCGTTTCTAACTGTAAATTGACGGATAACACTGATTTCAAATTGCCAAATTGAGTTATTTGCTGGAATAAATATTAAAATATTGAAGAATCAACAAATGTCCGAATATTTTTTTGGTGTCGAAAATCGATACGGGTTTAAAGTTTCATCTATTTTTTATATTAATTAGAAAATATTTACCTATTTTTACATTTTTGTTAGTAATAAACGACTACAAAATCATATTAAAAAGAAAAACGAACACCCTTTAATTTTTTGTTAGTTTGTATAAGCATATGTGTCCGAATATTTTTCTGATCCACTGTATATCCTTGCGAACGTTACAGCAACAAATTTGTTACCATCTTTCTTTTATTATTTATTTTTATACAGGACATCCGGCAAGGTCATGTCGCAAACTCTAGAGATTTTAAAGAAGACTAAAATAATGCTAGTACTTCATATCAAAAAATTCCTAGCAGCCTTCGTTACACAGTTATTCGCTCTCAAAGTAAAAAGTTAAAAAAAGTATTTTTGCTTTAACTTTCAAACAATTTTCATGGTAACAACGAAAGTTGGGCGATGTAAATAATTCATAGTCGTGCTTATTTTCATATGTAAACAGATATTTCGTATGTCTGTCTTATACAAGGTGTTGGGGAAATAACCTTAAAGTTATTTCTTTAACACCCTGTACAAGGGAAGTCAAAATTTCTCACTTAAACTGATTCACTTCACTATTTCTTTTAATGAATTGACAAAATCGCTACTTTTTTCACAATTTTCCTACAAAAAATGTATACTTTGGTTTAATCGATATCTTGTACCGTTTTTGAGAAATTCGCATTTTCTTATCTACATACACTATACATGTCAACAATTTAAAATCAATTACAATAGCATATAAAGCAGCAAGATTCTTTCAAAGAAGTTCTTAAATTACTCCAGGACGATAAGCACGACCGTAAACTGGAGGATCACAGAATGAAGTGAAGAGTGCGTTAGACAACAAAGTAATGTTTTTCTTTGTCACTGTTTTGAATTCATAGTATCGTGTAGGGATTGGTTTTCCAGAAAGTATGTGTCCGCTTTTCAATATGTTGAGAAACTCTAGTTTCTATTTTATCTAAAATTTAATTTCCGTAGTTCTGGGTGCTACCGGGAATCCAGGCCTGCTCGACGGTTATATATAATTAACGTACAATAAAAAACTAAACTGGAAAGTAATTATTTGCGCAACAAAGGAATGAACGTGCCACTTTGTCTCCTTGGACCTTTAAATAATTTCCTCTAAATTTCTTTTTCGTTATCGTAAGTTTTTAATCTGCAACTTCATTTCTCTAGTGTGACTTGGAGTTTAGGCCAACTTAACAGCTCCATTAAGACATTTAGTTACCTTAATGAAGTTAAAAAGACTACATATGTAATTGGAAAGGAAGTGTCTATCCTATGTTCACCAATTGCGCTTGGCGTACAAGGGAAAGTAAACTGAACAAATCGTGAATATTGCTACTTTTTGTAGCGAAAATTTATCATTTCCTCTTCTTATAGGGCTTTTGGGAGTACTGAGCTTGACCCATGCGTTCTTCCTTAGACCAAGATCTTCTAGAGATTCAGAAACGTACGAAAGACGACCCAGAGGCCGGTGTCCGAAACATTTTCAATATCTTCTCATTTCCTCACAAGTTCTTGCTTCAGTCCACGACGTTACTTGGTGCACTGGCATCTTTTGAAAAGAATGGTTGCAATTTTTTAATAAATGAGGTGTAGGTCTTGACACTTAGTCTCATGTACTTAAAGTGACCTTTCGAGAACTCAAAGTAACTTCCCAAACAGTCTTTTCCAAAGCCGTTTAAAAGATCGAGGGCTTTGCTTATGGTCCTCTGAAGAGTTTTCAAAGGTAAATCAAAGAAAGTTCGTGTATATTTTGCAAATGATTCAGGAAAGTCAACTTGAAATTTAACAAGGAGAAAAATTATGGACTGTGCTGAAAAGATTACCAAAAACTTCATTCCTATTAGAACTTCCAGCTGAGTCTAGACATATAATATAGCAGAACTTCTGTTTTGGTATGCCTTCACGAGATACATAGAATAGGAAATTTTACATTGTTTATTTCCTTCAAGCTCCTGATTAAGTTTAGATGAGTCAGAGAAGGAAATCATAGACTGTCCCGAGAACGGGAAAGAAGAGTTTCATTGCTATTCAGGTTACTTTAAATTAGGATCAGTATACACCTTTGCGTAAAGAGAGACAAGATAAGATTTTCTCGAAGTTAATTCAGGTTGACTTCAGATTTTGAGTGAATTGGACAAAGAAATTATAGATTCTTACAGAGAAAGGCAAAGAAGAGATATAGCCCATACCAAATATCAACTATTAGGTTCCTTAGATGTTGAAATTTCACGTAAAACCTACAGGCCATAAGTTTGATTGCCGAGACAGATTAAAGAGACCGCCAAAATAATTTACGACTTCTAACACATCGATGCTGATACCTGAAATTCTCAAGGATTTATATTACCTTGTATGTTAAAATTGCCATTTAATAGAAGACGAGAAGAATTTTCTCTTTTTCAAGGCTCATGTTAAATAGTACGTTACGTATCGAGAGACTAAAATAAGTCTTTTAATCCCGCTGTAAAGCAAATTGTTAAGAGATTAAAATACACTTTAGTGTTGAGGTGTGTACCCTATTTTTTGCACTTTAAAATGTTGGGGTTCTTAGTATTTTCATATAAAATAATACTGAGAGCTAAATGATACTCGAAGTACCCTGTATATGGATATTCTGAGGTAACTGCTAGGTACATACATAGGTGCATAGATTGCCATGAAGTTATATTGGTCTCAATTCATTAATTTTATCATGGAAAAAGTCAACGCAGCAGTTTTACCGAAAAAGTTAAATTTGATATTCCAAAAACGATATATGGGCTTCCGAAATTAAATATGAGAAAAAAGACGCGAAGAGAAAGAAGTAAGAAAAAATTACACAAAAAGCATGTGTCTGGTATATTCATTGATGAATCGAAGGAACTGCAAGCATCAACAGGCCTGATTTGGGCATATCAAAATACAATCAGCTTTCACCATTTTTAAAAAGGAGAAAGGTGTATCTAAAATGATTTTTTTGTGCGAATTTTTTAGTATACTTTCCAGTTTGATTTATCTTAATGAAATAATATCGCAATTTCGCTTTATGTTAATACTAGAATTCAGATTTTTTATTTCCTAGAGTGCTCAATTTTTTATTCAAATTTTCATAGAGATTTGGCAATAGCTATGAATTCTTGCAGAAGAACTGGAATTGTTAAACATCTGCCAAGTGACAAAAAATGAAGTTTTTGAATCTGGGGGTTTCTTGTTACAATTTATTTAAAAATCGAAATTTCAACGTTCTCAAATAACTCAAAAGTTTCTATATTTATACATGACTCTATAAACTCTATCAACAAAAATTACAAATAATCAACAATTTTTTTTTTAAATCTTGTTAATGTTACTAAATTGAAAATTCGTTAATCTGTATAGTAGTAATTGCTCCTTTCAAACTGAGTTATATAAAATTAGGGTTGCCAGTAAAAAAAATTAGGTGATATCACTTCTGCTAGGATAATGACGTTATAATAGCATATTAAGATACTAGTTTCATAAGATAGCGTGCAGCTTTGGCGCACGAATTGAAGTTTGCAAAACGATAAACGAAGCGACGAAAAAAAACTCAAAAATAATTACAAATTTATATTTAATTATATATTATTATATAATTAAATTATTATTTATATTATATTATTATATTATTTATATTATAATTAAATATAAATATTACTATTATATATAATATATTATTATATATAATAGTAATTTTAAGGTTGTCAAAAATTAGGTTAGTCACATTATGTTAACCACTCATTTTCTTGAATTTGCCTCTTTAAATTGTATACATCAATCGTAGCTAACGCATCAAGGAAAATATAACAATAGCAGTACCATAATATAGCTCATAATTAAATTGCTAGCTGTACGGTTATGTAGCCATATTCGTTCGAGATTAGAAAAAATATGTTTACTTATCAGAGTTTTCAGTTTCCAGGGTGATTTTTTCTTCATTTTATATTTACAGCTTTTACTCAATTTCTTCCAACTTTACGTTCTTACTACAATAAGATAAACCTGTACCGTTAAAAATAAAAAGAAATGAGTGGTTAATATCTATGGTGGAATTTGAATTAAACATTTTATGTTAATTATTGAATTTCGAAAAAACTGAAACTTAATAATAAGAACAAAAATGTTAACAATAAGAACAAAAAACAATTCCTTCAGTATTGTAAATCACAGAGAAATTGCAACGCATTATGAGAAGAACCTTGATGATGATGTTATTAACGTTAATAACAATGTTAAAAATATAACAATACTTATCTATAGATTATTCTAATTAATAACAACATTTTGACCCTATACAGGTTGAAAAATATTTTTTCCACTGTTTGCTTTAAAAGACATCATTATTGAATGCATTAAATTACTGAAAAATTCGCTTTCTGGCCTTCTTTACAAAATAATGGAATAACAGGGTAATAATAGCTCGTGTACGGCTCACTATCGACTTATCGAACTAATGGAGAAGTTTGCTTTGCATTGTTGTGTAACTTTTGGTTGCTATGGAAACGTATGTTAAATAAAATGTCCGTGTTGATGTGTTCAAAATGCGATGTTTTTTTTGTGTTTTGGATTTAAATGTGGAACCTTCGGCAATTCTGGCAAAATAATCTAATGTTTAGAGGTTATACAGAAATGTAAAAGTTTAGGTATAGGAATATTATGAATCGTTTTAAAAGAATTTTTTTTTCATGTATTTACTAACATACAGGAAGTACTATTAAAACATGCAGTTCAGAGAGGTTTCGTATCTGACCGAAAAACATTAATTTTGGGCCACTCTGAACAAGGTAGAGCCACTTTTTTTACTTGGGGCAAATTCGTGGACTTATCCAAAACAATTGCCATGATTTCCGCGTTTTTTTAAATTTCAAATAACGTCGTAACAAAGATTTTATAAAGGCTTTATTTACAAAAAAATAAATTTAATTGATATTTCGACAATCACTAGAGGTGAAATGATTAAAAAATAATAGCGAATCTAAATAATAGAAATTATACAGAGTGTCCCACTTGATACTTTTGAGTTGCTACTCGATTTTTATAACCATCAACGCCGTATTTGTGGAAATATTTTAGGTTGATTGACCGATATCGATTAGCTGTATTTGCGACTTTTCGAAAAGATCATGTGTTCCATAAACGTTTAACCTACCATCGATCGTGAACCACCCTGTATAATATAGACCCTACTAATCTTTGTTAACGATTAGTTTCCATGTGTTCTGTTGTTGTCGGTTGTTTTAAAAATAATATCATTGTCAAAACCTCTTTGTTGTTTCTTCTTGTTTGCTTATTTTATTATTTCATTTCCCATATTCATTGATGAACAAAATTAAGTTTTTATACTGACTACTGTGTTAAAAATAACGCTGATTTTTGGAGCGGAATAAACCTTTCCAATGGACTACTCTTTGGTTCATAGTTGTTACATCTACGTGTGCTCTGAATATCTACATAGTTCAGATTAGAATCAAACGAACTTACCTGTGATGGTCGATCTTGATTACACGAGGCCTCGTCGAAGTAAGAAAGGTCCCAACCCAAATCCCTTGCCCTTGTTCAGGTGCACCATTCCAGCTTTAAACATGATTTGGCAGTGATACCTAAAAGACCGACGCGGGTGGAGGGGTGCCGGAGAGCGTAGCCTTCAAATTTTGTGATCGATATCGCATAAAAGAGAATTGACCTCATATAATCAAGATCGAACATCACAAATCAATTCGATTGATCTTATAATTATGGTGCTCGCGTGTGGCGTAATGAAAACATTGTTTACACCTTTGGCGTAAATCACTTTAAATAAAAAAATAGACCGAATCTGTTTGCTTACACAATAACTTCCATGGCGGAAACATTAAGTTTACGATCAGCCATTGTTATATTCTACGACCCCTCTCTCGAGGCAACGGACCGTAAAGTTACAATATCGCCCGTCGCCCTTGGCAGCGGGCTGTAAAGTAAAGATAACCCTCCGGTAATTTTTAGTCGTCTTTAATCAAATAATTAAGTATAATATTCTACTTGAATGTCGAAGATAAAAAAATATAATTCCTGCGTCAAACCTTGAAGGTGCCACGAGCCGAAAGAAGGTTACGTCCTTGACCGAATAAAAGTCCTCTGCTTCAGTGCTTTGCATCAACTTCGGCCGCAGGCGTAATCTTCTTATTTCAGCTCTCTACATGTAAGTCACTATTAAGCCTTCATCTGTTGCTTACAATGGTTCCCAATCAGATGAGGACATTTTCACTAAAAGGCCAAACTTTCAGCTGCGGGCGTAAAGTTGAGTTTTACGCCCTTGGTACCAAAATAACCCAACCACAAATAATGAATGTATACACTTTCGTGTCACCCGTTTTCAAATTTTGGCATATGTTATTGTCGGTGGGTTGAAATAACATCTCAACTGTAAGTAGGTATGTATGATGCCACTCACAGACAGTATAACAACCTTTGAAATCATTGAGTTCAATAGCCATTGCTCTATTTATTTACTTTTTTTAAATAGATTGTCAAACGTCTAGGGCGGAGGAGGACAATTAGGGGATTTGGCACGGAGGTTTCTCCACAGCACGTGTACGATTTAATTTGGATCGACCTTTAAAAAAGGCGACGCGCGGCGTGGAAGCAAGGTCAAGAAATAAAGTAGAGAAGATTATTAGATTGTGTTCATTTAAACAAACGTCATTATCAAGGCAGTTAAGGGAAAATGGAGAAGTATTAAAAGCACAAAAATATACATATACGAATACCCAAATGGAGAACTAACCTAAATATAAATGCACCACCTATAATGGAATTAGTGTCAATAAATTATGTTTCCCAATATAATATTTGCAATTCCCACAAGTAATATAGAAAGCATGACCAAATTTTTGGATGTTGCTAACAAGGCTATGATCTTGACTCCTTTATAACCCATAGCAAGGCGTATTTATGCTTAATGAGAGATACGTTCCACATCACTCAACGTTCCCCGCTAAATGATTTACTTAATTAAAATAGAAAAAACTAACGGTTTTTCCATGGGCAACGCAATTTCCTACATCCATAAATCTGGGCTCGGGTAACCTTCGTCCGTGAATCTTATGTCTAAAGCCATAATTTTCTGTTTTATTTTGAAATATTTTATTACGCATCCGCGCTTTCGTATAATTGAAATTGAACGTGTTTAGGTCTGACTCATAAGACAGGGTGTCCCAAGCTAAGTTATCAGGAATTCAGAAGCCGTGAAAAAAGCGCATCCTAAGATGGCTTGCTCGCACAAATATAAACGCTAGGAACTCTACGGGATGTTTCAGGAAGAATGGGCCATAAGATGAGGGTGGATAGACCATCTGAAATGTAGTTAAATGCAGCTAGAATGAGAGCCCTAGCCTAATTTTTCTTCCAACCATTTTAGCCATTTTAGTAAATTTCGTTGAAAACCCTTTCATCTAAACCAGCTACACTCACTTTCACCTGAAATGCACCACCCAGTAATAATAATAATTAAATTTTGTAATTTTGGCAAAATAATGCTTCATAATAGAGTAATAAATGATGAGAGTTTCAGTAAAAAAGAAAGAACATTTATTAATTAAAACATTAATAATGAGTGACATCGCCTCGTACGGCATGCAAGCACGTACTCTTAGCGACATGTTTTGCAACAAATGATCAATACCCTCCTGGGATATTCCATGTTACCTCAAGATGGTATCGTAGGTCATCCTCTATCAAAATCCGAAACGTGGAAAAAATTTCGACGCTGTCTCACTTTATTTTAAGCATTTTAAGATGTCTTGTTCACAGTTCGGCATCACAATAAACTGATATTTCCATGTAAATATTATTTTATTTATTAACAATTGAATAAAAAATCTAGAATTTCGATGACAAAAAAACCATTGGCATTCTTTCTTTTTTACTGAAACTCTGACATTTGATACTTCATTGTGAAGCATTATTTTGCCAAAATTACAAGATTTAATTATTATTATTACTGGATGGTGCATTTCAGGCGAAAGTGAGTTTATTTCTCCATTTTTTACCACTCCAAAGGTAAATACGGCTACATTTTTAAAATCCATATTAAATTTCCTATAAGATAGGATAGTTTTTGTTAGTAAAAGTATTTTTTCGAACCCACCATGGCCCCTTAAAAAATAGGAAAATCTGAAACTCCATATTTCTTAGTGGTACTCAATGATAGCTCTCGTAATATTTCTAAGCTACCTCTTTGGGGATGTCGCCAAAATTGCCCTATTTAATATACTTTTAAACGGTATACCCACGTTTAACGTCCAAAAATCTTTTGGTCAGAAATACGGCGCCAAACAGTTAAAAAAGGCAAACACAAGAGTAGGTAAACCGTTTAAAAGTACATTAAATAGGACAACTTTTATAAAATTCCCAAAGAGGTAGTTTGGAAATTCATTACGTAAGCTATCATTGAACAGTGCTGAGGAATTTGGAGTTTGAGATTTTCCCATCCTTTTCGTGGCTACGATGGGTTCGAAAAGACTTTACTAACAAAAACTATCCTATCTTATAAAAAATTTAATATGGACTTTAAAAATGTAGTCGTATTTGTGTTTTGAGTGGTAAGAAGTGGAAAAATAGCAGGTTTAGATAAAAAAAAACTCGGGTTCTCGACGAATTTACTAAAATGTTTATATCTTGAAGAAGAGTCAGTCTAGGGCCCTCATTTCGGCTGCATTTAATTACATTTTATATGGTCTATCTACCCTCAATCTACAGCCCTTCTTTCCTGAAATGCCCTTTATATTCACATTCTTATATTTACATTCTTATGACATTGCAGGTCGGTTTTATGATAAATAAACCTAATGTAAAATGAACCGAATTTGAGGAAAAAGGAAAATATTTTCAAAAATTAGAAAAACACTACCTATAAGCTACGAAAAGAAAAGGAATGGAAAAAAAGAAAAAGGACAAATCAATACGTTATGATCAAATTTAACCATGTTTATACATGTATATTTTTGACACACCTAATAGACGTGTAATTTTTGTAAAACCGGTACTATATAAAGTAGTACTCGTCGATGTAGCTTAATGCACCGAATTTGGTCAAATGGTAAAATGTTAAAAAATTATTTAAGAAAAGTCATTTTAAAATCAAAGTTTAAAGCCGTTTACTACGAAAATGAAGCAATTTTCTATATGTATACAGTGTGGAAGTTTTGGATGGAACAGTACATATAACTAAGATGCCGAATATGCATCCAAATTGCGGCCAAAATTCTCAGACACGTCGATTTTTATTTTTTCTTGCGGTTTTTTTTTATGGTAAATTCATGTATATAGGGTAGTCCAAAAATCAGGTATGATCACTAACTTTGTTTTTTTCAAATAGAAACACCTATTTTTTATTTCATTTTTGAGTTCTACGCAAAATTCTAGGTGTTTCATGTACCAACACAACAGGTTTCTAGAAATTTACAATAGAACATTGTTAACGTTTATTTACCGTGTGTCCTAAAAAATTTTCTGATCAAGTAGATCATGAAATTATCTTTTTTTTATTGTTTATTTTTGTTCAGTTTCTGTTTATGCCAAGTAGTATTCTTCGTTGCTTTTGATTTATTGCAAAATGGTTCGTCATTTGACAGAAAAACAGAGAATCGAAATTCTGATTATGAAAGGATGTGGAGATAGACAACGTACACATCAAGAAGTATGTGTTTTATTTAACAATAAATATCCAGATGATAGCCCTTTAGTGCACTCCACAGTTTGTAAAATTTTAAATAAGTTTTCTGAACTGAGACACGTTAGAGACAATTTACAGCACCGGTTTGAAGTACCCCAAGAAGTACAATTAAACGTTTTATTGAAGCTACAAGAAAATTCGCTTAATACTTCGCAAGCAGTGGCTGTAAATAATAACATCAGCTACACTTCTGTTCTGAAATATTTGAAAACTTATAAATGGCATCCATACAAATTACCACGATTTTCTTTGGCTTGAATTAGTTAATCTACGAGTTAAATGCAGATGATCTTAATCGTAGAGTTGAATTCTGTGCTAACATGATGGAGAGGTGCAATACTGATGCTACTTTTGTCAATCTTATTATTTTTTCTGATGAAGCGAAACTACCTTTACACTTAACGATACAGTCAATAGACAAAATTGTCGTTATTAGGCGCCCCAGAATCCTCATTGGACGATGGAGGACCACGCTCAATTTTCAAAAAAGGTAAATGTTTGGGCCGGATTAGTTGACAACAGAATTTTAGGACTCTATTTCATTAACGAAACATTAACGGGTCAAAAATTATTTAGAATTGCTCATAGATCTTGTTGCTGCTTTTGTTGAGTTATATCCAAATGAGAATCATCCTGATGTTCCCAGTGACATTTTATGGTTTCAACATAATGGAACACCCCCTCATTACTACATTAACGTTAGGGCTTGTTACATGACATTTTTCCTGAACGCTGGATTGGGAGACGAGGGGTAATTGAATGGCCGGCACGATCACCTGACCTCACCCCTTTAGATTACTTTCTATGGGGTTATCTTAAAAGTAATGTATACTTTAACCAACGAGCAAATATCGAAGCCTTAAAAGAAAAGAAATGAAAAAAATTAAATAAGAACAATTACCCCAGCAATGCTTCAAAATGTCAAATAGGAGTTTATTCATCGTTTTCCTTACTGAAGTAGAGAAGTAGGTGGGATTTGAACATTTAATTTAATTGTTGCTTGTTGTTTTATTTTGTATTAAATCGGTCCTTTTCAGGACCAAAGCAATTTTAAAAGAAATCAAAAGTTTTAATTTTTGATATATTCAATCGTAAATTTTTTGAGACCTGTTGCGTTTAGGCCTTAGGACATGGTACATGAAACACATTTAGAATTTTACGTAGAATTGAAAAACGAAATAAAAAATAGGTGTTTTTGTTTGAAAAAACAAAATTGGTAGTCGTACCTGATTTTTGGACTACCCTGTATACATGAATTTACCATTAAAGAAATCGCAAGAAAAAATAAAAATCGACGTGTCCGAGGATTTTGGCTGCATATATTCGGCATCTTAGTTATATGGACTGTTCCATCCAAAACTTCCACACTGTATACAGAGTGGTCCACTTTTTTGTAGCAAAACTTTAACAATCAAGAGAAAAACTTATTTTAAAAAGAAAATTTCATATCAATATAGGCCCATAAACGATTCATTTTAAAAATGGAGGGCGTTGAAAACTTTTTAAAAAATTCGATTATTTTTTATAATACTCCAAATTCTGGAGATATTTATACTAAATTTGGTGTACAGCATCATATTGTATGCTACCATATTCAGTAATAATATCACGGTCCACAAGCAACCAATGCCGGAGTTATGAAGTTTTACTACCATAAAATTCAATAAATTATTAATACGGTCCTGTCTAAAATCAAATTTCAATTTTTTTCTAAATGAGTAATTCATTCTCTACAATAAATATATCTTGAGATTTTTTCGTACCTGGCTTAGTTACGTAATAAATTCAATAAAAAAAAATTTAATTAATAAATTCTCTCGACTTAACCCCGTTGGATTTTTTTGTTTGAGGATTTTTAAAAGAACAAGGATATGCAACTCCTGTGGAAACAAGGGAAGAACTTATTGGCCGCATTAAAGATGTGTGCACAGAATTTAAAAATCATAATTTATAGTGTTCTCCGATCCATTAAACGTCGATGTGAATTATGTGTGTAACAAAATGGTTCATATTTTGAACACCTACTTTAAATGAAGTGAATTTTTTAGCTGTTTTCCACTTTTAATTATGCAATATGTATCATTGACAATAACAAACAATAAAATTTGATTTTAGACAAAAGTTTATTGGTAATTTATTGAATTTGATGGCATAGAACTCCACAACTCCATCATTGGTTGCTCGTGGGCTATCATATAATTACTAAATATGGCAGCATACAATGTGATGCTGTACACCAAATTTGGTATAAATATCTCTAAAAGTTGGAGTATTATAAAAAATAATCGATTTTTTTTTTAAGTTTTCAATCCCTGATACTTTTAAAACGGAGCATTTATAGAACTATGTTGATATGAAATGTTCTTCTTGAAATAAATTTTTCTATCGACTATTAAAGTCCTGCTACAAAAAAGTGGACCACCATGAGTAAATTGAGCTAAATCGACTTACTTGCTCCTTAGGAATTAATGGTAATTTTTTTCAGAAAAGTTAGTCTCACAAATTACTTACATATATCTTATTGTCCATGATTTTTTTGGACGCCCTATACTTTAAATAAAACTGGGACTGTTAGAAAAATTATTTTTCGCGTAAAGAGAATAACTACTGTTGGAAATGTCATCAAAGAGTAATTAATATTCTGGTTTAGTTTTTTGTTCTGTATATCGTAGGTCTCCTTCAATTCCTAATTATGAGTTTGCCGATAATCTAGAAGAAGTAAATGTAACATTGTTTTTTATAACTGTGGTCTACTCTTTTTGGCAAATCACATATTAACCCATGAAGGTAAATTAGCTTTCTTCACAGTCTTATCTTGGACCCGGCCAAGAATACCGCCGCGGGAGTAAATTTGCTGCTTTATGGCCTTGTAAAATAAGTATCCATTTTATTACTATTTTGCCGAGTTATATAAAAAGTAACTCGACGAAATTTTAAAAAAAAGTCAGTATTTTCACAAAAAATTTAAGCTTTTAGCTTATATGAAGTATTTTAATTGTGATCGTCAACCAAAATACGTGAATCTGACTAATTCCATCGTACTCTACGTTAAAATGTAACATAAAAAAAATTGCTATTGCTATTTTGAAAAATAATTACATCTGTGGTTATTGGTATCATTTTAAAGCTTAAAAAACCTTATGAAAAGAAGTTCATGTCATATCTGAAAAGTGATAAATGGTAGAAAAATCTGTTAAATGTGTTTTATTTAAAATAATTTTTCCTACAAATTTATTATTTAAGTTGTTTCTCTAAACTCGCAAATAGCTATTTGATTGGCTTAAAAAAAAGTTACAAAATTTGGTTTTCTTGGTTTTTCCGGCGAAAGTCACATTATCATGACATTTTACGTCTTATATATGCGCCGATTACACCGACGTATAGTACATCTATGGCCACCAAATGATGTCATTATGGTATCATAGTATCATATCATAGTATCATATCATGAAATCATAATGGTATCATAGTACATGGCAGCCTTCCGTTCAAAAATTGAACCAATTTTAATGAAATGCCGGAAACTGTTTGTTATATCCCGCCCTTGTAGATCATTGAGTTTCTCTAAACTTTATATCGCTACTTATAACAATGTTTTTTGGGACTACCGGCAAAGCAAATTTACTGCTGTTTATGGAAGGTCTCAATGGAATAATATACTAAAACTACTACACCCTAACCAATGAGCGTTTATGGAGTTTGTTAGGTGAACCAAGTTGCTGCCGGCCGATGTTTATACCTGTAGATTTATTGTCCGGAAATCGCGCAAACCTCACACACTTTGTCTTAGCATTTAAAGATGTATTTGGTGGCATAATTTTTAGCAAAATTAAATATTTAGATTAGTCTCAAAATATCAAGATAGGAACGTAAAAACGATTTCTATTTAGCTTAAACCACTTGGAAGTTGCGTTTTTTTAAATGCAATCAGTATCAGACTGCAAACGTTAATACCTTTTGGAATAAGCTGCATAAAATAATCTTAGAACTCTGAGATAAATCAAAAAATAAAAAAATATACAGGGTTCATGTGATCTATTAAAATATCGCATTATGTTTGATTTAAAATAAGCAAGTTTCCATTTATTTCCGGTCTAACCTGATGTGCCGCCATTTCTGAAAATGCTCTAATTGAGTGGCATATTTCGTCTTTCGTTGCTTGAAGCTTTGTTCAAGTAGAAAAGAATTATTCCGGATTATCATAAGGAGTATAAATTCCCGATAAGTATAATGCGCATATTTCTGACTGCTTCTGCCTTTCCAAAATCTCTGTTGAAGCAGATCTGGAATTTCATGAAATTTTATTTTAAAGCACTCAGCAACAATAAGGTACGGGCATCATCATCATGTTTGTTCATGACTTGACAAATTGTTTGCATTCTTGCAGGATGAACTGATCATGTTCAATTTCTTTGTTTTAGGTCCATTTTTCGTGCAACAATTAAGGAGCTCACGCATTTCTGCCTCTGAGATAGGACAACCATGTTAATCTCCCGCATTTACGATTATTTTCAGATCAGCCTCATAGTCAAGAAGGTAAATCGTTCATATCAAAACCGAAATAGAATGAGCCTAAAGGAGAGCATCGGGTAGCCCTGGCAATTCTCTATAGGTTTTTATGTCTCTGTGGACTAGGAACTCTTAAACAGAAGTCTAGAATGATGTTTCCCCAGCGGTATGTCAAGCGGATTTGGTTAAAAGCCTCCTTAAAACTTCAAAAGTCCCTTTAAAGGCTTCCTTTAAGTTGACAAGAAAGATCCCCCTATGATCTCAAGGTATTTCTCATATCCGGCAATTCATTGCTTTTTTATCCAGCGGTCGAGTGTGTTCCAACTACTAAGACATTATTCTGAACCACTGGACTGTGGATCGTTGGAGAGTAGCGAAAAATACACATATTTAAGAACCAGTAACAAGTGGAAGCAGACCATCAAGACCATCGGAGAAATTTAATCGAGATAAGGTTATTATTGCTATAGCGAATCAAGTAGGATGAAGATAGATTCGTGCTCTTTGCGAAAGAACACTTCACCTTCCTCGTTACAAAGTCTAACACTCAAAATCAGATTGTTTTGACAAAATTCTCTATAGACAATCCTCTCTGGAGGATTGCTGAGTACTGTCCTGTTCAAATAAATTTCCCAATACGATTCATTAATATAAATAAAAGAAATCCATCTAATCATGCAAGATTTAACATAATGGTTGCCTGACGATTCTTAGACACATATTGTAACTATTATAATAAGACACCAATGCGGTGGTCCTCAATTGGGCGCTCATTCTTACCATCCATAACATCGAACAAAAAAAGCCAATTAGAGGTTGTGTCTATTTAAAAAAACATCACGCCTAGCGGAACTTTTTTAATTCTCTCACACAATTTTTAGCTCAGGGACTTTTTGAACACGTTTTAAGTATTAAATGAAAGTCTTTTTTTTCGTTATTTTTTTATTTGCGTCTTATTATGGCTTATTTGGGGTAATAGTTACCTATTGAATATATCGTACCGTGACAGAATATAACAAAAAGCGAAAAAATTGGGGCTGAACAAGGCTACTTCAGGTAGAAAATATTTTTACGCACGAATGGATCGAAACTGTTTGTTTACACCTTCAGTTCCATGGCGGAAACAACCAGGCGTTGTTATACTTTTGCGGCCTGCCACTCACGGCAACAGGCCGTAAAGTTGCAATAACGCTCGTTGCTCTTGGCAACGGGCCGTTAAAATGAATATAACGTCAGTTAATTTTTTAACACTCTTCATTAAATAACCAGGTATAATATTACTTTAGTTGTGTGGAAAAGATTTTAAAAAAATTATTAATGCATAAAAGTTGTACATACAAGAACAACGAGCCAAAAGAGGAATTGCGTCTTTGGTCGAATACAGGCTCTGTGTTTCGCATTGGGTTTCAAACTTTGCCCACGGGCGCAGTCTTCTCTCAGCAATCTACACGTAATTAACTATTGTTAAGTATACATCAATAATGAAACAAAAAAATATATAAATTTTAATATAAATGAAGGGGCGGTGATTATAAAAACAAAGGCAGAATCAGTATGGCTGATTATTTATTATAGTTATTTAACCAACGAGTGTATTAAAGTAAGCGTTAATAACGAATACCGTTTAACGCGTGAACGAATGGATTGCGTAAATTTATGGTTAAGCACGCTAATTTAAGTATATAAGATATGCAAACTTCCTATTTCAAAAATTCAAATACAATGATACTAGCAGAGTCGTAACAAGAACCAGAATAACGGATGACAAATGCGAGTCTTTTAAATTTCAAAGTCCAAAACTATATCTTTTACAACCTATATCTGTAATGTATGAGTAAGTGTCAAGAAGGACAACAACATAGTGACCCTGAAATTATTTAGCAATGGAAGGAAATGTTATCCCATTTTACGATTTTACGTATACTTGGTTGATTTATGATAAAATCATGCATAAAATTAAAAAATGTATATTCATTTTTTTGGACTTAATGATAATTACTGAATGATTTTGTGCACATTAAGCAAAGTTGTTAATAGCCAGTCCAAAGAAAAGATGTTAAGCGATATGGTAGAGCCAGGAAATTTTTAAAACATACTACACTTAACTTAAAAATTATTTAACGAGAAAAGACGGAAAACGTAAAGTTAAGAGGTTTTAAATTTTTGTCGGTTACTATCTGTATATTTTCGGCAATGATTTATCTTTAGTCTTTTTTCCTGTCAATTATTGCGTTCCCACTTTATCACTTAGTATTACAAAACTATAACTTCAACGACAAATTTGATGCAAATTTTATTTAACCGTTTGAAGATGTGAAATGAAAATGAAAATTAAAATTGAGTATAAAGTCTTTTTCCACAATTTTTTACCTACTTACTTTTCCTGTAGCTTTTACTTTCTTTATTAGGAGTCATTTGGTAAACGTACTCCTCTCTAAAGAACTGGTAATATAAATTACCGGAAAATTAACTTATTTTTTGTATACCGATTACGACCATATATTATAGTTAGATTATAATTAAAACTTAACTATAAAAATTCGGTCTCACTGGACCTCATTTAAATTTCACTCGAATTCAGAGATTGCTGAACACTAATTTCCTCATTAGTATACGAGTTCTATTAGACATTAACCCATATTTCAGTTGGAGAAAACACTTTCTTGTTAAGAAGGCAAAGAATGTTGATATTTTTTGAATTTTTAGTATTTACACAGAAGTAAGCACCATTAATATGAAAAATAATAAAATTACAAAATGGAAATTTACAGGCAAGTTCCAATGCCAACAGTCAATGCCAACGTACGGATATCATCATATGTTGGCATCGAATCACATTTCAAAACAAATCGGATTTTTTACTTAATTTTTTCAATTATCTGTTTTATTTTGAAACTATTTTTGCTGTATTTCATTCAACCTCAATGCAGATTTGCTTGGAAATTTCCATTTGGCAATGGAAATTAATTTGATATTCAGAATACATATTTTTGTGTACACGCTGAAAATTTAAAACTTAAACTATTCAATATGGCATCCGATTTTAATAAAAAAATATACGACTTGACGCTCTACAGTTTTTTGTCAGTTTGTGGACAGTATTTGGATGAGTAAAGCCCATTCAAATACATCGTGAATGACCTTAAATACGAATTATTGTCTTTTTTAAGTATACTCTTCTACAGTGAAAAATGTCAATATACTGTGGGTACATAAATCCCCCCTCCCCCGGTTACTTTTTATCAAATTGTTATTTCTTTAAAATTCAAAAGCAACGTTAAATGAAACAAAAAAATACTATCTCTTTACCTTTCTTTATTTTTTAAAATTTTGCTTACGTCACCATTGCGCAAAAGGGTTAATTTTCTAAAATTGAAACAAGGGTCAAGCAATAGAAAGGTTTTTAAAAACTACATTAAATGCTGTATTACGATTCAAAATCTATTACTTAGTTTTTGAGAAAAACAGCTAAAAATTTCGTAAAAAATGCAATACAAACTCAGTTAAATAGTGTGTAAACATTCAAAAAATTTGTTTGTTGATAGGAAATTAGTTTGTTTTCGATTTTATGATGACAAACAATCATTGGTTTTTTTATTTTTTTTTTTAAACAAACCCACAAAAATATACTATATGACACACAATGCATCGACTATACAGGGTGTCAATAAAAGATCTTTACAACGCTTTACCTTAGGTAGCTGAGATCAAAATAAAACAATTTAACCACATTTGCCTTAGTCTAAAAGTTGATAATAACCGAGCTACAGGGTGGCAAAGTTGAAATGTAAAATTCAATTCAATTTTTAGCCATAATTATTAAATGGCAAGAGGAAAACTCATGAAATTTTCTACATGGGGGTTTTTCGGGCTGAGGAATTCATATCTACAAACAAAATTTCGGTAAATCGCAGAGGGCCCCACGTATACGCATTAGGTACTTGTTTAGGTCCTTTAAGCTTTTTTGTTTTTAACGGTAAACCAGTTTTGGATGAAAAAACGTATTTGCGCGGTATTTTTGCTTAAAAAAGGTATACCTTAATCAAGTCGCTAACTGCAATCATTTTCGAAAGAAACGCTTGTAAAGTAAATGGAAAGGAATGTAATTTTTAAAATTTTTATTTTTTAATATTAAAAATAACATTAAAAAAATTCTTAAGTAACTGTTCAAAATGCCCACCATTTACACGCACAAAAAAATTAAAGCGACGAATAAAATTTAATTGTATTCTTTGCATTACTTCGTCATTGCCCCGTTGCATTCCTTTCCATTTACTTTACAAGCGTTTCTTTCGAAAATGAGTGCAGTTAGCGACTTGATTAAAGTATACCTTTTTTAAGTAAAAATACCGCGCAAATGCGTTTTTTATCCAAAACTGGTTTACCGTTAAAAACAAAAAAGTTTGAAGGACCTAAACAAGTACGTAATGCGTATACGTGGGGCCCTCTGCGATTTACCGAAATTTTGTTTGTAGATATGAATTCCTCAGCCCGAAAAACCCCCTTGTAGAAAATTTCATGAGTTTTCCTCTTGCCATTTAATAATTATGGCTAAAAATTGAATTGAATTTTACATTTCAACTTTGCCACCCTGTAGCTCGGTTATTATCAACTTTTGGACTAAGGCAAATGTGGTTAAATCGTTTTATTTTGATCTCAGCTACCTAAGGTAAAGCGTTGTAAAGACCTTTTAGAGACACCCTGTATGTATAAGGAAACTATCACAACTTGCATTCTTTTGCAATTATATAAGATAAAACTCAATGACGTTATGGAAAGAAGTGAAAAAAGTCTTAAGGCTTGAAGTAAGAAAGAAATGCAGAAGGTGAACAATATAAACACACACAACAACAAATTTAAAACTTCTATTACCATATTGTTTGATGCTGCTGGGCGTTCCAGGATGTTCTTAACTGAAGATATGGGACTTAAATGCGTCGTCCCTTGGAAAGAGAAGATGCAGTAGCAGAGGGATCTTGTGGAGCCTGTTCATCTTTCACCATGTCCTCTTTCTTTCAAAGAATGTTAATCAAACAATGTCAATTATACTCATATTATTAATCTATTTTATATACTTTCCTAATCAAAAGAACTGGAATGCGTGTGACATTTGAAGAACAATTTTATGTTTAGCGTATCATATGTACTTTTAATTTTAACTCTACAATTATTGAAAATTTTGCAAATTAATGTGATGGATAATTTTGGTCTGATAAACCAATTAGGTAATATTAATAAATTGAACTAAAATTAAAATCAATTAAAAGTAACACATTTTTTATATGTCTTGTTTCAAACAATATGTGCAAGCCCATGAGAGCTAAATAAGAATTTTCGACTATTTGGTAACATATTCAAATGAGAAATTTACATTTTCGGTTAAAAAGAAGTACAATTCAGAAGATAATTGGTAGATATATAAACCTACAAACAAGTTTATCAGCATAATGTGCTTTCATTAATTTTAAATGACTTTACACACCAAATTAAGGGTGATTGGTTGCTAATCTCAGTAAAGAAAGCTGTATATATGAAAATTTGATATTTATCGAACCAAGGATCATTTCGACACATATCAGATAGGTTCAACGTTACCATTAACCGTCGAGTGATTCACTATAGTTTTATAACATCTAGTAGAAAATCCGAGAACTTTAATGAGAAAAGCAACCTATTACATATGAGTGGTGCAGCAGATGGAACCCACTTGAAAATTTTGCTGCCATGGGAGAACGAAGAGTTTTTTTTTATGTTAGTAGAAAAATCTTTCATATTGTACTTCGAGAGAGACTTCAATATTTAGTTGATTTAACGCTTTGCAAAAGAAAATTATGATACTTCCTTTTATGGAAGGTACTATTTTGTAGGTGATTCAGCATAGCGTACCCTTCCAAAAGATAGATGATGATTCCTCATGAGGGATGGGCATCTAGTAAACGATTCAAGACAATAGAATTGCAAACAGTCTACGACTAGAACGGTGATTAAACATGTATTTGACTTGCTTAAAGGCAGATTTGAAAGAACACGGAATTTTGAAAACATTAATTTACTCATTTATTTCAAGCTGTATTACAACAACTTGTAAATTTTATGTAATGATAGATATGATGATATGATACAGTAATATGTAACGATGAATATGGGAAAGTATTTGAAGATTTTAATGAACTTTTGGTGTACCAAATTGTAGAAAAAATATATGCTTTTTATGAGAATACTTTTTGTTCAGTTTCAATCATAATACCCGTAAAACCTAATTTTTCTCAGATTTTTTTCAAATCTAAATACTCTTTCAATGCTTCTATTTTTTTCTCTATTACCAGTTTTTTTTTCGCAAGTTTGATTCTCACTCAATATCGTTTATTTTCAGTTTCTTCTATCGTATACTCTCCTTTTTTTATTTTAACAACTTGTGGGTAACTTTGTGGATACTACATCTGAGACTTATGTATCGAAGTGGACATGTTCAGTAGCCATTTACTCAACATCTTTTGCAGTATCAAATAAATCATTTACGTAACACTACATTCTTTTCATTATATTCTATTTACTTCAGCCCTATATGAATACATGTCTTTACTTCACTGTTCAGAGATTTATTTCCAAATATGGCGTTCAGTCATTCAATATATTGAAATATTTGCAGTTTGTGCGCCACGGTAAGATTTTTCTCCTTGATTGATCTCTATACTCTCATTAAATTTATAATTAAAAAAAAGTACTTACATTATAATTTTGAGCAGTCATTTCTTCGGCAATTATGGTTCAAACATGTTTGTTCTTTTTATTTTTATTGCTTCTTTCTGGTCGTGAAGACTTATCAAAAGCAAGTTTTTCATCCTTAGCCGGTCCAGTGATTCTTCAATTAACGCATATCTATAATTCGCAATAAAAAATAAATGGATGTTGAATAATTAATTTAATTAACGGATTAGTTCTTCCATTTGTAACTCGTTCATAATCTTCAACATTTTGAGTACAGAGTACTCTTCTATCATCCTGTAGATCAACCACATCCAAAACGTTTTTATTTATTATACCAATAGCAAATAATAGCAATTTTCAAATAATAAGTTGAAGAGGAATTTGAATAATCTCTTATGCTTAACAGTCCTTTGTTAAATACAAATTTAATATACCTGGTGATTCAAGAAGGTGGTTTGTCCTTATAACTTTTTTGTTTTTAAACTTAAAAAGTTCAAATTTAAAGAGAAGCTATATGAGAATAGAGCCGATTGATTGACATTAATGACGTTTATCCAGCACTTCTGATTTACCCGGATATAACTTCAACTTTCAATTTTTAAATGTGATGCCCTACATTTTTTTCTTTTTTTGGAATCTAGAGGTTATTTTTAATCTAAAAATATGTCATTAAAAAAAAATTGTGACTTTTTTCACATCAAGCTACAGCTCTGAGGTATACGTATTAGGCACAATTTAAAATCAAAATTATGGGGAAAAATACTAATTCATCATTTTATTGAGCGCGTTTTCTCTTATAAGCAATTAAAATACCGAAAAACAAAATTTTACATTTATCTTCCGTTTTTCAAATGGCAACATAGTGGCTCATTACGATTTTCTAAAAGATTATTTTTTCCTGATTTTTTTAAACTATTTTTTTGGTGTTTAAATTACTTATAAAAGAACAAGTATTCAATAAAATGACAAATTAGCATTTTTCCTCATAATTCTGACCTAAAATTGTGCTTAATACGTATACCTCAGAGGCTTAGCTTGACATGAAAAATAATTTTTTTTTTTATATAACACATTTTTAGATTAAAAATGAACTCTAGATTCCAAAAAAGAAAACATTTATAGGGCATTACATTTACAAATCGAACGTTGAGGTCATTTCCGGTTAAACCGGAAGTGCTAGATAAACGTCATTTAATGTCAATCAATCGGCTCTATTCTCATGTAGCATTTTAAGTTTAAATACAAAAAAGTTATAAGGGCGAGTCACCTTCTTGAATCACCCGGTATAACGTTTTGTTGTTTTGATAAAGATTGCCCTAACATTGCCCTACTAAGCATAAAATTTTCATGATCCAGAACGGAAAGGCGATTACAGATCCGCATTTTAGAAACATAATGCGTTTCAATCCAAAATGGCAAGTTCAAAGAAAACCGTTCATATTTCAACACATCGAAAGAACGAAGCACGCGTCTTATTTGATAACCCAAAGGATAATTCTGTGGTCAAATGGAAATTCTGTTAGTACGGAATTTCTGTGTGAATAAATTGATGCCATTTGTAATATGGAGAGGAAGGAAAAAACAAGTGAAATTATCGAAGAAAAAATTCATCGTTAAAGACTTCAAAGAGTTAAATGTATGATCCATCGTTAGGATTGTGGACTTTCCACGACCACTCATGAAATATTGGGTTCTTCAATCATTATAACGTTTTTAACTTAGAGTACAGAAATTGTACATAGTAATGTTGATTTGAAGTGAATAAATAGCGATAAAGTACGGATAATTTTAAGGCATTAAGAAAGTACAAACAGTAGGAAAATGGAGTAGTCGGTTATTGTGATAATGTTATATTGTATATATAGGTAAATTGTGATAATAGTGACCGCAAATTTTCAAATTTGATCTATTAAAGAACCAAATTCAGCAACTTTCAGATGAAATCAATCTATTGTGAAGATCAGTATTTTTTCTGATGAAAGATGTCATCTGCCCCTGCTTTGTTGATACAAATATAGTATAGTAGCATAGCAGCTAGAAGCATTGATCAATATTTTGGGTAATTATCTTTGTTTAGGTCATAAAAATTCTAAACCCCGCCCTCCAGAAGAATAATCCATTTCATTCTTCATTGAGTCCACCCCTGCATCAAGGAAGTATAATATACACTTTCCACCTACTGAGAATCCGTCAGTGAAGACTACTTCATAGACAAAGAATTTGGGCCAATTTCAATAATTAATCAATGTCTTCTTAACAAGATTAATATCTCCGAATGGAAACAAAGACATCTTCTGGGTGTTCTCTTAACAACTTAAGAAGTAACGGCTTAACGGTGTTGTTACGAAAATGCTTTATATGCGTTTTTTTGTAAAATTTTATTTAAAATTTAAATTTTCACATTAGTAAGCTTTGTCCGAAGAAGTTTAATGACCTTGATGTAGAGAATTTGAGTGGGAGTTGCAGAAAGAGAGCGTTTCGCTTCGTTGCACTTACAGACACCCTCAGAAGATAAGCAGCGCATAGTGTGATGGCTCGCTTTAATCTCAGTTAAGTGGTCCATGGTCAGATATGGACACAGCAATATGATTTGGTATTTAAACTCAACAAACACTAACTAATATATAACCATTTTTAGAAGGCTCGCCTACCATTTCAATCTAATCTGATCTGTGACAGAACGGTAATATGTGCTTCTAAGTCCGATAGGTTACTTTCTCACAAGGCAGTAAAGCAGGTTTTGCCATAGATACCGAAACAACTTAATAATTAATAAAATTAAATTTATATCCTTGTATCAAGAACTTTTGTGAAAAACTGCTTCCATAAACATCAAATTTATTAACTTATTCCTGGTAGTCATAATTCATGACACCTATTCCAATAAGTTGGCCACTAATTGGTTAATAAGAGGTAAGAATTAACACATTTACTTGAAAGAGAACGATAAAACCTTCAGCTACTCTTGATTCTGATGTGAAAATATGGAGATTGAGTGATCATTTCCAAAAATCTAAAGAAATTTATGAATGAGCACCGGTCCTCTGCGGTTTTTGTTACATTACAAGCTAGTCACCACTTGATCTTTCACTTTTTCTTTCCTTTGATTTTGATTGTTATTGTAGAAGTTGGCTTTAGCTTTTTTCATATATTATACCAATCTACAATTTTTTTGGTTGCTCTGATGGATTTTCTAACTATTTATACCCACATGCAATATTTCAATGTCTCGGCTGAAATAAACCGTAAAAGAAATCTCAATAACCTTTAATATAATTTACATCGGTGTACCGTTGCTTTCATTTTAATGTACGAATGCGAATATAAAGCAAATTAATTTTAGAAACCAGACCGGACCGAGACAAGTAACATATTGACGTCACCCGATTTTATCGCCATTAAACGGTGAAAGGGAGATAATATGGACTTTCTGCTTGCCATTTCAGAATGTTTGAACAATTATCGAACGTTTAATAGGGGGTGTGTCGCGTGTGTTACGGGTTTTATGTGTAGGAGAAACAGCAGATGCGAAATTGGAACGATGATATTGCTAGAGAGGATTCATCAAGATGGAATAGGTCAGGTTTCTGCGTCGGTGTGAGATGATTTTTAACATTTACTACGGCCATTACTTGGACTATTATATGTAAGTTTTATATGTCTCATGCTGGGATAATGCAGAATGACGGTTGAACCACCTGCATTGAATATGGCACTACAGAAAGAGGACAAAGAGAAGCAAACAACGTTCGATCTAACCAACACTCACACGTACGAGGATAATCCCAGAAGTACGCTACCTGGCATATACAGAGTGGTCAATTTGTCTTGAGACACTCCAAATTGGCAACAACGAGGCATTTTTGAATCAAACGTTCAATTTAGAGTTATATGCTGTTAAAAGGATGACAAAATGGCAATTTTCATTTTTTATTCAAACAGCATTTTCTGGGTTATTTGAAGGCGACCTCTATTTTTTTTAATGGCAATGTATCGTTTTTATTATTTTATTTATTTATTATTTTTTATATATTTTTTATTATTTATTATAAATTATTTATTATATATTTTATTAAAAATTCGTATCCTTCTAACAAAGGTAAATAACTTTTATTTAAAACATTTTTATGCAAGCGCAGGTTAAGCAGATGTAAGATGAAACATCTAAAATTTACGTTTGGTTTTATCAATAAAATAAATTGAATAAGGACAAAATGCTTATTACAAAAAGTGTTCAAAATTATTATCCCAATCAAGTCAATACACTCGTTAGTTCGCATTCTGAAAGATTCACCACACTCTAAAAGGGTTTTTCTACTGACAGCGCCATAAACAATTGCAATGCGTTCCCTCATATTTTCCGGTGTAATTGAAATTTCTTGATAAACTTTGTTTTTGAGGTAACCCAAAAAAAAAGATGAAGGGGCATTAGATCGGGTGACCTAGCAGGCCACCCAACAGGACTATCTCTAGCAATCCATCGATTAGCAAAATTCTGATCTAATGCTTCACGGAAAATTCTGGCAATACGGGCAAGGCAACCATCATGTTGATACAACATGTTTAGCCTTTGTTCAAAAGACATGTCTTCAAGTAGAACTGGCAGATGTTGGTCCAGAAATTCTCGATATTTTCGGCCATCCAATATTCCGTCAATAAAATATGAGCCAATCAATTTATCTTCGATAGTTCCACACCATACATTTATGACCAAAGGCGCTGATTTTCTACTTCTCTCAACCAGAGTAGATTTTCCACATTCTAATAATGCATATTATGACGATTTACCTGTCCATATTTTGTAAAACTGTTGTTAAGGAATTTAGGTTATTGTTTTTTGGTGTAGTTTGCTTAGTTAATTTATTCGTACTTTCATCCCTTAAGTTACGCCTATGTATATCGATACTTATTTAGAGGATTTCATCTGGGTGCCAGACAAGCGTAACTATCAGGACACATCGAAGGGTTGTTTATGGCTAGAAAATACGCTATTTGTCAATAGAAGATTTCTAAATTGGACTATTGTGGAGATCTGCAATACTCCAATAAAAGTGACTTGTATAGGTATTCACCTGATGACTGCGATTGATGATATTAGGCGCGCCCATAGCTTATAAGGACTCCTGATAGTGGTACGCCCCTGCTTGAAACTTCTCAGCTTTAGTACTTAAGGGGCAAGTAAAGTGGTTTTCCTCTCTTTTATCAGTGCTCATTTTAATCATGTGAACATAAACTTAGTTCGTAATCCGCTCAACTAAGCAAACTCCCGAATCGTACGTAGGACATTTTTTAATTATTATTGAAATAAGTGAAAATTAATACAGTTCTCTTTCGTAAACCAAATTGTTTTCGTGGTTTCGTTTATCGAAGGAACCTTGACAACTATATTCATCAGAAAATAAAACATTTAGGAGAAAATTTTGATTATTATTTTTTTTTATTATGTGTCCATTGAGAAAATATCACTCAATTTTGAAAATCATCGCCATGAAGTTCTTAATGTAAAGAAATGTGTTACGGGTGAAATTTATGTCGCTTCAATATTGTTAAAATACTACTTTTAGAAATTCCAGAATCTTGAAAACATTTTTGAGTGGAAATATAAAAATCTACAGCAACTGCCATTTATACTGAAATTTCATTATCTACACCAGTGACCGTACCTGGTCGTAGTTTTTCTTTAGACTGTACACTTCCACTTTCTTTGAACTCTTTTACAATACGATAGAACGCACATGATATAGTATTTCGATCGGAAAAACATTCGTTTACAATACAACAACATCCACAATATTTCTACTACATTCACCATCTCAACTTTTTCCGCAAAAGGAAAACGTTCCATATTTGCAACAAAATAATAATAGTCACCAAACTGAAACTCCGTACAAATTGTGATCTTAAAAAATACTGGTATAAAAATTTATACCAATTCAAAAAATGTAAATAAACTTCGATCGACTCTTTATCAACATTCACAATAAAAAATAATGCTGAATACATATTTAATTTTTTTTTGGCAATACCCAAACATGTTTAACTTGCGTTTGCATAAAAAATGTTTTAAGTAAAAGTTATTTATCTTCGTTAGAAACATACGAGTTTGTAATAAAAACGATACATTGCCATTAAAAAAATTGAAGTCACCTAAAAATAACCTAGAAAACACTATTTAAATAAAAAATGAAAATTGCTATTTTGTCACCTCTTTAACACTGAATAACCTTAAATTGAATGTTTGATTTAAAAATGCGCAGTGGTTGAAAATTTAACGTGTCTCAAGATAAATTGACCACCCTGTAGGTGGCGATTTTTTTCTTAAAAATTTACATATATTATAAAGCCTATGTCTAAAATTTGAGGGAGCTACGTTGATTTATATTTGTTTTGGAGCTATTTTTAGTGAATGCTTTTAGAGATTTTGTGAACATGAAAAAAATTTGTCATCGATACGTGATTCCATACTTTCATTTGAAAGGTCATACTATTAGTCCATCCAACATAAAAGGGGATTTAGATTCTACTATGGGAGAATCTGGTCTTTCGTTAAAAACTGTAAAATATTAGATGGCAGAGCTTAAGCTGCCAAAATCAACTCTACAGCGGACGACCTAAAGAAGTCATCACTCCAGAAATTGTGGTGAAAACCTACAAAACTGTACTGGAAAACCCTCAGATAAAATTGCGCGAGTTAACAGACGTGATAGACATTTCAAAAAGTACTGTTTTTTTTTTACCGAACAATTGGATATGAGAAAGCTGTGCACAACATGAGTGAACGTTAGAATTGAACGAAAACAGTGCCGTGAAGATATTTTAATGAAATGTTTGGCAAAGTATTGTAACAATAAAGCCAAGTTTTTGCGTCGATTCATAACCATGGATGAAACATGGGTCTATCATTTCACACCTGAAACGAAAGAGCAGGCAAAACAATGGACTCAAAGAGGAGAAGCGGCTCCAAAGAAGGCGAAAACCGTTCCATCTGCAGGAAAGGTGATGGTGTCAGTTTTTTAGGATGCACGTGGAATAATTTTTATACATTATATCTCCTAAAGGAAAAACAATAAATGGAGAATATTATATAAATTTACTGCAACGTTTGAGCGAAGAAATTAGGAAGAAGTGACCGTATTTGGCGAAAAAGAAAGTTTTGTTTCATCAAGACAACGCACGAGTCCACACTTCCGTAACCGCGATGGCCAAAATCAATCAACTTGGTTTCGAACTTTTTCCTCACCCACCCTATTCCCCAGATTTAGCCCCTTTAGGTTATTTTCTATTTCTAAACTTGAAAAAATGTCCCGGTGGAAAGATATTTACCAATAATGGAAACCGAGCTTGATGTCTATTTTAAAACATTCGAAGCTTCTTACTATAAATAGAGTATAGAAGTCATGAAGTATCGCTAGGAAAAGTATATCAATCTCAAAGAAGACTATGTTGAAAAATGATGTAATATTTTTAAATTTTATTTTTCTTTAAGTGTTAGATTGGGTACTTCTGGGACTATCCTTATATATTAGACGAAAACATTATTGATGAAGTGATGTCGATGGAGATAAAATGAAAGAGTTGCCAAGAATGTATTTCACTGGAAAAGTTCTAGGTGTTCCTCACGGAACTGGATAGATACCTGTTTACTCAACAGTTGTTGTTTGTTGAATAATCAACAACTTCGGGAATTTACTAGTTCCAAAGAAAATAATATCAGTGACATCGTTCAATTCTTGAATTTCAACTGTATGCACCATAGTCAAAGGAAGCCTCGTAAAGTCAAGAATGATATTTTATTCACCTAATAACAATATAACTATTTAATGTAAAACAGCTACACAGTGTACAATACTTCAGTGTAAAAAAGCTTCTTGAGAAGATATATCAGATATCAGATATATCAGAAAAGATGCGCGTTTGAAAACTTACCTCCCTTATTTCTCCTAATTGTAAAACATTTTAGAAAAATCAAGACAATAATATTTTTAGGAGGTATGAATTATGCCACCTAACTTAATTCTGCAGAGGCGTAAACACATAATTAACACTCCCAGTTACACGTTTATAAGAATATTAAATGGAAGGTATAGTTTTCCCATACAACTTTTTAGAGTTAATAATTATTTTATTGTCAGAGACATCAAAATATGTCAAAAAACAAAATGTTAGGAAGAAATTAAAAAAATGTAGTCTCTTTGTTTCACCCAATATGCAATAATGATAAACTTTTAAGAAACATGTAAGTATATAATGCCATTCTTAAAGAATGAACCTACATTTAAATATCAAAATCGCTCAAATGGGACTTTAAGTTTAAGGATTATGTAGCATTAAATGTGTGTTATTTTGTAGTAATATGCTAATTTTGTCCAGGAGTTTATATGACAGCTAGAATTTTAGACCTTAAAAATGTCAAATTAGTAACTAAATAGCAAAAAAAATTAAAATGTCACAGTTGTCAATGTCACGTGTCAACACTGTTGTGGCTAATAATTAATCTGTAATCAGCAATATCTAATTTTTTAAAATCTTATAATCCAATATCTAATTAATTAAAAAAAATAGAATTTTCCGGATGTTTACTAAAATATTGGCAATACTGCCTATTCGAAAACCCATTGCCTTACTCACCCTACCTAACTCGTATCTCTTGATATAAGTTAGATTCAACTAATGGGGCAGGAAATCGAATATCCTATATCAACAGAGATTACTAATTTGAATCATGGTATATACATATACGCATCAATATTATTGTTGGGATAAGATAATACTAAATTTGGCATAGTTCTATTTAATTTTTATCACTTTCAAACAGCAATTATTGTCATGCGTTGTTTTTAAAATGCAACCTAAAATCAACATGGCATATTTCTTAGAAGAAATGATAAGAATACCTAACTTTTTACTTTATATCCTCTTATCTATAACCCATAAACTTCAATTTAGCAATCTGAAGAAACCTGCTAAATGACCTGAATTCCTATCTACATACATATATGGACAAGAATAGCTTACCGAAGAGACATGAAAGATTTGAATTTCTAATTAAAAATTTCTAACCAAACCACGTGGAAACTTAACATCTGGAAATAACCTGAAATACTTAAATTCTAATTAAAAACATGTAATCCGAGTTGGCTATAAAGACCGCAATTTCACAAAACAAAAATTTAGCACAGTGTAATGGTCTAAAAAACCTGAATTTCCATTACTTAATAAATATATACTAATCTGAAATTACTTTAGAGCCTTGTATTTCTTCTTAAAATTCTATATTCAGAAGTGACCTTAAATATTTTAATTTTACCTAAGACTTCATTAACATTAGATCAGCTGAAAGACATGAAGTTCCAGTAACAAATTTAGCAAATCTGAGTGATATTAGATATTTAAATTTCTGTTTAAAAATACGTAGTAAATGATCTTAATAAATGCCTAAATATCTATCCATCAGAAAGTTGTCTCCCTGAAAATTAGTTGAATGGCCTAAATTTATAGATAAAAATTTAATATCCTGAATTGGATTTAAAGCTATGAAATTTTAGTTCAATTTTTTTATCCTGAGTTGACCGTAAAAAGCAGAATTTTTATAATACAATAATTTAACATCCTAAAATGAGTTGAAAATCAACAATTTAGTAACCTGAATTGCCTTCACAGTCTTGAATATCGAGTTATACATTTATGTTCTCAGATGATCTTTGAATCTGTGATTTGAATTTATACCTTGAAATGCATTATCCTAATATTAGTTGAAGGACCTACATTTCATGTTACAAATTTCTAGCTATAAATTTATAATGTAAAATTTGGAAATTCAACGACTAATAGATCAGAGTCCCGTTAATTCTACCAAAAAAATAATTTACATGGAAACGGGATAATTGGCCAGTCCGCTGCTTCGATTTCGGCATTTTAATGAAATCTCTCTGGTTAGCAAAGTTGTCAGAAGTTTGATATATCGGCGCTAAGTGATTAAAAAGAATTTAAACCTCTATAATCCTAAATCAAAAATTTGCAATTTAAAGTGACCCTAAATTCCTGAATTTTTATCTAAAAATTGCTAAAGCTGAAGGAAGACCATAATTATCTTAACTGTCATGAAAGACTCATGATGAGATGATGAGAGAATCATGAAATAACCTGAAAACTTTCATTTTCAATTACAAATTTTTCAAGCTAAAGTAATTTTCTCCAAAATTTCGATTTAATATAATTATTAAATATAATAAATAAATAAAGTATTATAATTCATATTAAATTATAAATAATATATACAGTATTTTCCATAATTATTACAATTTTGAAAATTGATTTATAGTTTTGTTTAAATCGAAGGGACAAATGCGCCACCCTGTACATACATCTTTTATTGAACTACCTTTATTTATTAGAGAAAAAGAATATATTATCTCTTCTTATAGTGGTGTAAACAAATTGTTTTTCTATGCTGGCCAAAATTATTGCAACTAAATTGTTTTGCTTAAGTAATAATTAACTATAACAATGAAAAATAAAACAATTTTTTTAAATTTAGCGTAATATTCTTTAGCCCTCCCTACATCTATCATTCTATTTGCCATAGAATTAATTAATTTCTCAATTATAGCTGAATCCATTTCTGATCAAGCTTTTGATAATAATTTGAATAGTTTCGAGGCATTTTTAACTTTTCTGTCCGGAATTTTCTGGTCCAAGATCCAGATTTTCCATAAGTTCTCAATTGGATTAAAATCAGGACTTTGGGACGGCCACTTCATAACAGATATTTTTTGCTATTCTAACCACTCTTTGACTAATTTGGAAGCATGCTTTGAATCGTTATCGTGTTGAAAGGCGAATTGAAGCGTCATGTGTACAGGATTCCAAACGTTCTTCAAAATGTCTCTGTATATAAATTTGTCCATCCTTCCCTCAATTTTGTGTAAAAGACCCATATCAAATGACGAAAAGCACCCCCACACCATTATAGATTCTCCGCCATGTCTCACAGTGGGACAAACGTATTTAGCATCAAATCTCTGGCTTTTAGGTTGCTTTACGTAAACCACACCATCACTTCTACATAAATAAATTAAACTAAGACTCGCCTCTAAATACGACCCTTTTTCAATAATTTGGTGTCCAGTGAATGTGATTTTGAGCAAACTCGAGCCTGGCTTTAATATTCTTCTGCGAGAGCAAAGACTTTTTGGCAAGTCTATAACTAAACCATTTTCACAAAGTTTTCGCCTTATTGTTCGACTTGAAAGGCCAGATGGTCTTGCTTGGTCGATTTCACCCAGGATTTTCGTTGAAAATAGAAAAGGACTTCTTTTTGTAATATTTAAAATCTTTCGGTCCAATTGTTTGGAGGACTTTCTTACCAGAGGACTCTCTCTACCAGTGTTTTTAATGGTATTATACTACAAGTACAAACTAATTGCTTGATGATTCTCGACACTGTCAATTTATGAAGTTGTAAATTTTTGACTATTTTGACTTGCCTTCGACCATTCTTCTAAAAATTAATCACTCTTGTTCTAATACTACCACTATACGTTTTACTTCGAGCCATGACGAAAAATTCGTCAAATAATAGTCGAATTAAATATAAGAACTGAGAAGCGAAATTTTCTAAAAAAAAACACGAAAAAATAAATTGTTACAATAATTTTGACCAGCAGTGAAACACAATTTGTTTATACCAGTGAATATAAGAAGAAATAATACATTCCTTTTCTCTGATAAGTAAAGGTAGTTCAATAAAGGATGTATGTTCAGGGTGGTTCATTTGTTCCTTCAATTTAAACAAAAATATGAATAAATTTTAAAAATTGCAATAATTATAGTCAATACTGTAGATGATAAAGTGATCTGAAAAACCTGAATTTTCCTAACAAATTCTGCAACTTGTGTAAGCGACCTTAAGTGCTTGAATTTAAGCTTTTACCCGGAAACGAGCTAAAAAGCTTGAAGTTTAGGTTAAAAATGTCACATTCTGAATTACCGCAAATTCTCTGAAGTTTATTTATAATATTTTAATCTGGTGGACTTCTTTTTCTGAATATCTATGTAAAAATTGAGCAACGTAAAAACCCAATTACCTGAATTTCTAGTTAAAGATATAAAACCAGAAGTAATATTGAGACTCTGAATATCTATCCAAATTTAGCATACTGGGTGACTTTAAAGCTTTCAGCTTTTAATTACAGTTGCACGACATTGTACGAAAAGTAAAACTTGATTCGAATTGAAGTTGAATGTCTGATGGGAATAGGAATATTAACAATTTTAATCCAGTAGTTAGTTCTATGTTAGGTCTACATATGTCGTACGTGTACTCAATGAAAAGCTTGTGAAAAATGGAGTCTTATCATATTCTTTTTTCGTTTCAGCTATGTGATTACTAGAAAATAAAAAAAAACTCTTTTAAAAACAAAAAAATGACAAATACCTTCTTAGTCTTATCTACAAGTTATTAAACGTAGCAGATGCTGAAAATGTCTTCCATCCTTTAGTTGGCGTGTTCCCAGGCGATGGTAAAATCCGTCCATGAAATTCCGAACGGCTTCAGCCGGTATGTGATTTGACTTCACTCTAATTTTGGCTTTTAGGTCTTCAATATTAGCCGGCCTATTTTGATAAACTTTATCTTTCAGATATCCCCAAAGAAAAGAATTTAATGGCGTTAAGTCTGTGAATTTGGGTGGCCATTCAACTGTACCACATTGTCCAATCTAGCGACCCATAAATATGTCAGAAGACCCGAAGGCGAGTTGCTTCCAGAAGCCATGAGTGACAAATTAAAC
Source organism: Euwallacea similis (assembly GCF_039881205.1). Classification (NCBI taxonomy): domain Eukaryota; kingdom Metazoa; phylum Arthropoda; class Insecta; order Coleoptera; family Curculionidae; genus Euwallacea; species Euwallacea similis. Next base: position 431,688 of record NC_089625.1, read on the forward strand.
ACTAGAAAAAGTCACTTAATACCACTAACTTATTACTAAGAACGAATGTCACTAAGATTACACTAATTTATATTTACACGAATATTTACTGATTACCGTATATGGTGATAAATGTCTTATGCCAATGATCTCTTTTACAAAAGGTAGGTGTTAATCGAATCAAAGGATGAGAGACATGACAATCCGGGACCTCTCAATCTCAACTCTCGATAATTACTGTCCTCCCTTCCTGAACTTTCATTTGTTTTGGTCCGCTGGCCCCGTTTTGCCCTCCTTGCATGTTAAAAACAAGTGTGTCCCTTATTCCCGGGGTTCCTGGAAGTCATACCATAAAGAATGATAATGAATGTTTTTGGTCGACAGAATAGCGAGAAAACCAAAACCCCGATCGATTACATAGGGTCTTACCAATGCAAAGAGTCTGTCTGCCTGCTACTTAGGGGTTTTCGCTAAATTTATGATGGCGCCGACAAATATTTTATCAAGATATCCTCTAACATTAACACCAAAATGTAGCGAAGCGCCATTCTGTTGAAACCAAATTTTTTCAGTGAGTATATCTGAATCTACTACGTTGGGAAACATAATAGCCAAAAGAGGCACTAATTCAAAACTTAAAAACTCTAAGAAGCGTTCACCTGTAATAATTTCTTTGAAAAAAGAATGGCCCTACAATTTGGTTGTTAATGATACCTGCCCATACGTGTACTTTCTGAGGGCGCTGCGTATGATCTTCACATATCCAATGTGAAATTTCCTGATTCCAGACACGATAATTGTGTCTATTAATCTACTCCATTTAAATAAAAGGTAGCTTCATTCAAAAAAAGTACATATGTTCGGTGGAAAATCATTATTTTCGTCACTCCGTCTCATCATTTCTTCACAAAATTGCAAATGTTTTGTCACAATCATTTTCCAAAAGCTCTTGAACGAAATATATCTTATATGGGTGGTATTTTCATGTTTTCAAGAACCTCCCAACCGTACGGCTAGAGACAGCATGGGTTTGAACCAATGAAACCGTTGGCACATGCGGATCTTCCTGTAGAGATAAAGCGATGTCCAATTTTTGATCATCATCTAAAACACGTAGCCCACCACTTCTGAACAAATCTTTCACTATACTACGTTCCTCAAATTTGTGAAATATCTTACTAACAGTAGCCTGGGAAATTGTTTTTTTTGGATATTTTGCATTAAATAACGCGGGCGCTTCACTTTGACTTTGCATTCTATCCCAAAAAATCCCAACAATATCAAGACTTCGATACGCTGCCTTTCTGACAATACTATTTTTGTTTAGCAAATTCAAATAGAACACCTTGAGAGTACACAAATTAATAAATTGGACGTTTCAAGACAATTTTATACAAAAATGCTAATTTTAAAACGAAATTAAAAAAAAATTATTTGAGATCGTTTTTTTCGCCTTTTGAAATACATCTTGACATGCTGAATACCACTTTGCTTGTTTATTTATTTTATCGATGTAAAATACAAACTCATTCAGAATTGAAGAGGGCATATCGATATTAATTTTTATTGGAGTTTACCATCGCCTGAAAGCAAGCCAAGTACAGGTGAAGGACATTTTCAGCATGTGCTACGTAAAATAACCTGTAGATAGGACTAAGAAGATATTCGTCATTTTTTGTTTTTAAAAGAGTTTTTTTTATTTCCTAGTAACCACATAACTAAAAGAAAAAAGGGTATGCTAAGATTCCATTTTCACGAACTTTTTAACGAACCCAAACATGACATGTTTTCATTTTAAAAAAATGTTGGGTAGGGTTGCAGCTAAGGGGTTGAAAGAAAATATTTTATTTTATTGCCAAAAAGCACATACAATCCAAAATCAATTCACGGATTTCAGCGTTTTTTTTAAATCACTCGTTGAAAAGACATTAGTTTTATTCCCGACTTTCGCACAGCCCTGTATACCCATTCTAATAAATTATATTCAAAATTGGGCAAAAATTAAACTATAATGAAAGTTAGCGATCACCACAGTGCGAGAAACGCCTTCGTACAAGTTTTCTTATTTGAGAGTCAACGTCTTGCATTGAATTAAGCTACTATGTAAACTAGCGTTTGATTTTAATAATTTGAATTCTTAATGAAACGAAATTCACCATGTACTCAAACTCATATTCAATCAAAAATCACTTTCAAGTTGACGTAATTTACCCGCAGGATTTTATAAATGATTTGATTGAACCAGCCTGGGGGCTCTATACTTACTTATTAATATGTAAGATCTAATTTATACACCCTACTTTCATTTATTTCTGCTAGGGGGGTTTTAGCTTTCTCATAAGGCCTAACACAAGACAGTGTTCACCATCTTTATGGAATTTAGTAGCTCACGGCCCATTAATTCCTGTATTTAATATTGGAATTAAGCAACAAGTATAATTCGACTAATAACCATCATGCATTCACTGTTTAGTTCAACTGCATTAAATTAAAGTTTATTATAAAGCAAATAAAAGGACTTATTAAATCAACAAAAACTCTGATGATATTACGTATGCCAACGATAAAAGGGACCATTTCAAGTTAGAGAGAGGAAATTAAACATATTATGCATGAGCAGGACTAATGAATATGTGCTTAGTTAGATCTGAACTGGAGCGTCAGGAACATTTCAGCTCATTGAGCAGTACTTAGTAAATTTCCTATTCAAATATGCTATTAATATTAATGAAAAATTCCAGTATTTATTGTACTTTTGTATACTATATTTATTCGATTCCGTGGCAATTCCTTCCGCCATGATTCCCATCTACTCTCCTCTGTGAACTCTATCCATCTTCAGCTCATCATTAGACGTTTAGACATACATATATACATAGATATATAGATAGTACATATATTCTTTTACATACGTATTTTATTTATGTTTCCCACTAACTTTCTTTGAGACCTTCCTATTCATTACTAAATATTTTTGTCATGGTTTCTGTCGAATATTATGCCCTCCAGCTCTAAATGGTACCCCCTGTTAAATTTTTAACAAATTATTTTTTTAATTGTAAAAGCAGCATTAAATAGGACAAAAAATACTATCTTTTGATGTTTGTTTCTTTTTAAATTGAAACATGAATCACGTGACACCTCAAATTAAAGGTTTTTGAAAACTACACTCAATAGCGTATTGCGATTCAAAATATATCGATTAGTTTTTGAAAAAACAACTATAAATTTCGTAAATAATGCAATACAAACTCAGTTAAATAGTACGTAAATAATGAAAAACATGATTGTTGATAGAAAATTTGTTTGTCTTCCATTGTGTGCTCACAAACAAGTTTTTTTTTTATATTAACAAATAAAAATAATCAACTACTGTTTGTGAGCCCAAAATCAAAAACAAACCATTTGCCAATCAATAAATAAGTTTTTTAAATTTTTTACGTACTATTTACGGTTAAATAGTAAATAGTTTGGTAAAAAATGCTATACAAACTCAGTAATTTGCATTGCATTTTTTACCAAATTTAGACATGTTTCTCTCAAAAATTAATCGATAGATTTTGTATCGCAATACACAATTGAACATAGTTTTGAATTGAACATAGCTTTAATTTGAGGTGTTACTTGACCATGTTTTAGTTTAAAAAACTCGACCATTTTGCGCTACCGGTAACGTAAGCAACATTTAAAAAATAACCAAACGTCAAAAGATAGTATTTTTTGTCATGTTTGTTGCTGTTTTTGAATTTTTTAAAAATAATCATTTGTTAGAAAGTGACAGGGAGGGTGGAGCGGTATACAGTTTAGAACCGCGCAATATACAAAGTGTTTGATAGACGGTTCAACACAATTTTTTGGGTGACAAGGGAAATAATTTGGAATCGATTTAACCTAATTTACCTCTATATAAAACCTTACAGTTTTCGAGATGTAATTTTTTATGGTTTTTTATAAGTTTCACAAAATTTGAAATTTAGGTTTAATAGTTTTATTTTTAATAATGCTATCGGCTTGGACGAAACTTATTCCGTAACGTAACTATATGCCTTTTCTAAATGAGTCATAAAAATTAAAATCCAGGCATAAGGAGAAAAAAAAGAAATAGTAGATTAGAAGAAAATGGAAAAATGATAGAGTTTAAATTATTAGAAAGAAAATATTATTCCAATCGAGATTCGTACAGATCCCCAAATGCGACAAAAACTTATTCATTTTATGCCCTATCTAATGGTGTATTATATGTCACATAAAGTTTATAAAACCTAATAAATTCAGCATGATTAAAAAAAAGGACAATTAAATTCAACAAATCATTTTTTAACATTTATTAAAGATTTTGTTCAAATTGAATTTCACCATTGCGTATACAAGTTCTATACCTTCTTCGAATTTTCACCGTAGTTAGTCGAAGACGCGTTAAAAAATTATTTATTGATTTTTATTGTTCTTTTCCTTAAATAATGCCGCATTTATTAGGTTTTGTCAATTTTATGTGACATTTAATCCATTATTAAATAGTGCACAAAATAAATAAGTTTTTGCCACTGAAGAACTATACGAATCTCAGTTGGAATAAAATTTTATTTGTAATAATTTAAACTATCATTTTTTCATTTCATTTTAACTTACTACTTCTTTTTCATCCTTATTATGCCCAAATTTGAATTTTTATGGCTTATTTAGAAAAGACATACATTCACGTTACAAAATAAATGTAGTTCAAGACCTTATTATACTATGTATATACTAGAATTAGTAAAATCTAAATTTCAAATTTTGTGAAATTTGTAAAAAATCTCGAAAACAGTGAGGTATTGTATAGAGATAATTTAGGTTAAATCGGTTATAAATGGCTTCCCCCATCACGCAAAAAATTTTCTCAAACTATCTACCAAACACCCTATATAAATCAGCGTAGGTAATCTTTAAACGCATCAAGGAGTAGGTAATTTATAGTTCTACTCGTATAACAGGGTTTTCCCCATGTCCAAAATATTTTTGTCAGCTCTGTCCCAAGTACCCAAAAATTAAAATTTATACAACTAGCAAGAAGCTTGTTCCTTTGTTTCCATGGAATTGATCTTCCAGGGAAATTACTAGTATTTCGATCTATTGACACTGAAAAAGTTCTATAGTTGGTGCAATTTGTACAGGATATCCAGTTTTCGACACTTTTGCAGGGTATCTCCATTATTATTGGAGTTTTCGCAAATCTGCATCACTTTTTTGCAAAACAAACTATGCCGCAAACAAATTTATCATAATCTTCTTAGTTTTTGAAATACAGGGCGAAATTGTGCATTTTCAGACACCTATTGTAATTCAGTTATCTTATAAGTTATCGACTAGGTAAAAACAGAATCTTACATATTTTTTATGCAGAATCCAGTTGACATTTCTTAAATGGAATGTCCTGTATCTTAATTGGTAGTTACATTCTACTCATTAAGAGCTTTCTAGAAATATGTAATAGTCGTCACTTTGTTTCAAATCGAAGGCTAAGATTAAATTTTTTTTAAACAGGCTTAGAGATTAGAGATCAAACAGACTTATCTTTATTAAACTTATATTAAAAACCGATAACTAATAGCGTGCAGATATTTTTTTAGAAATATTGTTCAAAATGGTTACAATTTTCCTTAATACAAAGCTGGCACATTTGTGAAATTTTACTTAAGGCATTTAAAATTATTATGGGGTGATTTTGTAGATATTGAAATGCTAAATGGATAGCCTGTCAAAGTTCTTTTATTGTTCTATACCAAGTTTTGTTTATCTTGTTCTTCATAAAGCTCCACAGGAAAAATCCAACACCAATAGATTAGGCGATCGCGATGGTCATCTTACAGCTCCATTTGTGGCTAGTGATCTTTAGGGAAAATTATTTTCTATGTGAACATTATAACAGGGTGCACCATCTTACTGCAAATATATACTATTTAGTTGGGCCACAGGAACGTTTTCTAACATTTTGTTATAACATCTTCCATGGTTTCTAGACATCTGTTTGTTGTAAGACTTCCCTCAAAAATCTAGTAACTTATTTGGGTGTCTAATATAAAGCAAGACACACCAAATTCAAAACGCTCTTGCTGCTGCATTTCAAAAATAAAATGCTGATTTTCTGCACACCACTGTTTTGTATTATAACTGTTAAAAATACCAGCACTTGAAAAATGGCTCTCATCGGACCAAATTACCAATCTTCCAAAATTGGCATTGGTTCGAATTTCTTCTGTGTACCAATGACAGAAGGTTAATCGCCAATCTGCATCTCCAGGGTGTAACTTTTGCACGATTTTAAATTTGTATGGATGGTATTCATATTTTGTTAACATTTTTTGAGCACGACTTTTACTTATACCAATTTTTTTCTCTATTATTCTGCAGGAAGTTGAAGGAGTGGCTACTGCCCATGCCAAAACGTTTATCTCATCTACTTCTTTGTTTTCTTTGTTGTATGTTTTGGGTCTAGCCTTCGTAAAGATTCTATGTACTATTAGATTTTTTTTAAGTACGGAAAATCTATCGGGAAATGGCTGACTTCTTTTAGGATATCTTCAAAATAATGAGAGACCACTTTATTATTATCCATTTATCGAATGTCCCATTTTAATGGAAACAGCTTGATATCTCCTGAATTATTTGACTTAAAAAAATTTTTTCAAACAAAAGTTGTAAAATATCGAGGGGCACGAAAGGTAGCAATGCTAATTTTTTTGCAGCGAATTGCCGTCAAGGTTATTTGAAGGTTAACTTTAATATTTCAAATGGCAACCTATATTTTTTTTATTACAGATTTATTCCTAGTGCAATTCTGGATACTTTTTATAGGAAATATTTTTTAAAATAACGTCTAGCTTCTTTGTTATAAAATGAGAAATGTGTTTTAATGTTGTAATACAGTTTATTGAATGCAATGTTACACTAATTACTCTATCAAATGTTCAAATGTATTACCATTTTCCTGAGGACAGAATTGTATTTATCCTTTGGTGAAAATGTTGTGTTGTTTGCAGTAACATTTGTTGCGGAATATTTGCACGTGCATTAATAATTCCTTGTCGCATATTTTCGCATGTTGTAGGTTGCTGGCGATAAACTACATTTTTCAGATGACCCTACAGAAAAAAATCTGACGGGGTCAAGTCAGGAGATCTTGCCGGCCATAGCACAAGGCCTCCTCGGCGTATCTGGTGCTGGAGTATTATTTCATTGAAATAATTTCGAACTCGACGGGCAAAGGGAGAAGGTGCCCCATCCTGTTGAAACCACATCATTCTTGTTTGAATGTCAACATTATCAAACAAGTACTGGAAATGATTTTGAAAAAAATGTACATAGGTGACACCATTAACAGGTGTGCGAAAAAAGTAGGATCCAATCAAATTTCCGTTGAGAATGTCACACCACACATTTAACTTCCATTGATGTTAATAATCCATTTCCTGAAACCAATGCGGATTTTCGGCTGACCAGTAATGTGATTTATGTCGATTTAATATGCCAGTACTATGAAATATTGCCTCATTACTAAACATAACGTAAAGAAAAAACTGTGGGTCATCGACTATTCTCCCTGAAATCCATTCACAGAACTGCATACGGTGGATCTTGTCAGTGTCAGAAAGCTCTTGATTCAGTGTAACGTGGTAAGGGTGATACTTCACTGCTTTTAAAAACCAGTGTACAGTAGATCGTGGTACTCCCAAATGTTGTTGAATTTCTCGGATACTAATATGGAGAGTTTGATCTATCATGGCAAGCACTGCTAATAGGCGCGGATCTTCGTTGTTAATTAGGTTACGTCTGCGCCGTTGTAGTGTGAATTGTCCCAGTCAGCTCTTTAGACTATTTTCCATAATCCAGATGCACTCGGATGTAATCTGGGAGGATATTGCCTTTGATAAAGTATTGATGCCCTGCGGTAGTTTCGGTGGCATTCCCCCAAAATTAGAATCATGTCGACAATATGACTAGGTCGATAATCTGGCATTTATAAAGGAAGCTTTATAGAAACTAAAATAATATTTATACTAATAAGCGAACATGCATACAATGTTTTTTCAACCAATGTCTTTTTTTGTTGGATTTCTTTTAAGAAAACATTCCAGGTCAAAAAACACATCGAATACATTGTCGGTCATAGTGGGCCCGATTATTGTTACAATTATCAAATGTGTATTAAAAAAATGATATTGCTTGTCGAAGTAAAAAAACTAGATATTTGATAGGATAATTAGTATAACAATGCATTCAATAAATTGTATTACAACATTAAAACATCTCTCCTTTTATAACAAAGAATCTAGACGTTATTTAAAAAAATGTTTCCTACAAAAAGTATCCAGAATCGCTTTAGAAATAAATTTGTAAAAAAAATATAGGTTGCCATTTGAAATGTCAAAGTTGACCTTCAAATAACTTTGACGGCAATTCGCTGCAAAAAAATTAGTATTTCTACCTTTCTTGTCCCCCCATATTCTACAACTTTTATTTGAAACATTTTTTTAAAAGTGAAATAATTCAGGAAATATCAAGTTGTTTCCATTAAAATGGGACACCCGGTATATCTAAGATGCTACTTAAAAGCATTTCGCATAACTGTAAACATTTTAGATAAAAAATGGAAAAGTGCATTCTTGCACACTTGCCTATTAAAATACATATAAATATAGCAACCCCTTGAGGATTCTCGTTACTTTGTATAGAACATACCATCATGCCGTATTTTTCGTAATTGTTATATTTTTGTGTCATCGTTAAAATAAATTAAAAAATTATTAACATTAGGTTTCCGATAATATTATTTTAAAACAATTCTGACAGGAGATAAACAACAAAATGAAACTTTTATTTTTTAGCGTCACAGAAGTCATGGCATATTATTATTTCTTAGATATGTATGTTTCTAATTATTTTTTTAATATACGTTACAATAAGAAGAAATTACCTTTTACTATTCGCTTTTTAATTAGGTTAAAAAGTTTAAAATCAAACAGCCAGGCATGTTTAGAACATATTATATCAACAATAATGCATTTTTAATAAATAATATCACTTCTTACTGGCAATTTATAACCTGTTTAAAAAAATGTAAATTCTAGCCTTCAATTTGAAACAAAGTGCTGAGTATTATATATTTCTGGAAAGTTCTTAGTGGGTAGAATGTAACTACCAATTAACATACGGGGTGTCCTATTTAAAAAATCTCAATTTTGGTAATTTTGTCAAAAATCAGAACACCTGGAGAAAATTGAATATGTCACTGGATTCTGCATAAAAAAATGTGTAAGATTCCGTTTTTACCTCGATAACTTATAAGATAACTGAATTACAATAGGTGTCTGAAAATGCACAATTTCGCCCTGTATTTCAAAAACTAAGAAGATAATGATAAATCTGTTTGCGGCATCGTTTATTTTGCAAAAAAGTGATGCAGATTTGCGAAAATCTCAACCCTCGAACTGCAATAATAACGGAGATACCCTGCAAAGGTGTCGAAAACTGGACACCCTGTACAAACAGTTATGATCATCGAAATTGGCAAACTGCTTGTGAACTATAGGAATTATTCACGAATGGAAGTTTTTTGAGTATACGGGGTACTACAAGTTCGCTACATTAGGAATATTATTTTTGTAAATTTATAATTGTATTAGATAGAAACTCTCTTAAATTGAGCAAAGTTGCGCGTGAGGCTGAATAATAATTTCCTTAAAATAAATTGAAAAAGTTCTGATTATTTAGGAAAAAAAGAAAATATCGCTATTAGTTTATTAATGGCTTAATTCCTCATTATTTTAAAATATTAACAACATTTCTTTAAGGCACTTCAGATATTAACTTCAATTTTATTTTTTCAAATACAGACCTGCTTTTTTTACGTTTTTAAGTAATTTTAGACTTTCTAAAACTTAAGATACCATACTTCGAAATTAAATATGCACTGGGGAATTTTTAAATTTGATTAAATTTAATATTAGGAAGGTAAATAGCTGGTACAAAAAAAATGCAGGTCCGTATTAAAAAAAAAAGTTAATACGGGCGTCTTTACTATGAAATATTTTTTTTCTTGGGGGGGATAAAAAGTGTCTTAATAAGAAAGTGCTAATGGTTTTGATGAAAATGAAGCAATAAAAACATAAAAAACAAAGAACAAAAGAAGATAATCGATTTATCAGTTCTTTACAGATATCTCTAGAAATATTCAAAACTGTTTTTTTTAATTTTAACATGTTGCCTCCATTTAACTAATTTTATATCTTGTTTATATCTTTTAAGGTTATTCAGAAACAACAATGCTGATGCATTGAATTAGTTACAACCTCCTATAAGAGAGCCCGTTATTGAGTTAATAATAGTAATGAATAGTCGGCAGTGGAGAGTCGAATAATAAAATAGAAACTAAACTGGGTTATAGCGTTTTAGGGCGAGTTATTGAATCATGACTTAAACTTGGTTCACCTAAAACCGATCGTCGTAAATTTTGACGTCCATAACAAATGTTTTGCTTCCACAATAACAGCTATCCGACAAAAATAAATGCTTTATGTATTTTCGTAATATATGAGGGGCCGGTTTAACAGAACCAAGCTTAAGCCATGATTCACAACTCGCCCTAGTAGTATTAATATTGCAGTAATGAAGTGATAGTAAATTATTAGTTGGAGTAGTTGTGTTCATTTGTAGACTTAATATAGTGTCTAGATGATAAGAAGTAGCAGTACTTTATTCTTTTAAATCCTGAATACCTTATTAAGCATTTACATACGAAATGGCATAACAATACCATTTGTATGTATTTGACAGGCAGTTAACTGGCTCTGGTGATCGCACAGCTCCAGTTCTTTCTTTTTAAACCCAAGAAGATGATGAACCGAGCTCTTCCTATGCCTACACACCCCTCATTCATGTTATATATTTAAATTTATGTCTTATCTCTTTTGCGACATAGAATTGTAACGAAGTCTGCCATTTCGGACTGTAACAAAAAACAAGACATAGGTATGTTACTTACCTTCACGTTTTCTAAAGTCATCGATATTAATATTCAACAGGTCATTGAGATAATTTAAATTAGATCACTCATCATGCAAATGAAATCAAATTTAAAGGGAATACATTAAATAAGTTGTCTTTTTTTTGTTTAGGGTCAATGCTCTTGGTACATACGTACCTATAAGTATTTGTATACAGGGTGGAACATTTAACTGGAACAAATTTTATATCTCGTTTCGCATTAGTTTTCTAAAGAAAAAAAAAATACGAGTCCCATTTTTTAGGTTCGACACTTTCTTGGGGCATCGAATTGAATTTTACACGCTATTTAAACGTAGAAATTACCGCCAATTTTTTTTCGAAATGTTAAGATATACAGGGTGATTCACGTAACTGTTTCATTAGAAACTTTTGTACTTGTAACTAATCTAAATTTTTCATATTTGGGGGTTAAGTTAATATAGATACACTCTACTTTTTAAAAATATTTTGAAGGTCATATCACTTCCGGTTATACCGGAAGTCGAGGTCAATTTCCTTATTTCAAATGAAACACCCAGTATATTTTTGCATTTTTGGAATCTAGTGATTAAGCTGATTAAATTCTTATTAGGTACTCCTATACCTAAACCTAACCATTTTAAAGATATATTGGTTTAAAAGAAAAATCTTTCTAAAACACCATTTCTATAAAATTTAAAATTCTCAGCTATTATTGAAGCTGACTTTACGAAAATTTGTTGACATATTAAATAGATATGGTAGATCAGGTTTATGTGAAAAGTTTTTATAAATATCATACAGGGTATCCAAAAAACCACGTCATATTTAAAGAACTTTGATAGCAAAAAAGTCGCTTATTTCAAATGGAACACCCCATATATTTTTATATGACTAGAATCTAAATTTAATTCTGAATCAATTATTATTAAGCATCCCTATACCTAAAATGAACGCTTTTGCTCTAATTTGCAGTTTTTTAATATTGTACAATAATAATTCTAAGTATCTTAGTTGGCTTTGAAAAGAACATGGCTGCTTCCTGTAACATGCGTTAATGTAATTATCAATTTAATAAGTTCGCTCAGCAGTTTAGAATCATGAACTTTAATAATACTTATTCAAATAATGATATTTTAAATTTATTCTTTATTCATGGAGAGTGTAACAAAGTTTTGGAGAGAACTAGCCGTACATTCAACGAAAGATATCCGCATCTTCCGAAAATCACAAAGAACAAATTTAGGATATTGAAATCAAATTTTTTAAGACATGGAAAAGTCAAAATTAAAAAGTCTTATTCTAGTTCCATCATAAATAAAAAAATAGTTAATAAAAACAAATAAAATTAAATTAAAATAAATGTTCAATATGACCCCCATTAACTACTAAACATTTCAAAATTATTTTTTTAACTTCATGTTGTGTCACTTTATTAATTGTAATGGGGTGAAGATCTTCAAAAGCTATCATTAATAACAATAAAAGTACAAACCTAAATCATTAGAAGCAGTTCGAATAGAAAAATTCGGATTTGGATTAAAATATCCTAAAACGGTGATTTCATTGCCTTCGTTATTTATTATAGGTCTAGAATAAGACTTTTTAGTTTTGACTTTTCCATGTCTTAAAAAATTTGATTCCAATATCCTAAATTTGTTCTTTGTGATTTTCGGAAGATGCGGATATCTTTCGTTGAATGTACGGCTAGTTCTCTCCAAAACTTTGTTACACTCTCCATGAATAAAGAATAAATTTAAAATATCATTATTTGAATAAGTATTATTAAAGTTCATGATTCTAAACTGCTGAGCGAACTTATTAAATTGATAATTACATTAACGCATGTTACAGGAAGCAGCCATGTTCTTTTCAAAGCCAACTAAGATACTTAGAATTATTATTGTACAATATTAAAAAACTGCAAATTAGAGCAAAAGCGTTCATTTTAGGTATAGGGATGCTTAATAATAATTGATTCAGAATTAAATTTAGATTCTAGTCATATAAAAATATATGGGGTGTTCCATTTGAAATAAGCGACTTTTTTGCTATCAAAGTTCTTTAAATATGACGTGGTTTTTTGGATACCCTGTATGATATTTATAAAAACTTTTCACATTAACCTAATCTACCATATCTAGTTAACATGTCAGCAAATTTTCGTAAAGCCAGCTTCAATAATAGCTGAGAATTTTAAATTTTATAGAAATGTGTTTTAGAAAGATTTTTCTTTTAAACCAATATATCTTTAAAATGGTTAGGTTTAGGTATAGGAGTACCTAATAAGAATTTAATCAGCTTAATCACTAGATTCCAAAAATGCAAAAATATACTGGGTGTTTCATTTGAAATAAGGAAATTGACCTCGACTTCCGGTATAACCGAAAGTGATATGACCTTCAAAATATTTTTAAAAAGTAGAGTGTATCTATATTAACTTAACCCCCAAATATGAAAAATTTAGATTAGTTACAAGTACAAAAGTTTCTAATGAAACAGTTACGTGAATCACCCTGTATATGTATTGTGATAGCTCATTAGAAAAGGCATAAAAAAGGAATTAAATCACACTATTGAAACTTTTTTACTATAAAAATTCTTGGAAATGTTAACTATTTCTTTCTTCGCATAACCCTAGCTTAAAATGAAATTTGTTTTTTACACTACATAGTATTTCTGGGGTTATTTATCGAATTTCGTGAATTAATCTTTGCCTTAGTTTCTCTAAATGTTCAGGATCTGTCAAGTAAACTTTAGTTTACAGATAACTCTGAAGGAAATAATCCAGAAGATTAAGATCTGACAATCTTGGCGGCCATTCAATTATACCCCTTCTTCCTATCTAACGGTTTGAAAATACTTCATCTAGGTATCGTCGAACATTATGGGAGTAATGGGGGGAGCACTGTCTTGCTGAAACCATGTTCGATCACCATGAAGGTTTGCTTCTGCGTGATGAGATAATAAGGCAGCCAAAGCTGGAATAAGATCTTGCTGTAAGAAATCCAGATATGTAATTTAAAAAGTTTCCAAGAAATATTGGCCCAATGACGTGATCACCAATTATGCCTGCTCAACCATTAAGGTTTTGCGGTCGCTGAGCGTGAGTTTCGCGTAACCTGTGAAGATTCTTTGTGGACCCAAATTGGTAGTTCTGCTTATTTACTTCACCATTTAATATAAAAGTACACTCATCTGAAAAAAGAACTCAGGCCAAATCTATTCAATGCTGGTCAAGTGTATTCATCATAATTTCACAAAACTGAAGACGACGATCCAGATCATGTTCCATGAACTCTTGGACCATTCGCATTTTGTATGGGCTTAACTGACATGATTTCATTAAGCTCTCTGCAGACATAAGACTGATGTTTTTTTCTCTTGCAAGTTGCCGAACTAAAGTAATAGCATTTTCTTGAAGAGCAAGTAAAACATTTAATTGTTTGCCTTTATCCATTACTCTAGGTTACCTTCGTCTTGGTATCTCCCTCACGTGACCCAATTCACAATAAACGTTTTGGTTTTACTTATAGTACCTTGCAAAATTGGCGGTAAACCAGGGTGTATTTCTTGAAACAAAGATACAATTTCTGCTTGACTACACAATTTATCGCCATACTCTGTCATCATTAAAATTTAAATTTTAAGTGATTCGGTTAAATAATCCATAGAAACGATTTTAAATGCTTGAAAACACAATAACAGGTTACAATTCCGCTCAAATTGAAAATGAATTGACAATTGGAATGTACAAGCAAATAAGTTAAAGACCTTATCGATAAAAAAAAATTTTCTCACCATTTTGATAGAGTTTCTGCGTAAACACAAAACTAAATAATAGTAACAACTATTGTTAGTATCTCCAAAATCGCATTTACATTTTTGAAAAAATGATAATTTTTTCAAAAATGTAAATAAAATTATCAAAAGTAGATCTAATTATTTTTTATTCATTTTCTAATAAGCTATCAGAATACATATCTTTACATTTGGAAAAAAAGTGGGGATAGTTTCTATCTTTAAATATGGTGTAAAATTTAATTCGATGCCTCAAGAAAGTTTTAAATTTAAAAAATGGGATCCGTATTTTTTTGTTCCTTTAGAAAACCAATACTAAACTAAATATAGAATTTATCCCAGTAAAATGTTCTATTCTATACACATACGGATGAATCAATTTTTTCTCATACAGAAAATGCATAATATGATTATTGTCTTACAGCTTCTCTGCTTAAACTCCCTGTTTTTGTTCATAACCACCTACGTATATTAGGAGTTTATTAAAAAGTAATCTTAAAATATGCATTTTGACTATATTAATATGCACCATTTTTTTATTTTCCCTTCGATTTTATGTAGTTTATTCTATTTTTTCGTATTTATTTTGTATATGAAATACTTGAAGAAAATGATTAAAGAAAAAAACATGAATTCTTTTTGAAAATTTGATATAATATTAAGGAATGTAGGTCTAAATTTAAGTAGAAAAACTGATAATTACTTATTTAGTTTCCATACAAACTCTTGGCATAAAGCAAACCAGCCTCGGCCCACAATGTAACACTAGTAATTTTGCCATGATGATCTGAAGCTATAGGCCATTCACCTGAAGTTAAAGTGTCTAATTAATATTATATCCATTAGGCGAGTTTAGACAAGGCCAGTCTTATTATTACGGTGTTAGTCACCTTTAAATACATTAATGTTTTGCTGGTGTAGACGTTTGGCTGCGTAACATTGTGATGAAGGTGCTAATTTTTGTAAACCTAAGAACAAGAGCCTCGTCCTTACCACTCGTTATCCATGTTCAACTAATGTTTATTAAATAAATAAATTTAATTAAACATCGCCTCAACCTTCAATGCTGATGACAAACAAGTAATGTCTTTTATGTATTTTTATGTAATATGAGTGATAACCTCTTTTCCGAATTTTGTTATCTTGCACGAACTATCTATCTCTTATTTAACTTCTCCTTAATGCGTCACTCCATTCATTTATCCTTCACAGAAACCTACGCATGTATGAGATAAATGTTGTATAATATAAACACTTGCGGTAGGAACCAAAACATGCCATATTCAGATAATCTTTAGATGAGAAGGTTACAAACGACGGGTCATTTGTAAAAAATAACAATGGGCTTTAAAGGAGATCAGTGAGACCCGCAAGAATTACACGGAAACCACAATTACCTTAGTAATGACCACATAATCCAACAGTCTGCCGGAAAAATGTGAAGCAACAGCAGGCAGATGGGCCAAATTACGACCTGGGTATGGTGTTGCGAGAATAGGAGGGATTGAGGGATTGCATAACGATTTGTTAATGTCAGTTTTGTTTTGGTTACCGAGAAAAATTACATACATTTTGGAATGCATTTGCATTTCTTAGGATTGAAATAAAAGAAAAATCACACTGACAGTTGGTAATCGAATCGATCATGGATCATGAATGGAATGAAACGAGCATTTCTAGATACTACTAAAAATTATTTTATTTTTTCAAATATGGATTTGCATTTTTTGCATTTCAAGTAACTTTAGACTTTCTAAAACTTAAGAGCAATACTTCGATATCGAATGATATGTTTCGGCACAGGAGAATTTTTAAACTTGAGGAATTTTTAACTCTGGGGCAGTCGCACGGCTAGTGCAAGAGTTAAAAAAATGCAGGTCCGTATTAAAAAAAAAAACGATATGGGTATCTTTACCATGTTACACAAAATTATTTTCATGAAGAGTACGAAAAAACGTCCTAAGAAAGTGCTAATGGTTTTTGAAAGTAATGATGCGGTAAAAACATAGAGAAAATAATTAATTGATTAGTTCCTCACAGATATCAGTTTTTTGAAACAATTCAAAAGAAAAAACTTTTCAAAATTTCAAACTGCAAACAAAGGTGAAAACATTCCCTGGAACTAACCCCAATGAGCATAGAATCCTAGACATTATATTACTCTCGACAATTCCGAGATTCTTAAACGTAAATTTCGTAGTATTTCTAGATTCAAACTGAAAAGTTTTTTTCCATGAATGTGTTCGATATTGTTCTTAAAATTCCGAAATCTGATATATTACATCGTGTTCTAATTAAAATAAGAAAAAAACATTTTTCACGCTATGTAGTTATAAAGGTTATTATTTTATTGAGATGAGACGGCCTTATTAACTACAATATGCACATTTTGACGTCATACTAAGTATATTGACCTTTTTTCTCACGAGATAAAATCTTCGGAACCTCGGAATACCGTTTTTCTTCTGATGTTAGTAATGCATACTCCCGATGTAAATATTCACATTTTCCTCTTAAAAGCCGTAGAAATGAATAATACTATTAGTATATAACAGGTATAAATACACTCTTAAGCACGTGCGACATTTTGAAAAACACGTTTAGCATAGAAGTGTTTTGTAAGGCCTAAGAACGCTAAAGGCTCTTACACACGAATATTGGATAATATTTTTATTATTATACAAAGGCAGCAACATTACAACTAATTGATGCTTTTGGGCATCAAGATTTGATATAAATTTCGCAAAATTATACCGAAATTAAAATATTTATAATATGATTGGGTAGAATCCATAAAACATTTTTCATTACGCATGCATCATAAAGACTGTTTTATGCACGCTGTAGCGTACATAAAACGTCCGTTGCAATGCATGTGTAATAAAAAATTTTTTCATTGCCCAATTTTATAACATTAATACTCTATTAGATTATAGCCTGGAAACCCGTATCATATATTACATGTATCTTACTGGCGCATGTAAAACATTGGTAAGCACTACCTTCAGCTCATAAATACGTGCGTTAATAGGATATGTATTGTGCAACTAGTGCCTAAAACAGCACGTTTTTGTATGAAAAGTAATTTTCGCACGTATTTCACAATATATTTTCTTACGACTGAAGAAACTATGAGAAATTGCTTCATGATTCCTTTTAAAATCATTCCAAGTTATTAAAAATAGGAACTGAATAAGTTGATTATATTGACATAAAAATTAAATGTTTTTAATGTTGGTGATGAAAGATGTCTGAACACTTAAGCAAAGGCTGCAAAAACATGGTAAGCTATTTCGTTGGATATTTAAATCTGGAAAGAAACAATAAGATCATTCCTTGTGTGGTATCTTATGTCCTATGTGTACTTTTTTATTCTAACTTCAATAGTTCCACTTTTAATGCTTAAAAACGAAAGTATACTCGTATAACCAGCCAATAAGGAGTTACCGAAGTCGGAGGTCTCATTAAAATTTAAGACAAATAAGAATAAAATTGTTTTGCGTCGACTCTAAGACGTCTCCCACTTTGTGTAAACTTTAAATAAATTGTTATTTAATAATTGATAGGAGTTAATAGAATAATTGACTGTTTGGCGAATGCCAAATAATTTTCTTCAGAAAATCTAGTAACTAATGATCAACTTGACGGATTTGCCTTAATTCAGCTCACCCAATAATTGAAGTAAGATATACTATTATTATAATATATATTATAATATATATATTATATATATTATAACTATTAATATAATTATTATAAATATTAATATAATATATTATAACTATTATAATAATATATTATGATATATTATTAACATGCACAACATTTCATACAATTATTGCAAGAACCTTGATGAAATGCTCTTAAGCCTTTCATATTCATACATAACCCTAACAAAAATCAACTTTTTTTTTAATGTAAGGTGGTTTCCACTCGCCCGGAGTACTACTCGGTCTTATGCCATTTGGTCAATCTCTTTAAAAACCCAACTGAAGCAAAACATTCACGATCCAGAAAACTACCGTTTAATTTAATCCTCTTGTTTACCATTACGATCACAACAACACATGTCTTAAGAAGACAGCACATAATCATTTTCTACCACTATAGGGAAAGGAAAAATCAAGACGATGGTCGAGGAGCACCTGCCACGAAGTGGGTGCACCTGTCTCAATAAAAAAAGGGGCGCCAGCTGGGGTGTTCGACACGTCTTCTCTTTGTAAGATATTGTGCGTGATGGCTTCTATACCCGCATCAGGCATGTGGATATTTAATAATTTATAGTGATGCGCCTTCTTGAAACTGTTTAAACTGCTTTTATCTTCACCGTGTTGGAGGGCACGTTCTAAAGAGGTGCATTTAAGGGAAATTAATTTATTTCTTCAGAAGCGCTGCTCGGGGATATAGACAATATACAAGGTAAAAACTAATTATATCTCAATTGCATCTTGTTAGCCTACAGCATTGACTTATTAAACTGAATATTTCATATTAGTAACCAGGAAGGAGAGAGTTGTTAGTTCACAAGAATTAATGTTTGATATTATAGTAGATACTCAATTTGCGTCTATGTGCAAATCTAGCAAAAGAGAATAATGATGAAATTAAATCATGGAGAAAAAAGGTAGGTAGGTAAGTTACACGCATTTCAGAATTGAAAACAATATTTCTCGAGATAATTTAGCAATTCTCGGCTTGACTTGCCTACTCGTATATTCGAAAACTAAATTTATGAATTAAATTGAAAATAAGTCAAACCTCATGTACAACACATCAAATCAAGTTAAAAAAAGTTAAATAGAGTTATGTATGAAATTTTCAGCATTTTCGTAAAAGTAGGTACAACGAATATGAAGTTAGTAGAAAAATTATAAAATGGAAATTTGCAAGCAAATCTGCTTCGCGATCATTCCAATGGTTGCAATTGATTATTAAAAATAAATAGAGAATGAAATTGAGTATAAACAGCAACAATATACACAATACATAGTAGATAAATGTAAAAAAAAAAAAGATTTAACTTTGAAATGTGAATTAAAGAAGAACATAATATATACAAGGTGTCCCATTTAAAGCTATGATGAGATTACTCAAAAACGGTACGTTGCATGAAAAAAGTTTCAAATAAAAGTTGTCTGGTAAAGAGGGGGACAATTCATGAAGATAGTGCCTTTAAGTCAAAAGGTCAATTTAAGGTCATTTCGAGGGCAACCCCGTTTTTTTTACAAATCCTTATAAACCTTCAAAAAATAAATATTTTCTATTTCAACAATTTTTTTATTAGAAGTTTTGCTGCAGTGTTATCCTTGATTTTTGTCCAATTTTTGAGATAGTCGAAATTATTGTATTTTTTTTTCTAGAAAAGTTTTGCAATGCATATTCTGTTTAAAACTCATAACTATCTCTTTATTAAATAAAAAAATATATATTTCTATGATTTTTTTTTTATTTGACAAATTAATTTAAAATCCTGATTTGAGAAACTTATGGAAGCAAATATAAAAAAAAAATATTCCAAACATGTCTCAACTCTTGTTCGAAAAGAATTGTTTACTCTGCGCAACATCTCATTCATCAAATCATCATTAATTCATGAATCAATTTCAAAAATTCAATCAATTCAAATTCATTTTCAAATTCATCAATCATAGAAAGTGTATGAATCGGGTGTGTGAATACTCTAAATCATAAATTTCCAAGCCGTTGGATTGGAAGATGTGAACCTGTTTCGTGGCCCCCCAGATCACCAGATCTGATGAAACTTAATTTTTTTATGAGTATACGTTAAAAATTTTATCTACAGGACACTTCCAATTACAGTAACAAACATGATGAAAAGAATAAAAGAAGCATGAAATTTATTTAGCGTGTTAATGCTAAAAAATATAAATAAGTCCTTAATAGAGAGAATAAATACGTGTCTGCAACAAAATATGCAGTACACGGTTTGAACATATTATGCATTAATTATGTACTAATAAATAGCCACCAACCTGAGAAGTTATTTTTTTATATACAGTTAAGTAAAAAAAGTTATTTTTCAAAATAAATTATTTATTGTTTCTTGTTTATTTTTTTGTGATTTTTCTGCTTATGTCACATACTGGTAGCAACGGAATTTTGTTGGTATTATCTCTATTTGTTTATTTCCATAGATATGTCCATTACATTCACATTAAGGATGTACCACCTATGCATAAACTTATAAAACCAAAAATTACACAAAATCTATGCAACTTTAGTATAGGTAATTAAATGTGAAAATAGGTTTTTTTTCGATGTAGTTTCATAAACCATTAAAATAATAGTAGGGTTCTATTTGAAATTTTTAAGTTTTGACCATTTATTGATGTTCAAGTTAGCTCGATTTTTGTGAACAACCTATAGAAAGTATTAAGCAACACTTGGTAGCATACTAAAATATGGACTTTTTACTGTATCGTGGCAAAAAAGAGTTCTAAAATATCTTTCCGTTTGTTAACAAATCACAATTTTGCAAACATTTGTAACTGTCACTTTCAACATTCAATTGCACATATCTTGTAAACTATTAATTCTAAGAATGCCAACGTTTTAATAAACTTGTATTAAAATTGAACATCGAATTCAAAAATATAATAATAATTAGGGTGTCCCATTAAAAAAAAACATTTTTTGTTGTATCTTTTTTTGACAGATTCTGTATAAATGAAAATATTTTTAAAATGTACCTTGTAAGGTCGTACATTATAACTGAAAAAGAATTTTCGAAAAAAAATTATAAATAAGGTCGTAATCATCCGACGCGCGCTTAGTAGACAACCCTGTATACAATATCATATGTATATACTATATGTATACATACATATGTATATACAGGGTGTCTGTAAAGGGTCTTTAGAACGCTCTACCTCAAATTCTTCAGATCAAAACAAGACGATTTAGCCATATTTACTCTAGTTCAAAAGTTGATAATAACAGCACTAGAGGGCGTCAAAGTTGAAAATTAAAAATACATTTTTTTATCATATTTTCCATACTGTACATTATA
This sequence comes from Euwallacea similis, assembly GCF_039881205.1. Lineage (NCBI taxonomy): Eukaryota > Metazoa > Arthropoda > Insecta > Coleoptera > Curculionidae > Euwallacea > Euwallacea similis. Next base: position 453,499 of record NC_089625.1, read on the forward strand.
AAAATGTGAAAGTTAGTGTAGGGAAGTTTTTCAAGACGTCGAATTCATATCTGCTGATAAATTGCACTTATCTGGTAGAGGGCGCCACTTATGGCCCACAGCATGTATAATATTTAATTGATTGAAACTTTTTTACCTCCTGGTATAAATGATTTTTGAATACAGTAGTGTATATGGTCATCGCTTCTAAGTAAAAAAGATATACCTTGTTGATGTTACTAGGAGGAGCCGTTTACGAAATGAATGCATTTGAGTAATTTAGGTGTAAAATTTTAGATTAAACAACTTATTTGCTATAAAACAAGGTACTCTTGATAAGACTTTTAATAATTCGCAATAGTTTTACAAGAAAACTTAATTACAAAAACACGAATGCAAAGAAATAAAAATATCATAAAAACTGTTTAAAGTGTCCATCGTTTGCACGTATACAAAGATTTATACGTCGAAGAAAATTAAAATGTACTCTTTGCATAACTTCTTCGTCGTTTCTAATATTATTTACTGCATCTTGAATACGTTGCCACAGTTGTTCTTCGTTATCGACAGTTGTCATGTAAACCATGGACTTAAGATGTCCCCATAAAAAATAATTCATTGAATTTAAGTCCGGAGAACTTTTTGTGACCATTTTACAAGGGCGCCATTACCTCTACTCATTACTCTACTTTTATGCACGGTGGAGCTCCACCGTGCATAAAAAACATATCTCTCCGAAGTTGTAAAGGTAAATCCTCTAACTTTAGCAACGAATTTTGTAGATGTTACAAATAAATTTTCCCTGTTAATCTTTGTGGAAGAATGACAGGACCAACAATATGATTACTAATTATTCCAAACCACAGATTAATTTTGAATTTGTGTTGAAAACGTTTTACCTTGATTACATGCGGGTTTTCATCTGTTTAAACGTGTTCAGTATGAAAATTAGTTACCCCTTTTCTTGTAAAACACGCCTCATCGCCAACAAAATATTGTTTGTAAAATTTAAATCTCCTTCTCTTTGACTATTAAAAAATCAACAAAAAAACAGGCGTATATCAGAATTGTGTTGTAAGAGATCTTGAACTGGCGTCTTGTGGTAAGGATATAGCAACTCTTCTTTAAATAAGAAATAAAAAAATCAAAGTAAGCGGATGAAATTTTTTTGCTTTTTGTGCTAATTTGTTTGTTAATATTATTTATCGAAACTTTCTATAATTTTTATGGACTAACAAATTCATTTTAAGTACAATTGTAATCGAGTTATTCGAATATTTCTCCAAGGTGTCCGAAAAATATGCGAAAAATCAATAATTAATAGTTCTATAGCACAAATTTAAATATTTGCATATTCATAGATTCTTACTGACTTTTTTTCACCTCACATGTGTAATGTTTAAAGTGATTCCATTCATCTCTATGTGAAGTATGTAAATATCCTGTAGTATATTCTATCGAATACGTTTCAATAATCACGTTATAAGTAAATAGAAATTTAAGCTTTAATTTTTGTAAAATTGCAATAAATTCTGCTTAGAAGTATCCAAAATGGTTTGGATGTTGTATTTGTGTTTAAGAATATAATGAATTTGAATAATTAATTTCCAGTGATAAAAAATGAATTTTAACTTTATATTGATATTAAAAAACAAATTTCTGACACAATGCCACTACTCTAAAAAATAATAATATAAATAAATACGAATGGTGGTTTGCTCCAGTATGGTGATAACACCCTGGGTTACATTATACATAGAAACTAACCACCTGTCGACAGTTAAAACAAAAAGACAAATAACTTGTACTGAAATACTTCCTGATGAGTACAACACCTGGTCTACATTAAACGCAACACAGAAGTAAAAGCAAACAAAATGGCAAAAACGGCATGAAAAATCGGTCATAAAATCAGGTTGAGATTTTTTAGACCTTATAAGTCGTTTTCTGCAAAATAGAGATAGATTAACCTTGTTGACCTTTGGTTTAATAACACTCTATATACTCTTGTATCTTGTCTGTAGTCTGTATAACTATATGTAACTATATTCAATTATTTATATATGAATAAATAATTTACCTAATCTTCAAAAACCATTTTTAGTTAAATGAATGCTGTTAACTTCCTAAACGCTAATTCTGGGACTAATGTTGCACTTACATTTTCAGTATAAACCAATAATAACATCTCTTTGATGATCTGATGAGATGCTGGCTGATCAACTTTAATCAACCAGCATCTCTAACAATTGAGGTCCTCACATTATTACCTAAATCAGAGAGTAAGAAATCAAATAGTCTGTTAACTCGATTGTCACTATTTGCACAATTTGCTGAATTTCTAACTACAGTGAAATTTCCTTTAGCGGATATCTCTCTCATTACCGGACAATTTTTCTAGACCCAAATTATTAAGTATCAGTTCACATGTAAGTAATGTTCTCTTGAGCAGACGCTCTATCGGACGGACACGGACAGAAAAATTAGCCCCAATTTGCTCAAAACGCCCTCAACAATGAATACGAATTTCCGAGACCGCACAAGCTCAGTTTCATTCGACAGTCACGGTTTTTCACCGATTACCACTGGGATTCCCCTGTAGTTTCAAATACTATGCTTAGCACGTCTTAAAATCAGTAATATTTAAATTGTGTTTTGGAAGCGGTGCAGTGAAAAATGGCGCCCCTTAGAAATTTTTTGACATTAAAGCAAAAAATAGAAGTAATTAATAATGCAGAACAAAAAAATTTTAATGTTCCCAACCTGGATAAAAAGTAAAGTTGGTATAAACATTTTTTAATTGTTTTTGCATATAATTGTAAATAAATTTTAGATTCAATATAAGCAAAACTCAAGCCGCAGAGATTGTGAAACAAAAGGATTCGTAGGTAATGGCAGTCGAGAGGCAATTTAGATAAAAAATCTTTAAAATTGAAAGGCTGCCTAAATAGACAAAATTTGTTTTGAATGGTTTGCCCATGCGAGAAGCCAGAATATTCATATTTCAGGGTCGCTAATAAAAACTAAGGCCAAAGAAGTAGCTAAGGCTTTGGAGTTTCAGAACTTTAGCGCATCCCATGGATGGCTAAACAAATGGAGGAGAAGGCATAAAATTAGCTTCAAGTGTATTTCAGGTGAGTCAGCGGACGTTAATCTAGAATTTAACCAATTTTTAGAAAAGTTGCCGGGAGTGCTATTGGGATACAAACTCGAAGACATCTACAATGCAGATGAGAGTGGTTTGTATTTCAAAGCTTTATCAGACCAAACTTCGACGTTTAAAGGCAAAACGTGTGCAGGGAACAAAATGGCAAAGGTAAGATTAACCATATTGTTTTGTGCTAATGTAGCAGGCGAAAAAGAGAAGCTTTTGGTTATCGAAAAAGCTGCGCGACCAAGGACATTAAAAAATACATCACTTAAAAGTTTACTTGTAACATGAACCTCCAATAAAAAAGCCTGGAAGATTAGTTCTATAATGACTAGCTGACTTCTAGATTTTGATAAAAGGATGAGATTTCAAAAACGAAAAATTCTGTTTTTCCTAGACAATGCTGCTTCACATCCTAGAGAATTGAATCTAAACAATATTAAAAACATTTTTCCCCTAATACAACATCTGTGTGTCAGCCCATGGATCAAGGCATTATATAGAATTTTAATTTTTCCTACCGTGATCAGATTTTAAGGTATGTCCTCTCAGAAATGAATTATGTTTCCTCAGCTTCAGATCTTTGGAAATCGGTGAATGTTTTAGAAGCTCTTTATTTCATTAAAAACGGCTGAAATAAAGTAACTCTAAACACCATTAAAAACTGCTACACCAAAGCAACATTTTAAAAATCTATTAAAGAAGGATTAGACATAGAATACAATGCAGAAGATGACTTGCTCTTGGCAATCCTAGCAGGGCTTTAGAGAAACTTGAATGAAATTGGTCAGTCTTCTAAAAGCCAATATGTGGACTTTATTAATTTTTACCAAGGACTCTCCATTGAGGAGACATTTAATGAAAATTCTGAAATTGAACGTAATGTAAAAGAAGATGAATTTATGGAGGACAGTGATGATACAGAAGACGTCGAAGAAACATCTAATCCTATAAATTCCTATACTAACACCTTAAAAGTTGTTGAAAAACTTAAAAGGTTTTCAAAAGAAGATTTTGTTACGTTTGAACATTTAAAAAATATTGAGTCACATTTTCAAAACCGCCTTTTCTGGGAAAAAAGTAAAAAAATGAAGCAATCAAAAATATTAGAGTTTTTTAAAAAATAGTTTTTTTTTAATCTCCAAGTATGTAAAGTACACTGCGTGACATAGAAAAGAGAACACCCCGTAAAAATGGTTTAATTTAAATAATTTTTGGTATGCATGTTTGTTTATATGTATAGCAGAAACGATCAAAATTTCACTCATATTTATCTACGTATTTACGAGTTATTCGGAATTTTAGGTTTTTTTTAAATATAAAAATTGCAATAAAATATCAACAATACAACTGGAAAATAACATTTATTGGAGTATAGTGTGCTTAGAAACTGCGTAGAGATATGCCTAGAACCAGAATAGAGCGAAATTTTCATCAATTGAGCGAGTTTGAGAGGGGTCGAATAGTGGGTCTACGAGAGGCTGGTCTGTCATTTAGGGAAATCGCCACTAGATTGAACCGTAGTGTAAACACTATAGTGAGATGCTGTCAGGGATGGTTCGAAGAGGGGCAAACAGGCAGAAGAACAGGTACTGGACGACCTCGAAGAACTACAGAACGCCAAGATCGCCGACTCCGAATTATGGCCCTAAGAGATAGGTTCGTCTCGTCGAGGACGCTGGCGGATCAGTGGTTCGCTGAGTATGGAAGGCCCATTGGGATACGAACCATTTATCGCCGCATAAGAAGTTTTGGATTGATTTCCTACCGTCCCTATCTCGTGTTACCCCTCACCTTAAATCATCGTCAAAATCGACTACAGTGGTGCCAAGAACGGATACATTGGACTCTGGAATGGGATAATATCGTGTTTAGTGACGAATCCAGATTCTGTTTCGGTATGCATGATGGTCGGGCAAGAATACGAAGGAGACGGGGTGAAAGATGGGATCCTCAGTTTGCAATACAGAGGCATGTCCATCAGACTGTTGGGGTAATGGTTTGGGGTGCCATTGCATATGGTAGCAGGTCACCTTTAGTTTTCGTCAGAGGCAGTATGACAGCCCAGCGATACATCCAAGAAGTCCTGGAACCTCATCTTGTGCCTTATCTGGAAACTCTTGTTGATCCAGTTTTCCAACAAGACAATGCACGACCACATGTGGCTAGAGTGACTATGGACTTCTTCCAACAAAATGCAGTCAATTTGCTACCTTGGCCACCTCGATCTCCAGACCTCTCACCGATCGAACATGTATGGGATATTATAGGTAGAAGGTTGCATAATTTACCCCATCCCCCGCAAACCCTAGCGATGCTGTGTCATGCTGTCCAGTTAGCCTGGAATGAGATCCCCCAAGAGGACATCAATCACCTCATTAGATCCATGCCTAGACGTGTACAGGAATGTATGAGACACCGCGGAGGACCGACAAATTATTAATTTTTTTTTAGTTTTTAACAATTAAATTTGTTCAACTTTTTAATGAAGTATTTGTTTTGACGTAAACAACATGCATACCAAAAATTATTTAAATCAAATCATTTTTACGGGGTGTTCTCTTTTCTATGTCACGCAGTGTATGTATATACTATATGTACATACATATATAAGTGGTTTTATAGTGATACTTCTTTATTTCTTAAATCTAGTTTTTAAGGTACGTATGTCAAATATAGATTTCAAAAAAATATAAAATAAATATAATTAAAAAATTTTTTTAAAAGCCGAAATATTTAAATAAAAAGAAATATTACATGGTTGGCCTTGACTCCATCGAAAGACTTTCTTTTGTTCATGATATATGACAGAACTCCTCCAACGAGATAAGAACGTGTGCAGATTTCCAATGAAAATGAGCTTCAGAAATGAAGAGAAACGAGATATGTTAAGACTTTATTACAAATTTGACAGGAACAGTACGAACCCAACTCAAATGTATTTTGCGTTATATCCGGGAAAACAATAGCCGCATAGAACATTATTTAAAACTTTGGATGAACATTTCAAAAGCACCAAACTCACCAAAATGACCAAATACCTAAAATGAAGTATGGAAGCAAAATAGAAGAAGATTTTCAAAGGTACCAAACTCAGCTAAATGTTGATCCAAAGTTTTAAATGTTTTATGCGGCTGTTGTCTTCCCGGATATAACTCAAAATACATTTGAGCTGTGTTCGTACTGTTCCTGTCAAATTTGTAATAAAGTCTTAACATATCTCGTTTCTCTTCATTTCTGAAGCTCATTCTCATTGGAAATCTGCACACGCTCTTATCTCGTTGGAGGAGTTCTGTCATATATCACGAACAAAAGAAAGTCTTTCGATGGAGTCAAGGCCAACTATGTAATATTTCTTTCTATTTAAATATTTTGGCTTTTATAATAAAAAAGTTAATTATAAGAAGTTTTATATCAATGAAATCAGAATGAAACGCACTATTTTTCTGTCGAAAAATTCAATATGGCGCCCATAAGAAAAAATAAAGTTGATAATGGTAGCCGAAAGACGAAACGTCGGATAGCAAATCTGAATATGTCATCGTGTAGCTGAGAAAAAGTGGCAATGAAAATGTGTTTATGGATTTAACCTTCTTTGTCAAATAACGCTAAAAAAAAATAAAAAATGGATTCTCCAATTTTTAGTTTTTCACGAATATCTTCCTAAGTACTCGGAAAATTAAAATTTTGAAAATGGTATTCGATCAAGCGCTAGATTACGCAACTTTGCCCCCATTTAATCTTCTTCGTATCTCTTCTAGTTTCCGAGATCCCAATGGTGAGGGTCGAATTTGAAATACCCTGCATATTTACATTTCATACCATATTCATCTTTCACATTAGAAAAACTATTATTATCGTTTCTTTATACAGGGAAACAACATTTGTATACATGGCGACATGAAATATTTAATAAGTTGGAATAACATAACTAACTATAGTATAACATTAGAATTAAATGTTAAATTATGATAACGTTTCTATAACAAATTAAATATCGAACTGTGAAGGTAAACTAATAATATTAATAAGTCACTTATTATGACGAGAGCATAATATCACCTGAAAAAAAAGAGAAGAAAAGTCTCAAATTAAAAAAATTAAAAAGATTAAATAAAAAGGCGAGTGGATGAATGGATCTCTTGGCTTGAGGAAAGGCTAAAAAATCGTCTGTAAATGTCCATTTTTGTCGAGCACATTAGCCATAAAGCTAACATACAATAGGTCTTCGAAAAAGTGAAATGATTTTTGCAAACGTTAAAGACTGATTTCTAATATAATTTCAGTTTTTAAATATCAAGTATATGCCAAAAACTTTCAAAAAAATTATTTCTCTGTAGCATGGCTTTTATATGACAAATTCAGCAAAAAGCTATTATTAAGAAAGACTGTCTAGAATCAATATATAAATCCCTACACCAAATTTTAAAGTCCTCAACTAACTTTGATATGGACAATAAACATAAAGAAAATATGAAAGATTAAAGTTATAAGCAATTTTAGACAAAAACAGGTTTTTGGAAAATTATCGATTCATATTTGATCTTTCAAAACTGATATTATATAAAAAATATTGAAATAGAAAAATTATAGAAATTAGTCCTGAATTAAGCGGGATTGAACCCCAAAAAAGTATAGGTCCCTACATTTAAATCATTGTTTTTTTACAAAAGACATACTTTTCCGGGGACACATTCGACATTCAATGTATAGCTATTTTGTATCCTCCCGTCAAGCAGTTCTTACAAAAACATCGTACAAACGTATTCAATACATATATCTACGTACAATATCTGAAAAGTACGAAAATGCTCAACCTCTGGAAGTAATAAGCACATTTTGGCTCTATATCTAATAACAAAATGATAACGAATTTCGTAGTCAACCGCATATCGGTGGTTTCTTGGTAAGATGGTTATGATATTTGATAACTGTTTAACTCTGGTTACGATTTTCGTAATCCTATCGGAGTGGTGGTTAAGGAATATAGTAATAGGATTTAACCTATGACTAATATTCACAGAAAAAATTTCAAAGCAAAAAATTATTTATGTATAACTTGAAAATGCCAAAATATATTCATTTACAGTCACACAATTTTTTTAAATTTAAACAAAAAGGTCGCAAACAGGATGATTTAAAATACCCTGCATCTTTTTCCAGAGACGAAAAAAGTTAACTGCTGCGATTTTCGTTTAATTTATCTATATTCCATATACAGGGTAATTAAAATTTTATGATATTTTTTACTGTTTTAAAGGGATATTTGAATTTTCATATAATGATGGTACCATAATAAATTCTTGCTATATATCGCATGTTAATACAGCTAATTTTTTTGTTTAAATTACTATATTTCAAGGATTTGTTGTCATTTTTCGAATATCTTAGACACCATTATTATCTTAAGTTCAAGCCTGTATTGAATTGAGGATCTAATTGCTCAACTTTACTACAGTTTAACCGACTCTGTACCTCTTACTGTTTGGGAAATTCCAAGGATCACTTTCGAATTTAAGAGGCCCTGTATATTGCGCGTTGGGAAAGAAAAAAACTATTAAACTTACCCGATTGTGCTGTTTTTTTTTAAGGACCGCATTCAAGGGCTGAAGGTCACCCTCGATACTACTGTCGCTGTTCCAATGGCGCGCAGGCGGAGGAAGTGGACACTTCTTCATTACCTTCCTGGATGGCTCACCTGATGATGGCAATTTTGGAAAAACAAAATCTGGTGTCTGAGCTGCAACTATCTTGGCATAAATCGAAGCAGGAGGCTTCATGTTTTGATTCTTACTTCGCTCTAATTCCTTGATGTTCTCTTTCTCACTAATATAGACTGTATTCAACTCATTATTTTCCTTTTTTTGCTGCTCTATTGTTTCCAATAATGATTTTTTTTTCGTTTCAAGTTCATTAATATTCTGATCAAATATTTTAAGGTTGATGTCCAGTTGAACTTTATTCGTTACGATCTCATCAAGCTGTTTCTCCAGTTCTTTCGTCTGCTTTAAATAGTTATTTTCATACGCAACCATCTCCTCCTCCCCTTTGAGTTTCATTGACTCTAATTGATTAGTGAGTTTTTGAATTTCATGTTGCTTTATCTTGGCCGAGTTTTCAAGAGAAATTTGTTCATCTTCAAGTTCGTTCACTTCAGCGGAAATGTCGTTGAATTGCTGAATTACATTTTCAAGTGTTTCTAATGATTCCAGTGCTTTTTCTACCTCCTGCAACTCAGTGGAGAAATCTTTGATTTCCTGGAAAGCGGTTTGAAGTTCTTCACTTTTATCACTCAGTAGCTGAAATAAAAATATGTGCTTTTCAATTTTATTTTTACATTAGCTCACTTGAGAATTTCTATCCACTTCCTGTTTTATTTCATCGAACTTCTTATTTTTCTCTGCAATATCTACCCGAATGCTTGCGATTTCCTGCTCAAATTTCAAAATTTCGTTTTGATGATGATTTTGCAGATCTTCATAAAATTTCGATGTTTCAGACAACTCTTGGTCCAATTTCTTTTCGTATTCTTTTAAAGTTTTATAAGAAGCCATCGACTCTGTCTTTAAGGCATGTTGTTGTTTTATATCATCAGTTAGTTGCGAAATTTCTACATCAATCTGTGCGGATCTAGAAAATATAAGTAAATAATTAAAACAAGTTTGTAAATAATTAACTCACAATCTCGTAATTATTAAAATATTTTCAAATGTGTACATAAAACTCCGAAATTGAATTTATGAAAATATATTTAATAACTCCTTTCCAATATCACTCTATAAAATCGGTGTCTTACTTTACGTACTATTTTTGTATTTTATATATGATATTAATATTTTTTTACAGAAACGTAATTTAGATTTTTTGAGGCATTAAACGCATTTTAAAAATTTTTAAAACTCAAGGTAGTTTACAATAGATAAACTGCTTCAAGAGGGATTCCAACTCAGAATAAGAAGGTTTTGCTTTTATCATTGAAACGTTTGCAGATATCTATATTTCTTTCGCAATAATAATAAATAATAATGCTAATAATAACAATGGCAAAATTCTAAAAAAACACTCACTCAAAAAGATATATTTTCACAAACTTTAAATATGTTCGGTGACTAAACGTTCATAAATTGAGTTAATCTTTGATAATTGGTTTATTTGTCAAAAGCAATTTAGCCATAATCATTTTAAGAGCCTTTTTGTAGTTATGACATCAAGTGTCGTTCACGACCACTCTTGCAACTTTGCAATACGCGACCAATGTAGGGTGTCACCAGTTTGAATAATTTAGTGAGAAAATAGAATATTTTTTGCTGGGAATAAACTCTTTCAAAACCTCCAATAAGACATAAAATTTATTGCATTAACACTGCAACTATTTAGTAAGAAAATCAAAATATCTTGACTGTGTAACATTTTCAGAATTTAATTAATTTGATGAAAAAGTTTAAAATTAAGTGCATGCGGAAATCAAATTTAATATGATATCAAAATTTCTTTTACGTGAGCAGACACGAAAATATAAATGAACTCTTTCAAGAGAAATTGCAACCAGAAAATGAGTTTAAACCTCTATAATGTTTCACCTCTTTCAGAATATATCCAAAGAGTAGTGAATTTGGAAATTTTGTTTAGAAAGTCATCACCTACACCGCTGTATATTTTACAATATTGCGACTGCCTTAAGAAAAATTCATATAAAAATGGTACATTTAAGTCAGTGAAAAAGAAAAATCAATACGACAATAGAAACATTTACATTAGATAGCTAGATAATATGATAAGTGAATGGTGAAAAGAAACCACCGACTTATCAGCTAAGGATTTTGCAGCCAACTTCTACAGGAAAATAAACTTTACTCTTCCGCTATTGAAAGAACTTCATGTTACAGACGTTACAGTAGTATTTGGAAACAAAATTTAACTTAAATTTATATCTCTTTTGCCTTGAACAAACTCTTTTAAAAATAAACTGAATGCTAAGGAAAGCCAAAACCATGTGTTACTGAATTATTGTTAACCATTTTTACAAGATTTTAAAGCTTTTTAATCACAAATTCAGCTGAAAAGTAAGCATGAAAAATCCATATTTCAAATAAACTCTTTCAAAAAATTCAGTTCAATTTTAAAAACTACCTCAACAATGTAATCATTTTTCCTCAACGACATTGAAATTTCAGAAATTTTTAAGTGAAATCCAATAAGGAAGACAGTTATTCACAAATTCCAGGGAAGTGAATTAAGCGTTCTTTTGAAGGATAGTTAACAGTTTCTGATAGTAATCTGCCAATTTAATTAAGATAACATATAAACTCACCTGGGGAACAATATATTGTGCAACTACTACTAAAAATTACTGTTGACGAAATGCTCTCGATGGACATACTTATCTTAAACACACTCTATAATAATATCTTTTTTTGTGAAACGAAAAGCAATAAAAAACTTCGTTTGTATTTCATGTGATGATTTTTCATTGTTTTAAAATAGTATTCATAGCTTACTTCTTTTCCATATCAGCAAAAACAGTACCTCCGTACATCTTTTCAATACGTTCGAGGGCTGCATCGCATGTTTTTTCTTCTTCGCTAATCCTTGAGAAATCTTCGTTTAAAACTGTCAATTTAGATTGCAACTCTTCGAGTTCTTTTTGCAGTTGTTCTGGATCGTTGCAATCATCATCATTGTTTTCAAAGAATTCACTTTCAAGTTGCTTTAACTTGCTCTCAAGTGCAGTATTTTCTTCTCTCAACCTCTTTTCCTCCAACTCTATTGATTGAAGCTTTTTGTTCCGTTTCTCAATCAAGTTTTGTTGTAGTTTTTCGAAATTGTCCATCTTCTGTTCATAGCTTGCCATTTTCATTTCGATCACATTTTCTAAAGCAAACAGCCCTTTTATTATTTCATTCAATATTCCACCTATACAGGATGTCTCATAATTAACGAAACACAACTGAACCATAGATGTTTAATGAAAAAATATTATATAAATACAGAGTGGCGAAGTTTTATTATTTTTTGTTTTTTTTAAACTAATTTAAGGAAATCAACAAAATATCACACAATACCAAATATTATTTAGAGTGTTCATCCAGAGAAAAATGTGACTTAGATTTTGATGCATAGTACACAAATCAAGATGCTACCGGCGAATCTTTTCCTATAGTTAAAAGCCCATAGTCTTTTCTTGCCCTGTTACATTTGACTAAATAGTAAAATTGACTAATTCTCTCGACGTTATCTCACGAGTTGATTTCCAGACATTTGCATTTATACATTTGATTGTTTCGCACAGATCATAATTTAAATAATTAAATTGAAAGGTCTGGAAAAGAAAATCTGTAAAGGCAAATTAGTTTTTTTGTTCATCAGAAATATGCAATTTAACTTACTTACATGTAATAATGAAATTCATTTTTAAAATTTTTTGAATAGGAACTTTTTAATAATTATAATTTTAAAGTTTGCGAACCTGTTTTTCGCTAATTATCAAGTTTTGAATATAGCGGTGGTCAAGGTATGTGGTGCGAATCATTAATTATAAGACAGTTTAGTTACTTACCAACGTTGGCTAATTTATTACTGATAAATAAAAAGTCTTTTTCGACATCGTTGATGAGAGAATAACATGTATTGTACGGCAGACACATTTTCTTGCATCGGTCTTTACAGCTCCTAGTCGCTTCATTGATAAAACTTGTTCTGTTGTTAGCCAACAGCACAGCGGCTTGTCTCTCGGCTATTGATTTATTTAGATCATCATTATATTGCATTAATTTAACGTAAAAATTTTTCTTATTTTCAACTAATTGTTCCTGTTCGAGAATTTGTTGTTCATTGCTGTTCTACAGGCAAAAAATATCATGGTTATAAACATGAAATGAACCCTGTAACAGATATCAAAGAAACATTTGTTCTGTTATAGAGAATTTCTATCTATTCAACATTACTGCAATATGAGATAGAAAATAGTTCTCAAAATAAATAGAAAAGTAATTTCTTTGCTATGTGCTCCAGAGTTCGCCTATCGACGATTTAAATTTCTTTGACATCTAAGGTGATTTATTAAAAAAAATCAATAAGACATATAAAACAAGAGATGTAAAAGTATGAACATAATGAAGCTGTCTGTATGGGCTGAAAACGCCCATTGTTGTTAGCACTCATCTCACTTGTTACTTGAGTTATCAAATGATTTTGAAAAATACAATATTAAATTTGTTATTTTGAATATATACAGGGCGAGTCAGAAAGAATGAGCCAACACTAAACTGGAGATACTAATCACCAAAATATTATGATTGAGCTCAATATGGCTTATAATAATGTCACTGGTTTAAGGGGTACAGTCTGTTCAAAGCTTAAATTATGTTCTGAAATATCTCAATAATTAAAAAAATTTTGATAGCATCAATCTGAAACTTTGTAATTTTACGTTTTTTGGTATGAGAATTATGAATTTTAAGTTTATTTTGACGTTGCTCTTAGAGGGCGCTAGTTTCACGGTATTATTTAACTAATTTGAGACATATTTTTTTCCGTTGAACCATGCTCAAAACAAGTCGAAAATTTAAAAAAACGCTTAGTTCTACAGAGAAAATGTGCTGTTGTTTAGGTTGTCTAAATCTATTGGTTTTTAAATTATTTGCATTTAAAAGGTTCAATGTATTTTGCTATGACTTTTTTATTCTTAAAATAAGGAAAGGTGCGGAGAAGTAATCAAAGTAACAATAAATAACAATAACAATTATTGGTAATAGTGATAATTCAAATCAAATGTTGGAAGTGTTCACCACCTACTGCAATATATTTTAAAATACACTTTCTTAAATGTCTCTGAATGTTAAATAAAATTTTCCTATTATTTTTTAATAAACAGCGTTTTTTTGAGAACGATAAAACTTCAAGCTTGAAAAAAATGGTACATAAGACATTCTTGGATCAATTTCTTTTTTTATTTGAAAATATGTTTAATGACATTAATGTTTAAAAATAATTTGAGTCATATGGGCATCGCGACTGTTTCTGATGAAGCGAATTCGTTCAGTCCAATTTTGAGTAACTTTTTCGAGCATTTCTGGTTATATGTCATTAATAACACGAACAATGTTGGCTTCCAAAGCATCAAGTGTTGCTGGTTTACTTACATAAACCATTGATTTGACGTAGCCCCACAGGAAATAGTCCATTGGTGTCAAATTACAAGATCTGGATGGCCAGTTAACAGGTCCATTTCTTGAAATCAGTTTATCTCCAAATTTTGTTTGCAATAAGGCGATAGTTTCGTTTGACGTATGAGACGTAGCACCATCTTGTTGCATCCATATTTCAGCTGCACCGATATGGTCCATATTGCGAAAAAAATATTAATTGATCATGATCCGGTAACGTGCTGCATTAACCGTAACGTTTGCTCCAGCGTCATTTTTAAAGAAGTAAGGACCGATTACGCCATTAGCGTATAAAGCGCACCAAACAGTACATTTTTCTGAATATAACGGGATTTGTCGAATCTTTTCTGGATTGGCATTCCCCCATATTCGGCAATTTTGTTTATTTACAAATCCGCTAAGCCAAAAGTGCGCCTCATCGCTAAACAAAATTTTGCGATAAAAAAAACAGGTCAACTTCCAATTATTCTAAAGCCCAATCGGCAAGAGAACGACGCAAATGGTGGCCTGGTAACTTCAATTCCTGCACCAGCTGGATCTTGTATGGATGTAGGCCAAGATCTTTCCGCAAAATTTTCCAAGTTGTTGACGGACAGAGCCTTAATTACTGCAACCGACGACAAATTGATAATTTTGGATACTCATTCACACTTGCGCTTACAGCAACGATATTTCTTTCATTTCATATATACCTTCTACGGATTGGTGTTTTTACATCTTGTAGAGAGTATGTGGTACGAAAATCCACAATGCGACGGATGGCTTGTTCAGATGGACGTTTACGTATGCCGTATACTTCGCGTAGTCTTCTATGCGTTTCACGAATTGATGATTGACTTTCAAAGTAAATTTGAATAATTTGATAACGTTTTTCAAGCGTGAAGTTATTCGTGATGATTTGTCAAACTTTATTGAATATGAATTTTAAAAACTGCGGCAGACTGACAATTCGGTTTGACAGTTATTTCTAATCAAAGTTCTATCGTTCTTAAAAAAACACCCTTTATATTTGTGGTTTCTTGTATTCTCTACCGTAGCTTCTGAAGAGTATGGAAATCAATTTTAAAAAAATTAAAAAAAAGTTCAAGCAAAATATATTAAACCTTTTAAATGAAAATAACTTAAAAACCGATATATTTAGAGAATCTAAACAAGAATACATTTTCTCTGTACAATTGATCGTTCTTTTAAATTTTCGATTTGTTTTAAACATAGTTCAATAGATAAAAAAAACATGTCTCAAATTAGTTAAATAATACGGTGAAACTAGCGCCCTCTAGGAGCAACGTCAAAATAACCTTAAAATTCATATTTCTCATACCAAAAAACGTAAAATTACAAATTTTCAAATTTATGCTATCAAAACTCTCTTAATTATTGATATGTTTCAGAACAAAATTTATGCTTTGAATACACTGTATCTCTCAAACCAGTGACATTTTTATAAGCCATATTGAGCTCAATCATAATATTATATTTTGGTGATTAGTATCTCCAGTTTAGTGTTGGCCCATTCTTTTTGACTCACCCTGTATATGCACATGTCATTTTAAAAAAAAGAGACCTTTAAAGAAACTATTGACGATTGTAATTTCCTTTCAAAAAAAGTAAATTGGTTCGTAAATTGAAAAGAAATCTATCCTATCTACGTAAAAAAATCTGTGCAACCAAAAGATCAATAACACCTTTACAATTTTGTTCAATAGTAAATATATAGTTTATGAAAGATTTAATCATGGTGAAAAAATTATTGTTTTCATTTTTTTCTGAAGCTTAAAACATTTCCCAAATTTAAAAGTAACAATGAAATCTGCATATAGTTGGGCCCAAGTTTTCCCATTTAATGGAGACTGTATTTTCATTAATAAAAAACTTATTCACACAATATAATGGATAATAGCCATTTTGTAGATATAGTTTAAAATCAGCATGAAATGACGCAAATGTGCAGACCCACGCGTTAAACCGTTTCGATTATTAATCACCTTCATTAATAAACTTATTAGTTATATAACTATTGTAAATACCTGAATAAAATAATTAAATTGAATGTTCGAAGTTGTGTGGAATATATTATGCAAAAATAGAAACTTACCTTACACGCCAACAGCTTATCGGTTTCATTGCAAACCAAGGCAAAAGACTCATTATTTTTGTCATCGTTCTGCATGTTTACAATTAATTGTTGCTTGATTAATTATTATAGTTATTACCAATAATTATTGTCAATTTGTGCAATGAGAAAGCGGATTTTAACAGAAATTACTATTAACAATAACTTGAAAAGAGGGAATGGCAAAACATTAAACCTGCATTTGTTTTGCGAATGTCAAATTTTCAAGATGGAAGCAGTATGACGTTTCATCTACAGCCTGCTGGATTTTAAAAGCAGTCGGCATTAGGCAGTAAAGCTGAGTTTTTAAATATGAAATTATTTTTCTGTAAAGTAACTATTCCCTCTGTTTGGAAGTGTCCGATTACGAATAATTTTTTATTCAGAAATACATTAGACACTCCATAATCCGAACCCTCAGTAATCCGGATTCCCTTGTAATCCAGACAAAATTGAAATACTGTATTTTACTATTAGGTATCTTATAATCCGGATCTCTAAGGATTTCGGTAATTCTGACTGCAATCAGTCGATCGTTTATTGGTTGAATTTAGTTAGATCAGGGAATTCCCCGATCGGTATAAACCAATATGGCTGCCAAGTGATCATACAGAATGCTAAAGCTCAGCGAAAAATAAGAGATTTTAAATTATTTGAAAAATGGTGTAAGTGGCAAATCTTTGGTTGAAAAGTATGGTGTTGGTACATTTACAATTTCAGGCATAAAAAGAAAAAAAATCAAATAATGAAGTATGTAGTTTTTCAGTTACCGTTTCTAATTTTGTATCACCGCAATTAAATTTCTCGTAGGTATATTGCTAGTTGAATTGCAACACCAAAACGTAAAAAAACTTTGCGCAATTCGGAATAGCCAGTAATGGAAATCGAACTGTATAAATGGTTTTTATCGCAAAAAGGAAGGCACGTGAACGTAACAACCACTATTCTAAGGAAAAAGGTTAAGCAGATTTATGCCAACCATTACAACGCATCAAGTTTATTGCAAGTAAGGGGTGGTTAAACAGATTTAAAGAGAGGCATGGCACTTTCCAATTAAAAGTTAGCGAAGAAAAGTCATCAAGCGATCCCACGGTAGCTCAGCCTTTTCAAGAAAAATTTACTGAAAAAGTGAATGAGATAAAGCTATTACCTAGCCAAATATACAACTGTAATGAATCTGCACTGTTTTGGAAGCTGCTATCAGAACGTATATTAGTGCACATCAAAGAAACCTCAGCGCCAGACCGAAAAGTTCCCAAAGAGAGGGTAACTTTTCTCGCTCCTGCTAATGGCGATGGTTCAAAATGATGGTTATTGGCAAAACCAAAAAACCCAGGACTTTCAAAAATGTTAACAGTCCAGTTGAGTACCATTCAACAAAGAATGAGTGGATGATTTCAGCTCTATTCGTTCAATGGTTTCATGAATTTTTCATCAAACAAGTTGGGAAATTTTAAAAAGAGCATAATCTTAATGGCAAAGCGCTATTATTAATCAAGAATGTTTCCAACCACGCGTCAATAGCTCAATTGACAAACGATGATGGTGAAATTGTAACCATGTTTTTACCGCCTAATTGCACTCTTCTGCACTCTTCTGTCATTGGATCAGAATACTATTCGCTTAACCAAACTTTACTATCCTCAAAGTCTTTTGGCTCACATTTTGGCTGTTGAGGATGACATTTCGAAAGCTCTCAAAAATATGAACTTGGAGGATGCAGTCTTTGTTCTCTCAAGCTCCTAGGACAAAGCGTCATCTAATGCATAAAGAAATGTTGGAAATAAATATTTTCCTATTCCATTAATGATATTTCGACAACAACTCATCTAGAATCTGAAGATAATTCAGATGATGACCTCCCACTTTCTGTTATGAAAGCAAGACTATTTTCTTTACATGACAACCTACAAGAACTTATTGAAATTAAGCGCTTACTGCAGCAAGGATCGTCTGATGATCATTAATATACGAAAGCTTAGAACTTAACAAATGGATCGTTGAAGATGAGGAACTTTTACTCCTACTCAGCGATGATACTGTTTCAGGTGAGCAAATTGTTACAAATAATCCAAAAGTGAAACACGATGACGCAATCGGCAGCTTTAGCACTTGCATGTAATGGGTTGAAAAAAGTGAAGCCCAACTAGCAATATTATCCACACTAAGAATGATGCAACAACGCGCACTGGAAGTTAAACGATTAGTATTACGCAAGCAAAAATTACAGACTTTTTTTAATTACGTACATAAATACATATGTTTACCGATTTTCTCCATATTAAATGTTTCTTAATATTCTAATAACGAATTACGTACCTATTATTTATTTGTTAAGAGTACATGTATTTTATTTATTTTATTTATTTTCATAATTTTTTTATTTTTCTAGGAATGACAAATGTTTGACAACCTAAAACACTAATGTTATCAATATAATACTTTAATGACGATTCAGTATTCTGGATTTTTCGATAATCTGGATCGTTCGTGTTTTAATTAATCTGGATTAGCGGGTCTCTAACGTAAGTATAAAAGTGTCTTTCCAAAAAATATTTATTAGTGTTAAAATAGACATGAAATACTTAGTCTATTAAACTGTTCCATCGCTACAATACTCCTACCACACACATTTCGTTCTTTGGTGATTTGATTTTTAGTTTTTTGAACAAGATTAATATCAAATGACAAGCTAAATGGCAGCTGGTCTCGACTAATCGAACGATCCTTCCCCAATTGGTGTATTTTATAATTATTTCCGCCATTGATTAATCTCTTATATTATTAGACAGATTTGGTTTTTAATTTTCTGGGATGACCAAATTTTTGTTCTCACCTTCTATATTTTTCTTACAGTCGTATTTCGAGTTTCAGACTTAAAAAGACACCAAATTAAATATGTATAAAACGTAGAAAAATAATATTGTACCCTTGCTTACGTTATATAGGGTGAGTCAAGAGGATCGTGCCAAACTTCAGAAGCGTATTGTACATGAAAAATAAATATAAAAAAACTCAAATGTTATTATCCGATTTTTATTTGTTTACAAGTTATACCATAAATCATTTTTTTAACTAGCGTGATATTTACGGTAAAAGTACCTTACCTTTGTCATCAGTGATACTCATTGGATTAGTCGCGGTGGTTCTATTAGTTGTCCTCCAAGATCTCCAGACCTCACACCATTAGACTATTGTTTGTGAAGCTGGTTTAAAAATGAAATGTACAGGGTGAAAGTGAACCCGAACTAACCTGAACTAACCTGAACACTCGAAATGCACTAATTGACATAATACAATCAGGAGCGCAACGAATGCTCTTCAGAAACAAAGTAGAAAGTGTTTAGAAGTCAATAGCGGTATTTTTAAACATATATTAACACAACAGTATGATAACCAAAATGTTAATTTATGAAATTACTTATGAATTTTTTGAATTTTATGTTTTAATTTTATTTTTGCTACATCTTGAAAACAATTGACAGTCAGATAACAACATTTGAATCTTTTTACATTTATTTTTCATGTATAATACGCTCTTGTAGTTTGGCACAATCCTCCCCACTCACCTAGTATATACTGCCACATTTATAAAATAAACAACGGCCATTAAAAAAATTTCAATATAAGATAAACTTAATTTCTGAAAAAAAGAGGAAATCAGACATTTATTTCCGAACAGAGGGAGTACTTAATAGTTTACTTTTTATCAACTGACCATCAAGAAGTTCTACGATTAATGTATGATTTTCCCTTAATGTATAATTTCCAATTCTTGCTTGATTTGTAATCTATGAATTGTATTTTCAGTACACAAAATATACGAACACCATTCGGACGCGTAGACAGTAAAGAGTAAATGCTTATATTAACTACATATTAATGTACCATATTGCGAAGTATTAGGTTCATATATCGGCAAAATGATATATTTTCTTCAATTGAGAAAGTCGATTTCTGCGTTGTAGCTTTGTCTACATTTCTATTACGTCAATATGGTATTGAAATAAAGCTTCAACTTGCATCAAGTAATCCTTTTATTGACTTGGGAACGTCAAATTCCCATGCTGAGTGAATACTCCTCTAGTGCATTTAAGATACGAAAATACTTAAAAAAGCTTTTATTTTAAACATATTCTCAATTTAAATACGTTGACCTGATGTTAACTGAAACTGATATTGGTACTTCGCATACTTTCAGCAATAAACCCGTGAATAGATGGTTGCATTCATACATCACTATCAAACCTACGTTTCAAATCGGTACATTTTATTTATGCTGAATTCAAAAATAGATTTTCTTCAAGAACCATGACAGCAAATACTCGTACTAATATGTGCAATTGATGGAAAAAGTATTATAACTAACTCGTGTGTTAATGGGCTCTGAATAATCTTGATTCCATTAACGCGCTAACTTCTCTCATGCGTTAAATCGCTTGGATTCTTAATCGCCTTCATTAGCAATTTAACTTATTATTTATCTTATTTCATTACCTCATTATTATAAGTACTTATTTCATTAATACACGTAATGCTTAAATAACTATACTACTTTTTAAAAGTTTTTTATTTTCAATTTTCGTAATGGAATACCCGATTTCCATTTTGTTAGATGGGCGTCATCATTGCAATTTCAAAAATACAAGGTTTCGTAGCCTCATCTCCAATCATTTTCACCCAAACGAATTAATTGCGAGAGACGAACATCTTAATTTCACACCTTTTACTGATGAAGAGCAAAACTACATTAAGACCAAGACTAAACTGGTCTTGACCTTATTCTTTCATGAAGAGTCTTGGTCTTGGTTTTAGTGTTGCTGCTAGACTCTTGCAAGTCTTGTCAATATACAGTGAGCTCAAACAGTTAACAATTAATAAATTTAAAATTAATTCATTAATTTATTGGAAAAGAGCGCAGACCCGTCAATTCTTTGTTTTAGTCCGACATATTTTAAACCCATTTTTTGTTTATACAAGATGGTCCAAAAACAAACTTTAATTACTCATATATTATATCGTCATCGTCGTTGAAAGGAGACAAACAGAAGTAACTACCTCGAGGTCCAAGAATCTTACCGGCATTAAACTATTTTCGTTGAACGTTTAACCCGATGTCTTAATGAGGTAAATATTTGAAATCAAAAAGGTTCCACTTAATTGGATGGTCGGGGATTATATTCCCATGGTCGGAAACCTTCTGGTCTGCAGTAGATAACAACAATAGAATAGTCTAATACCTATAGAGTTATTACCCGTAGATATAATTTAGCCCCCTTTTCACGCCTCCGTTTTTGAGCTTTTAATATACAGGGTGTTTAAAAACATGTATCCACAAATGAAGGGTGTAATTCCTTGGCTCGTTATAAAAAAAAGTTCCTATTAACACGATTCATAAACGCACCGTTTTTGAGATATGGGGTGTTAAAAATAATTTTGTTTTTCAGTTTTTTGACAATATCTCAGGAATCGTTTGAGGTACAGAACTCAGCTTTTGTACACATATTATAATTGATGTTAACTACTTTTGAGCGTTAATTCAATTTTTTTTATAAGCCAGTGGCAGAGATTTTAAGGTTCTTGTGAGGTTTTTTCCCCCAATTTCCATGCCACTCAGACAATTGGAAGTTTGAAACCACTTTTTAAATCGCGAGTTTTTTACATAAACAAGTTGTCTTGGTCAGAAGCTCTAAAGTGAACCGTGTTTCAAAAAAATGGCATTTTATGATGACAAACATGAAAAAATTAGCAATATGATTAAAAATATTCTATTATCAAAACTAAGCAAATAAATACTAAAAATCACAATTATTGAATATGGCCTCCTCTTACGGTAATGCAGACTTTTAACCTAAGTCTGAGTAACTGACGTACACGTTAAAAAATATCCGGAATGCTGCGAATCGTATTGCAAGATATAAAACGTGCTGCTACTTTTTCCAAGTTTTACATCATTAAATTTTTCTGGTATACAGTTCGCTTTAGAGCTTTTGACCAAAAACACTTGTTTGTATAGGAAACATTGGCGGTTTAAAAAGTGAATTCAAAATGCCAATTGTCCCAGTAGTGTAGAAATTAGGGACAAAAAACCTCACAAAAATCTCAAAAATTTCAGCCACTGACCTATGAAAAAAAAATTGAATTAGTGCTCAAAAATAGTTAATATTAATGATAAAATGCGTACAAAAGCTGAATTCTGTACCTCAAATGATTTCTGAGATATCGTCAATAATCTAAAAAAAAAGCTTTATTTTTAACATCCTATATCTTGAATATGGTGCATTTCTGGACCTATATTGATAGGAACTTTTTTTCTTACAATGAGCCAAGGATTACATCCTTTATTTGCGGACATGATGTTCTAAAACACCCTCTATGTATGAATATTTTTACACAAGTCTGACAAAAAAACTAGAACTGGAAGCTAAAAATTGTATTTTTTGCTCGATTCGAGAGTAACATAGCTGTTTATACATGTAAAACTAAAGATAAAATCATATAGGTATTGCAGATCATTTTTTTTTCTTTTTCCCATTAGAACCAACCCACCCCCGAATACAACTGTGTAATTTCGTCAAAAAACTGCTTACCAGAAAGTACAGGAATTTAGAACAATGTTGTTGTATGAACTTTTTCTAAAATTTGAATTTCCAGGATTTTTTAATTCGTAGACGTGACATTTAATGGTTACTTGATGATATCCCAAAGTTTTTAACTATTATAAGATGAAATTAATGTCTTACAATAACTGTTCCTAACACTTCAACGCATTAGCATAATAAGTATGTATTATTAAGATTTTCAGATTAATTGATAATTCAATTTAAGAAAAGTAGTATATATTACTCAGACTAAAAGGTCTTTCTTGTCCTTCGCCCTTTTGCTACCCCAACTTCTTCTAACTTCGTTCATTCACTAATTGAGCCGTTCCGGAGCATATACCTAGCTCTGTATGGAAATTTGGAATAAAAAATGAAGATGAATAATACCAAAATAACTAAAAGTTAAACAAATAAATACACTTGAGCTACTAGAGAGACTCAAGTACTAAAGTACCACATAGGAACGGTTTTTTGGCAAACTGGAGAAGTCGACAAAATAAAAGGGAAACAATTTTAACATATCCATTTATTATCCTTTAAACTACAACAAAATAAGATTGCAATGGACCGATTTATCTATAAAAAGTTAAAAAATATGGAACATATATGAAGTTAATAGTGGTATGTTGGGTAGTAAAAGTTATGAAATTCGTAATGGCAACTGTTTAATCCGGCTCGTAGGACCAAAAATGTTGATCCGGCTCGAAGGACCAAACTGTTTATTCGTGAATCGTGGTACCAAGATGTTGATTAGACGTGGCCTAATTCTTGATACGTCTAGTAAGCAATGGACTGGATGCTTGCGAAGGACCACCCTGAGTTCGCGGTCTCAGAGACACCGTGTTCGTGCAAATGAAGAAAACAAAAACCCTTTTTAACGGTAACGAAGGTTTATTGTTCACCAACAATTTCGAGTAATTTAACAAAGAAATAACAACTTTTCGTGACAAGTTAACTAGTGTACTAATTAACCGTGTATAGGAACCGTGAGTAAAGTAATCGCGTACGAGTAACGTGCAAAGTACGGAGTTAAGAGTCGACGGAGACGCACAAGAAGAGCGAGATTTTTCTTCTTGCAAAATCTTAAATACTAAAGTTAATGGTAACCGTACATAGGCGTACCAGAAACTAAGAGGTCATCATCGGCGCTTCTTCTAGATTTGTCCTTGTGACTTGCCTAACTTTAACAATATAATTGGGTTTTATTGGAGGGCGTTTATGACCAGCATCGAGAACGTGTCTAAATTCTAGTACGCACAAAAGGTCGGCGAGGAGTTTTATTACACAGTTAGTCTAAGATCAAACAAAATGCGAATCAACATCTGGTCATACGGACAAAGTGGCAAGAGAAACGAGTAATGTCCATAGGCGTAGCACACGGATTTCTTACATACTAGTCACACATTTAATACTAGGCTTATGAAGAATACAACTTATCGAACTAATACATTAAATTAATTATCGGGAATTCTGTCCCCTACACAAGCCCTAACATGCCGGCCCCGTTAAAAGGTCGTTACCTTTTAAATTATTTACAAAGAGTTATTTGTTATTCATGGGCAATGGGCATATTTTCGACAATGATCTTCGCGATATAGTTCCACTGGGTAAGCGCACTGACACTACACGTATCACATGATCCTTTCCTTCGTGGAGTTCGACAACTCGAGCTAAAATCCAGCGCAGTGGGGCAGTATTGTGTTCCACCAGTAAAACTAATGCTCCAATATCTATGGTTTTATCTACAGTGTTCTTCCATTTACATCGAGTTTGCAAATTTGTCAAATAGTCTCTGGACCAACTATTCCAAAAATGCTGCTGGAGTTGTTGAAGTCGTTCGTAATGAGATAAGCGAGAGATAACGGCGTTCTGGTAGTCGGGTTGTGGTAAACTTGCCAACGAGTCACCAATAAGGAAATGCGCGGGAGTTAAGGGTGCATAGTCGTTTATGTCGTTTGAGATTGGCATTAGTGGTCGCGAGTTGAGACAAGCTTCGATTTTTACTAATAGGGTGTACATCTCTTCGTATGTTAGAGATGATTCACCTAAGACGCGGCGAAGATGAAACTTAGTCGATTTCACCGCCGCCTCCCACAATCCTCCCATATGGGCACTACGCGCGGGTATGAAATGCCACTTTATCAAATGATTGGCTAAAAATGTAGTTGTGGCGTTAATGTGTGATTCATTATTTATTAAGTTATAGAGTTCGATAAAATAATTATTGGCCCCTACAAAGTTAGAACCATTGTCTGAATGTATGTTTGTTGGTTTTCCTCGTCTGGAACAGAACCTTTCCAAAGCATTCAAAAAGCTATCGGTCGAAAGATCTTTAACCAGTTCGATATGTACTGCACGCGTGGCGAAACAAACAAAAATGCATATGTAAGTTTTTACGGATTTGGCTCTACGCAGCGTACCCTCCTTTATGAGTATAGGCCCTGCATAATCGATTCCGCAATTTGAAAAAGGTCGTGAAGGCGTTACCCTTGCGGTCGGAAGGGAACCCATTAAAAATTTCGAAGGTTTCGGTTTTACTCTAAAACATCTTATACATCTACTAAGGTTACGTTTAACTGCATTTTTTCCGTTTATTATCCAAAATCTGAGGCGAATTATCGAAAGCAAGTTTTGAACTCCCGCGTGGAGATGTTTCATATGCTCATTCTGTATTATCAAGTCAGTGAATTTATGTTTATACGGTAATATAATAGGGTGTTGTTGTTCAAAATTAAATTGTGAATTTATTAAACGTCCCCCGACTCGAAGTATTCCTTCTGAATCGAGAAATGGGTTTAGATTCAAAATTTTACTTTCGCTTGGGAGTTTTTTACTTTTGGATAAGTCGGAAATTTCCTTTTCGAAGCTATCCCGTTGAACCAATTTTACTAATAAAAGCAGTGACTCGTTTAATTCTTCAACTGTCAAGGCTGTTGACTTATTCATCACTTTGCGGCATCGATTTTTAAATCTGCATATGTAACCTACTACTCTGTGCAGTTTGAAGAAGGTAGAAAATCTATCAAAAATGTTAAGTCCGTAGTTGTCGCTATTTATACTCGTTGTTTTATATACTGTGGTATAATTATTTTTTAATTCGGGCAAGACATCGATGGGAACCTCATGGCTATCTAAGTTCGCTTCTGTCCTTGATGTGTTTTTCTTTAAAAATTCGGGACCGTGAAACCAAAGATCACATCCCAGCAATTCCCTTGGGCTCAATCCTCTCGATATTACATCTGCAGGGTTAGCCTTGCTTGGCACGTGAGCCCACTCCGTTATCTTAGTCAATTCATTAATTTTTGCCACTCGATTGGCAACAAAGGTCTTAAGGTGAGCAGGATCAATTTTCAACCATGCCAAAACAATACTAGAATCCGTGAAGTATCGTACGTCTGATATTTGTATGTCTAAAATTTGTCTTACCGTATTCATTAGTTTGGCCAAAAGGTGGGCCGCCAGAAGCTCAAGTCGAGGCAAGGTCAGTTTTTTAGCTGGAGCTACCCTTGATTTTCCTGTCAACAGTCGTAATTCGTGACTACCTGACTCATCCTCCGAGGCCACATAAATACAGGCTCCGTAAGCCTTTTCGGAGCTATCAGAAAATCCATACAATCTTATACGATTCGTCTTTGTTGGAATTACAAGCCTATCGATCTTGTATTCATTGAGACACTCCAGTTCATTCGAGAATTCCTCCCAAATCTGTCTTACGTCATTCGGGGCTACTTGATCCCAACCGATATGTAATTTCCATAGAGCTTGAATGATTAACTTGGCCCTAGTTAATGCGGGACCGATCAACCCAAGCGGGTCAAAGATCTGCGAAATTTTCGAAAGAATAGTCCTTTTGGTAACATGGGATGGCTCGTACTTAATATTTACTGAGTATTTCAGAGTATCTTGTTTAGGATCCCAGCTGATTCCAAGAGTTTTTAGATGCTTATCTTCATGAGGTAGAATTAAATTGTCGTGATTTTCGTTACTGTTTGCTTGTAGGATACTATTTAAAACTATGCTACTGTTGGACGACCATTTTCTCAATTTAAAATTAGCTTGACTTAAAATATCGTCGAGTTCCCTATAAATTTGGAATGCTTCTGTTTCCGAATCAATGCTAACCAGCAGATCATCCATGTAGAACGAGCGTTTAATTATTTCTGCTGTTCGTGGATACCTGTCTTTGTTGCGCTCGGCCAATTCTATCAAGCAACGTGTGGCTTGAAAGGGTGCACTCGATGTGCCATACGTTACCGTGTTGAGTTTATACACATTAATCGGATCATTAAGATTTGGTCGCCATAGAATCTTTTGGAAGTTCCGTTCTTCCTCATGAATTTTTATACATCGGTACATCATTTTGATGTCCGCGCTCAAACCAATTTTGCGAAGTCTTAGACGTATCAAAATTGAGTACAAGTCATCTTGTACTACTGGTCCTACCAAAAGCGTGTCATTCAGGGAAATTCCTAAACTTGTTTTGCAGCTTGCATCAAAAACGACGCGACACTTCGTGGTAATAGAATTCTTTAGTACCGCACTGTGGGGTAAAAAATAAGAATTGTTTGGAATAGAGATGTCCTTTTCAATGGGTCCTTGAAGCGTCATGTGGCCTAAGTTCTCATATTCCGTCATAAATTCTACGTACTGCTTCTTGAGGTCCTTGTCCTTTTCTAACCTTTTCTCTACATTTTTTAACCGTTTTAGGGCATTCGATTTGGAGTCACCCAGACTAAAATCTGTTTGATTATTGAACGGATACCTTACGACAAAACTGTTGTCCATGTCGCGGGTTGTAGTTTGATTAAAATATTCCTCACAATAATTTTCTTCCTTTGATAGGAATTTAACATTTTCAAACTCTTCAATCTGCCAGAATTTCGTCAACGAATCATTTAATGTTTTATTTGAAATACTAGTCGCAAGGTTGCACACTACTTTCCGACTTTGAGATTCTCTGCATATTAAATTGCCCGATATTACCCAGCCTAAAGAGGTTTCTTGTAACATTGGCAATCCCTTTCCTAATTTAAGTTTACCCGAACCTAATAGATTATAAAATATATCTACCCCTAATAAAACATCAATTTGTTTTGGTTCATTAAATTTTTCATCAGCTAGATTGATATTTGTTGGAATTTGAAGTACCGAACTGGGAAATCTAAATGAGGGTAGATTTTCGGTAAGAATGGGCAAAACCAAAAATGCTATGTTAGATTCATATTGGTTGAACCTGGATTTTATTTTCGTGTGCACTCGCTGATTAATCTTTGTGACAATTTGACTGATACCTGATAATGAAAGGTCAATTGTTTGGGGACTTAAGTTTAACTTTCTGCAGAAGTTTTCTGTCATTAAATTTGACTGGCTTCCGCAATCGAGTAAGGCATTGCATTTATGCCAATTTCCTTTTCTGTCTGAGATGAGAATGGTAGCCGTAGATAGTAGTACTTGATTTTTATCAATACCTAACGATGATAATGCCAAAGGATTGTTTTCCGTATCGTACGTGACCGCGTTACTTTGGCCGATTGTTAAAACTGTAGATTGTTTGGATTCTCCATACCTTCTCAATACATCGTGAGCCGAAGGATTAGATGGAGAACTGATCGATGATTCATGTTCAGTTAATGATGAGGAAGGTTCATTAGTGCTGCTGTTGCTAGAATTTTGAACATGTTCACTTCCTGAACGTTTCTCTATATGTAACGTGCTATTATGTTTTTGGTTGCATTTTTTGCAGCCTCTTGATCTACATTCCTGTTTCAGATGCCCTGGACGTAAACAGTTGCTACACAATTTATGTCTTCGAATTTCGTTATATTTGTCCGACACTGATAATTGGATAAAACGAGGACATTGATGAATGAAATGGTTTTCGGTGCAGATGTAGCACTTATTGATTTTTTCGGTCAAAGAATACGAATAATTCTTAAACTGATGTGATTCGTTTCTTTTCTCGTGGCCTTTGTTTTGCATTCTATCCCTATCATGTTTATTTGAATGTACGGTTGAGAAGCCGCGAACCGCTTCCAACGAACGACATTTTTCGGTTAAAAATTCCATTAATTGATCAACAGTCGGCAATTCAGTATTACATTGTTTCCGCTCCCACTCCTGATTAGTACTATCATCCAGTTTGTTTAATATTATCGGTATCAACAAAACATCCCATTGATCCACGGGTAATTTTAATTTTCCTAATGATGATTTATGTTGCTGAACTGCATCTATTAATTTTCTAATATTTACAGATGATCCTTTATTCGCGTTTGGTAAATTAAGAACTAAGCCTTTAGCGTGAATGTTAATAACTGCCTTTTTATTCTCATATCTTTTTTGTAACAGATTTAAAGCGATTGTATAATTATCGGGAGTTATGTCGAGAGAGTCTATGAGATTTAGCGCATCGCCTTTACAACATAATTTTAGATATAACAATTTTTCTGTTTCACTCAAGTCGGTTCTGCTATGGACTAAGGAATCAAATATGTTTTTAAAACTGAACCAAGTTTCATAATTGCCATAAAATGAACGTAAGCCTAAATCCGGTAATTTTCCTAGACCTCTTGGTGAATTTTGTTTTCCTAAATGAGTATTAGTACTATTTTGATTTTTGCTAATTGAATTTATTAACTGCTTTAATTCTGAAATTAAATTAAAGTAGGCTGATTCGATTTCAATCCGTTGTTCTTCTTCGTTTAAGCTTAAAAATTCTAGACGAGATTGTACTTTATCGAACTGATTATAGTCCTCCTCCACGTTCTTGAGGCGGATTTCTAATTGAACTGTTTCTTGAATATCTCTGTTTTCACGAAGGTACTGTTCAAAACGGGATAAACGTTTAGTTAAAATTCTGCGAGCGTGCAAAAGTTCTCTAAATTCATCGTTCTCGCTAAGAGACTCTGCTGAGCCTAGTTCCATTTCGGATCGTTTTGAAATTTTTTCTTTTTGAGCTCTAGTGGTCATTTTTAACTACTATTGATAACGTGGCGTTAAAATAAATCAATTTACGCGATTCAAACAGAAGTACTACTGGAGAAATTAACTAGTTTCGACTTCTTTAATGTGCATAAATCGAGCATAAACCAAAGTAAATAAGTCGTATCAATCTCATATAACTAACGACCATTTAAAGTATCAAATGGGAATCGGGATTATGAGGTTATGCAAATTCAAAGAGGAAAAATCGTGATAAAAAGGAAATGACTCACCGGGATTGTTTCTTGCTCTCCTTGGGATCCACCGTTCTACTCCTTATTCCGCTTTCGATGTCCTATGTTCCACAGGTTCTGATCCAGTCCCGTGATATCCGGTTCGAAGTGACCAAAAATGTTTAATCCGGCTCGTAGGACCAAAAATGTTGATCCGGCTCGAAGGACCAAACTGTTTATTCGTGAATCGTGGTACCAAGATGTTGATTAGACGTGGCCTAATTCTTGATACGTCTAGTAAGCAATGGACTGGATGCTTGCGAAGGACCACCCTGAGTTCGCGGTCTCAGAGACACCGTGTTCGTGCAAATGAAGAAAACAAAAACCCTTTTTAACGGTAACGAAGGTTTATTGTTCACCAACAATTTCGAGTAATTTAACAAAGAAATAACAACTTTTCGTGACAAGTTAACTAGTGTACTAATTAACCGTGTATAGGAACCGTGAGTAAAGTAATCGCGTACGAGTAACGTGCAAAGTACGGAGTTAAGAGTCGACGGAGACGCACAAGAAGAGCGAGATTTTTCTTCTTGCAAAATCTTAAATACTAAAGTTAATGGTAACCGTACATAGGCGTACCAGAAACTAAGAGGTCATCATCGGCGCTTCTTCTAGATTTGTCCTTGTGACTTGCCTAACTTTAACAATATAATTGGGTTTTATTGGAGGGCGTTTATGACCAGCATCGAGAACGTGTCTAAATTCTAGTACGCACAAAAGGTCGGCGAGGAGTTTTATTACACAGTTAGTCTAAGATCAAACAAAATGCGAATCAACATCTGGTCATACGGACAAAGTGGCAAGAGAAACGAGTAATGTCCATAGGCGTAGCACACGGATTTCTTACATACTAGTCACACATTTAATACTAGGCTTATGAAGAATACAACTTATCGAACTAATACATTAAATTAATTATCGGGAATTCTGTCCCCTACACAAGCCCTAACAGCAACTAAACAACCCTCAACATATTACCTATAAATAAGCCTCTTGCATACAGAGTAATCATGCGAGAGCGCAACCTCTCTAATCTTTTTATTTGAAGACCTACATATGTGAATGTGTTAAATACAAAAGTATGTTGATACTTATTTAATGTCTTATTAATAAAACTAAACAATAAGACGTTAAAGCACTATTCAATTCAATGATTTATAAAAAATTATGGATATTTGTAATGTGTACATATATAAAAATTAGTTTATAAGCGTCAGTTGTGCATTCAAATTTCATCCTCTAAGATTAGCTAAAATTAAAATTGTGTTAAATCGGGTACTTAAGCCCTAAATTTGTACTTTAACTTTGATAATAACTACTTCTAAGAAATTTCATGGCGAATTAGGATATCCAAAAAGAGCGCTCATATGCAACAATATGGCCGCTGACAGCTACCTGCGTCAGTTTGACCTATTAGAAAAAATTAAAACAAAGGCAATCGGAAAAATTGGTGCGCAATGTTTGGATGGCCGAATTCCCTAATAACTTTAGTAGATAATTATTTTCTCATTATATGTATATGTAATATAAGAAAATGGCCTTTACAGTAAAATTAAATACCTATACATTTAACATAATTGAGATGAAAAGTGAACCGTGAAAGCCTTTGGTTATAAATCGAAAAAAGGAAATATATAATCATAATATCCGTTTCTAGTTAGCACTATTGAACAATCTAAATTGTCATAAGTCAACGTATATGATTCAGGATCTCTACGGTACCTACTGCAAGAAAATTAAAGTTTTGTCACTCTACTTATAATTAAAATCTATCTGTTCTTATAAAATTAAACTCCTTATAACGTCCCATCTTAATTGTTATTAATTCTTTCAAATACCGCTATTAGTCTATTCTATTCAAGTTCGATAGAGCTTATGCGTATATCATGGAACTCCGTGTTAAAAGTGGGCAAGTACTCCACGACAAAAAAAAAATACATATCTATGATTTAGTATGTGAAGAGTGCAATTTGCACATGCATATGAATATACAACATACTTACATGTACACGTGCTCATTATTCGCACTAGTAAGCATGCAATTTGCGGTTTTCATTAAGTTAGTAGAGTGTATTTTTATTTATTTTGAATTGATTAAAAGGCAGGCATTACGGATTTTCTAGAACCTAACCATCCAGCCTGTATTACCTAAAGGTTTTTCGTTCTTTTTTGAACAGTGAAAAATTGGGTCAGCCCGTCAAAAATTACAGAAACTTATCCTACAGCAGCAAAGAAATAATATGAGGTACGAAGTCGGTTAAAGCAAAAAGAACACAATTTAATTACTAATTTTGCAATTCTCCAAAAATTTAAAAAGTTTTACTGATTTTTAAAAATTATGCTCACCACTATTTTTTGCAACTATCTCATTTAACTTTTTGATGTATCTAAAACTTTAAAAAAGATATGGAATAATCTCGCTTATATGGAAGAAATGTTAAACATTTATTCAATGTTTTCCTGACGCAGACACGCTACAACTTAATCGACCAATAGAGAGCAAACGCCTTTCATATAGATAGAAAAACGTCAGCAGGCTTTTAAAATTCTCTATTCCTCGTAAGCCACTAGACCATCGTGGACCCACACAGAGAACAGCAATTCAGCCAATGGAGGAAGTACTTGCGTACCTACATATACAGGGTGATTCCTAACCTATACGCATAAACTTGAGAAATTATAATTGAGGGCAAATAATGATTAACAGTAAACAAAAATGTAGTAAAACATTTTTAGTTTCGGAGATACTAATTTCTTTTTAAATTTATGAAATTCAGGTTCTTTTATTTCTATTTGAAATAATTTAGTATCTCTGAAATCAAAAATATTTCACATTTTTTCTTTCACTATTAATCATTATTTGTCCTCAGCTATAATTTGCCAAGTTTATGCAAAAAGGTTAGGAATCACCCTGTATAGTTGCTTAATAGCGATGTATGGAGATAAGTTCGCTAGTTAACTATCAAAACTCTTTAAAAATCTAATTCTGCAATTCTTCATGAGCAGCACGAGGTAAAACTGAAAGAAGAAGAAGTTTCACTGAAATTTGCCTTCGAATTTAAAAACCGTGAAAAATACTAGATCAGATTAATTTATTAACTTAGCAATATGAATTCATACCATTAATGTAATTTCAAAAGAAAATTTAATGAAAATTGTTTGAGATTGAGAGAAAACAGTGTACTTTTAGGAACCTAATGCCTCGTATAGCCCGAAACATTGAATTTTCACTAAAACTTCACTTTCACAATGAATCGAACGTCAAATAAAACACTAATTTGGACAAAGCATCAAACTAACAAAGCTGTTAGCAAACATGTATTTCGCTTGATCTAAATTAGTATTTTGTTTGGCGTTCGGTTTTTTTGCATTTTTTCTGTACGGTCAAATATTCAAGTCTGTATAAATCTATACACTGTATATCCGTTTGAGATATAGTACAGAGTGTTTCTGAATAGATGCTAAAAATTTTAATGAATGAATCCTGAGTCAAATTTAAGACGAAAAGTTTATATAAAGACATGTCCAAAAATGCTTCATCTTTGATTTACAGGGAGTAAAAAAACACTTTTTTTTTCGTTTTTTTTTTCAATTACTTGTTAATTTTTTTATCGTTACTTACTTACTGAAAATTTGTACATATCATACATCGAATGTTTCCTACAAACGGACATTTTCAGAGTTTGATTTCATATACAAAGTGATGCGGATTAATGGGTCTTGAGCTCTCATTTATCACATATATTTTTTTGTATTAGTAGGTGGAAACAATTTTCCGCAGCTGCTACAAAATTAAAACATGATATTAAATAAAGTCAAGCTCTCGTTTAACCTTCGTTGATTAGCATTGATGTTAATAATAGCATATGCAGGAAGCAATTACTTATTATCGTGAATATTAACTAAACCATCGATTTAAGCGAAATTTTGTAAAAGACTGAAAAGTGAGAAAACTAAATGCTGATTTCAGAAATTTTTTTAAAAAAATCAAAATATTAACAGAAAAAAATGTGATAAATGAGTGCTCAAGACCCATCAATCCGCATCACCCCGTATATGAAATCAAAGTCCGAAAATTTCTGTCTATAGGAAACACTCAGCGTATGATAAGTACAAATTTTCAGCAAGTTTGAATAAAAAATAAACAAGTAATTAAAAAAAAACGAAAAAAAAGTGTTTTTTAACACCCTGTAGTTGAAGACGGAGCATTTTTGGAGATGTCTTTATATGAACTTTTCGTCTTAAATTTGGTTCAGGATTCACCTATAAAAATTTTATCATCTATTCACAAACACCCTGTATACCCCAAACGAACCTTTTTCGAACAAGTGAAGGTATATTTGAAGTCTATGGGCTCATGAATAACTTGGTGATATGATGATGGTTTGAGACGTATTTAAAAGGTAAAAAGCAGTTGAATGAAACGTTAAATATGAAGGGGTAAAAGGACAGCGCTGGCGAGAATGAAATAAGTATTATTAGTGTGAATTATCACGATGCAAAATGTCAGCAATACCTGGAAAGATAAATTCAATTTTGGAGCCATTTAACTTAGTGAGTCCCACTAAAGTTAGTATTTGCATTATAGTGGGATTATCAGAAATATTGGGATTTCGGCCTACTTGCTTATGAATCGAAATTAGATCTTCTTTAATGCGGATGCCAATCAATTTATCTATGACTTTAACCTCGTTGAAAGAAATCTTTTTTAAAAAACGTTCAAACTTTTCATCAATAAATTTAGCGCTAAAGTGTAAGACGTCTATCGAAGGACCATCACTTTCGCATAACACTTCAACTAGCACCTTGACGTTCACAGGACTATCTAAAAGTGCAGGGAAACCGACAACCGAACATATACTCTCGTCAATATCTTCATAATTTTGCTTCCTATTTCTGCACAAGTTGTTGACATATTTCAATCCCTCAGATGTGGTAATTTTGTTTAAATGCAAAACGGCCGAAACCCCCAATTTCTGTTTAACAAATTCTTCTTCGTGAGGGAACGCAGTTACCCACAGCTGGTGAAGGTTTGTTCTAGATAGAGCTTCCAGAAAAGTTAAAGCTTTGTCATCGTATTTTGGGCTCTCTATATCCAAGTCGTCGCAAAATACAACTATTTTTGGATATTTCTTCGTTTTGTCTTGAGCATCGGTCAGGGACAAGTGGAAAAGTTTCGTTGTAAAAGTATTATGTCCAAGCATATTTGACAAGAGACTAATAGCTCGTTCATGGTCGTCTCTTTTCAAATTAATTTGCTCCAGATGTTTACTATGTTCGTTTAAGTTAATACGTACTATCCACCTATTTTGGTTAGATTTTTTTGAGGCTTCATGAAGATAGGAAAAAAATTCAGTTTTACCAAATCCTACCTCAGCTGTAAGAAGGAAAGTTCCTTGCTGAAGAAAGAACTGGTCGATTGTAATAAATTCTTCATCAAGGTTTTTCCAGTCATTCAAATCCTCACTTGTTCCCATATAACGTACAGATCTCTTCATGTAATTTTGTCTATCGTAGTTTGGCAGTGAGTTGTCGATTAGAATTGGAGTGTTTTTGATAAAATGTTGTTCTAAAACATTCGCATCAAGGCACGAGACTACAGCCTCGCGATTTATGATCTGTTTTAAACGAATATCTGGATTT
The DNA here is from genome assembly GCF_039881205.1 of Euwallacea similis. Lineage (NCBI taxonomy): Eukaryota > Metazoa > Arthropoda > Insecta > Coleoptera > Curculionidae > Euwallacea > Euwallacea similis. The sequence goes on from NC_089625.1 coordinate 489,366, forward strand.
CCTTGAAAGTTGACCTTTTCCTGCAAAATTTTCTCCAGACTTTCCTCAGTCAAGTCGAGGTAGTCTTTATCATCCGCACTCATAGTTTCATATTTTATTTTAAGAAATTTGAGTTGTGACTTCAAGATGTTATTTAATTCTTCATTTTTTTGGTTGGTAATAAACAGCACTTTTTTGAACTTTTTATCCTTATTTTTATTCGTAGTCTTGTGTTTTATTATTATATTCAATATCTGACTTACGATGTGGCGTATTATACTACTATCTAATTCTTGACCGTCATCTCTAAGAATTAATAAATTTTGAAATTTTGGAGCTGTAAATGTTTCGGTTAGTAATTCTGGCATCCACGTATAGCAAAGTTGCTTAAATGGCAGAAATATTATGTCATCTTTAAACTTAAAATCATTGAATCCGCTTGTTCTTCGCAAGTATTGATTGACTTGTAATGCAGGTAACAAAGGGTTCTCAGAGGAAATATACAAAACTGAAGTTTTACAGTTTGTAGATTCCAGGAAAACTTCAATCTTTTTTGCTATGTTAAATTCAATTTTCGGAAAACTGATGTCCCTAGAAAATTTTAAGCTTAATTCCGTCATTTTTATTTGACTTAAGTAAACTTCGAACTTCTTAAAAGAATATTTTTCTTTTTCTATTTCAAGCATGGGAGCTTTATTGTCACCCTCCTTATTCGCAAACCATAAAAGTATATCGTGGGCGAATAAAGCCGTGAGCATACCTGAATCTATAAAACCGACCTTTACAGCAATTTCACCTTTAATTAGCTCCTGCAGTTCATCCTTATTAGGATAATTAGTGAGATAAATAAATGTCTCTATAAACTTGTCTAAAAACGAATTTATCAAAGCTCGTCTATTCTTAAGAATTTTGTTGCCTTTTTTCTTATAAAGTAATTCGAATTGCTGTTCTAATTCACTTTTGCACTTCGGCTTTAAAGAATATTTTTTTACATCAAATCCTTGTTTTGAAGAAAATGCCAATAAATCAGATTCTTGAATTGTTTTTTCTTCAAAATATGGTTTAAAATCTTCGTTGATTTTTGCGTTAGTACATAAAATTACCTCGAAATCAGCATCTTTAAATTCCTCATTCGATTTTATATTACAAAAGGCTTCCCAGTATGTAAATAATTCGTTAAATATATTGTCATGCGTTTTTCTTGAAGACGAAGGATCAGAGTTTATGTTTTCCTTATGTTTGCATTGTATAAGATGCCACACCCAATTGCCCATCTTTTTCGTATTACCAGAATTATTCCTCTTGTACCCGATCACTATTTCATCAAATTTTGAGGCATTTTTCATTTCAGTGGCCAATCTATAACTGTAATTGTTACACATCTTATGCGCCCTGTATGCATACAAAGTTAACAGATTTAATTGAAACTGAAACCCATGTGCATTGTTTTTGAAGCCAACAACATCATATAGATCACCCTTGCAAAGACGGGAATCTTCTGTCGACATGTCTTTCAATTGCGTTGATGTTGGTTCGTATTAATGCCCAAAACGGTTAATTTCCTTAAACCAAACCTGCATAAAAGGAATCAAGATTGGGCTTTTTATTACTTTTTAAGCGGTCCAAATATTACTTACTCGTCGTGATAACCCTGAACTCAACACAAAGGTCAGTTGTCGATAACAATAGTCAAACTGTGGAATAAAAAAATAATTAAAAAATCAATTTAATTTGATAAACTGCCGGGCACTAAGAGGAAAAGGGGTGAGTTATGTAATTATTCCATTTAACTAAAAACAAATAACGTTTAACATCAGATACTTTTTGAAGCTCAATCCAGTGATGTATTCCAATCTCTTCTAAGATGTTCCGTTTAACCATAAAAATGGAACTAATATTAAGATAGCAGCTTCATATTCATAAAGCAACTCATTGTCCTACCAGTCCAAGTTGAACCAAATTATGTGAGCGACAAGGAGCCTTATAAATCGCATATACAGGCTGGTCCAATTGCTATGGACCACTATTGCTAATTTCTAAAGTGTAAACGTTACAAGTTCGGTTAAATTAAACAAAAATTGTCAAGTTTGATAACAAGTTAAGATCTCGAGGCACTGTTGCCAAAATTTGTTCGATTTTGGAAGTATTGGGAAAAAACGAAATTTTACCGAAAACGTTTTTTGTAAATAAACCGAAAACTAGAGGTTTTCGAAAAAAGTTTTTCTTACAACATTTTATTGGTTTTTAAAACTTTATACACTAATGTTAAGTTTTAAAAAAACAGCACTTTTAGCTTCTGAGATATCAACACAAACTTTAATTTTTTTAAATGCAGACCTGGATCATTAATTTAATGTCTTATTTCAACGAAGGTACCTAATTTATTTTATTCTAAATTAGAATTATAGGATTAGAGCAAAATAAAATTTATAGTTTCCAAAGGACAAATATAAAAGTACAGTCGAACTCGGTTATAATGAACTCTAGGGGTCTACCAAAATAAGTCCACTATAGCCGAAATCCATTTTAAGCGAAAAATTTTTAAAAAGTGTTAAAAACAGATAAATGCAAACTAAAAAATTATAAATGTTTTATTTCAGTTAGTATCATAAAAACTTTTAAAAAATTGTATGTATGAACCTACAATACATAATATGTAATAATGTATTATACAACATAATAAAACAAACTAATTGTACAGAGATACATAAAAGTATATAAATATATTAAGAAAATGTGTACTATGGACATACAAAAACAAAAACATACGTATATAACGCATATAAAGTTAATCTTGAATAAAATCCGTTATTTTGGTTTACTTCTATTTGTTTTTGAACTATTTTTCTATCAAAGGTAATTCTAAATTATTTAATTGTTTAATTGTTAAGAACTTCGTCTTGGGAATCTCTTTGTTGGAAGTATTTTTGTAATGTTTGAAATGATTTAAAAGCCTCTAATTCGGTCGCTTCCTCGATTTCATCATCATCTACTTCTTCTATCTCATTCACATCAGTATTTTCAGTGGAATAAATATATTCAACAATTTCTTAATCAGTTAATTCTTGAGTACTTATAAGATGAGCATCAACTCGTACATAATTTAAAAATTGATCAATATTGTTAAAATACAAAAGATTTTGAATTTCAATCCATTCACATTTCATCTTCTGGAGACCAATTTTCTTCTTGTGTTACAGTTGCCCTTTTTATCATTCCCGCGTGTCGAAAACAATTCTAAATTATTTTTGAAGAAACTGACTCCCAAACCAAAGACAAAATGTTCATAGCATCCAAAACCGCCAACTTTTTAAGGCCATTAACTTCCTGCATCTGAATAATTTTTCTCAACATATCTTTTCTGTAAGCTTGCTTAAGGCTCCATATCACTCCTTGATCCAATGGTTGCAGAACTGCAGTTGAATTTGGTGGGGAAAAATCGAGTTTAATGTTTCGCAATTGAGAACGAGAATATGCTGAGCAATTATCCACAAGCAACAATATTTTCCTGTTCTGACGGAAAAGTTTTTGGTCCCATTATATAAGATAATTTTCAAAAATTGTTGAAGTTATTCAGGCCTTTTTATTTACCGTATAATCTGTAGATAATGTTTTGCAATTTTTTAGGTATCTCGATTTTTGAAACTTGCCTACTACATAACTTTTTATAAGATAATTGAAATAAATAAATATATATTGACGTACCTATAACAAGTAATTTTCGTTTTTCAGACCCGTCCAAGTTTACACAAACTAAGACTGTAATTCTATCTTTTGCAAGTTTTCCGTCAACACATTTTTCGCCCTTCACAATCAACGTTTTATCGGGAGTCAATTTATAAAAAATGTCAGTTCCGTCTGCATTGAATATGTCTTTTTCTTCATAATCTTTGCACAATAAAGGCCAGACTGATGAAAGCCAACTGTTGGTTTCTCCAATACTTATAGATGCAGCCTGTCCCAAAATTTTGCCAACAACCACATTATGCCGTTTTTTTAAACGATCTATCCATCCAGTGATACATTTGAAAACATCACCACTCTGCCAACCAAAAGCTTCCGCTTACAGTTTTAACATACAATTTCCAGATATAGGAATTTTATTTGCTCGTTTTTGAAGAAACCACTTATAAAGCATTTAACCAATTTTTTTATGTGTATTTGCTCGCACCTTTCTCTTTGTTTGACTATGATTTTTCACATGATTTTTAATTTTATCCCGCTGCGTCCAGATATTTGAAATTGTCTGTTTATTTAAAGATAATCTTTTAGATATTTCGACTTGTCGAATTCCATTTTCAATTTCGTCGATAATGGATAATTTTTCAGCCAGTAAAATTGCATTTGTTTTTATCCATTAGTTAGAGATTCATTTTTTAACTTAACAACTTGAGAGGTACACACGTAAATGAAAACGAACAACGGACTAAAAGCATTTTTCCTCAGCTGCAAAATCTTAAATATGTATATATGTGAGCATTTCTTGTTTATGTTAAGACCGTTAAGTAATACCATGTGAAAATGATATGGGGGTTAGCCGTAAATTACTTCTAAGATAAGCGTGAGAAAACGATAGAGGGTTGTTTATGAATTCCTTTAACATAGGCGAGAGAAAAATTGATGATGGGTCAGGTAATCGTGGGAAAAAGCCTGAAATGTGGCTTATCAATGCTCTTAAAAAAAGGAATGCTCTTGGGGGTGAATAGGATGTGTGTATCGGGATGCATTCTGGCCTTGGTTCTTGAGAAGTAAAGAAGTGCCTCAAAACTTGTATTGTTTCTTTTTCTCATAACCATGCCTAAATCTTACATATACAGTGGCGGCCAACAAATTAAAAACGATACAATTTTCAATATTTTATGTTATAATACGTATGGTATATTTTCTATTTATACATAAATATTGTTATCACTTCATTTTAAGTCTGAATATGTAAAAAGACATAGAATTGAAAAATGTTTTGTATCCTATATATAAACAATTTATAAATATCTTGGACAACTAAATAAAAACGATTTATTTTTTACCTGTATTTTAGCCATATTTGTCGAATGCAATGTGTAGAAGGTATTTATTATTTAGTTGGTGTCTTGGCTTAGTAGTACATGATTCAAAGAAAACATACGTTATGGGAAAAAAGAAAAATTGTGATTCTGAAAAAAGGCAAATAATTTTAAATTTGATTCGAGAAGGCCATTCTTATAGTAAAGTTGCATCACTTCTAAAGTGTTCCAAGTTTATGGTGTATAATGCTATTAAACATTATAAAACCCATGGTACTGTTAAAAATTTTCCTAGGAAAAAAAGGCCTAGAATAACAACGAAAAGAGAAGACCAAATTGTGGTACGTATGGCGAAAAAGTCGCCCCATTTAACAGCAGTAGATATTAGACGTGAAATGTATGCAGAAAACGATCCAAAGCCATCAGTAAGAACGATTCGTCGCCGCCTTAATGAGTTTCAACTATTTGGAAGAGTTTCCAGAAAGAAGCCCCTTGTCTCAAAAAAGAATCGTAAAATCCGATTGCAGTTCGCACGCGACCATTCGAGTTGGACACTTGCTCAATGGAAAAATATACTTTGGTCGGACGAAACAAAGCTTAATCGCATTGGATCAGATGGTCGTACGTACGTACGAAGGCCACCTAATGAAGAATATAATCCACGATACACAAAATTGACTGTTAAACATGGGGGTGGTTCGATCATGATGTGGGGCTGCATGTCATGGTATGGAGTTGGACCAATCTATAAAATAGATGGAATTATGAATCAAGAGAAATACAAATATATATTAGAAAATGTGATGCTGCCATATGCAGAAGAAAAATTGCCCGTTACCTGGAAATATCAGCAAGACAATGACCCTAAACATACGGCACGGTCAGTAAAAAGGTGGTTTGAGCAAAACGTGGTTGATGTAATTGAATGGCCCTCATGTAGTCCAGACCTTAACCCTATAGAAAATCTGTGGAATGATCTTAAAAAAAATGATTCAGCCAAAACAATTTAAAAACATGGACGAGTTAGTGAAAGGTATTCAAGAAGCTTGGTATTCCATCCCAGTCAGTCGTTGTCAAAATCTAATTGAGTCTATGCAAAGAAGATGTCTAGCAGTGATAGAAGCTAAAGGCTATCCTACCAAATATTAACTTTTTTATTGTAAAAATTAAAATATAGAAATCGTTTTTAATTTGTTGTCCATTGGTTTTTTGAAAACAAAATAAATTTTGTTAAATTCTTTTATAAATGACGTTTGTTTTGGGGTAAAATGTGTTGTACATATCTAACCTTTATAAATAAATATCATATGTAAAATTATAAAATGTAGTTCTCCAGGTAAATTAAATTTTGGATCGTTTTTAAATAGGTGGCCGCCACTGTACATACAATTACTCACAAAATTAACCGTACATAACTTAAAAGTTGCTAAATCTGTAGTAAATAAATGTTTCTAAATGTTTTTAATTGTTTTAACGAACATACAGGGTATCCCACTAAGATGTTCGCGAAGGATAACTCAATAACTATTAAGCTTAGAGAAAAAGTGTAAAGACAAAACAGACTTAATTTTTTCAACACTACAAACTAAAAATATTTTCGTTTATACAGGGTTCAGCATAAAGCTTGTACAATATGAAACTTCTTTATTTCAAATGGAACACTATGTACATTTTTGCACTTTTAGATTCCAGGCATTAAACTGATCAAATAACTATTAGATTTCCCTACACCTAAACCTAACCGTTATTGAGATATTTTCATTTAAAAGAAAAAAATTGCCAAAACACTATTCCATTAAAATGTAAAATTCTTAGCTGTTATCAAAGTTGGCTTTATAAAACTTTGTCTACATGTTAACCAGACATAATAGATTAGGTTGGCAGGAAAAGTTTTTATAAATATTATACAAGGTGCCCAAAAAAAAGTCGCATTTGAAGAACTTTGAAAGCAGAAAAGTCGATTATTTTAAATGAGACACCCTGTATATTTTTACATATCTGGATCCTAAATTTAATTTTGAATCGATTTCTATTAGGGATCCCTATGCCTAAAATTAACGGTTTTGCCATAATTTGCGATTTTTTGATTATTGGCTAATAATATTCCGAAATATCTTAGTTGCCTTGGAAAAATATGGCTGCTTCTATAAATGACATTTTATATTATTTAACAAACGACTATCTCAGTTTATGCAAACAAATATTGATTTGTCATTTCTTTAACTTTTGGTTAATTAGTTGATTTTTTTAGCTTAATAAGTTGATTAGTAATTATTTATTGATTTAAAAAAATGAATTTTTCTAAAAATGAATTAATACAAATGGTCTATGCGCTTGGAGCTAGTGACGGAAATTGCTTATTAGCAAGTAAGATATATCGGCAAAAATTTCCAAACATCGAACAATCACTACCTCATGTTTCAACTTTTAAGAAGCTCAAAGAACGATTTGAGAGAACGGGAAATGTTAATTACATGAAGAATAACCAGAGGAAGAAAAACGTTTCAAATAAAGAAAACGAACTTTTAGTTCTTCAAAGTTTAATTGAGAACCCTCATAATTCTTGCCGGCGCCTGGAGTTAGAAACTGGTATTTCCAAGTCTACCATAAATAGGATAGCAAAAAAATTTAAGTTTCATCCATACCATATTCAGTTATGTCAAGAGCTTAATAATAATGATTTTGTTAATCGATTAAATTTTTGTAATTGGGCCATAGAAGAGAATCAGCGTAATCCGAACTTCTTCAATACGGTTTTGTTTACCGACGAAGCAACTTTTCACAGCAATGGATTTGTAAATAAACATAATTTTCATTATTATAATAATGAAAATCCACATTTTTTTTACCCCTGAATCATCAACATCGGTGGACATTGAACGTATGGGCGGGGATTCTTGGAACTAAAATAATAGGTCCCTATTTCTTCGAAAATTCTATTAATGGAGATACATTTTTACAATTTTTGCAAAATGGTTTTGAGGAGTCTTTAGAAGAACTACCATTAGAAAGAATTAAACTCATGTGGCTGCAATTAGATGGGGCTCCGCCACACTTTAGTCATTCAGTAAGAGAATATTTAAATACCATTTTTGAAAATAAATGGATAGGAAGGGGAGGACCTATTAATTGGCCAGCTAGATCGCCTGACCTAACTAAATTGAATTTCTTTTTATGGGGATATGTAAAAGAAAAAGGGTATAAAACTGTTTCTACAGGAAAAGAAGATATGATTAATAGAATTAGAACTATAATCCAGACGATTGATGTGCAAACTTTAAGAAAGGTACATGAATCATTTTTAAAAAGAATTCGTATTTGCTCACAACAAAATGGTGGACATATAGAACATTTGTTAAAATATACTTAATATATTAATTTTGTTGTTTTTTTTACTTTAATTTTTGTTAGCGCGGGGAACGAGCCATATTTTTCCAAGCCAAATAAGATATTTCGGAATATTATTAGCCAATAATTTTTAAAAACGCAAATTATGGCAAAACCGTTAATTTTAGGCATAGGGATCCCTAATAGAAATCGATTCAGAATTAAATTTAGGATCCAGATATGTAAAAATATACAGAGTGTCTCATTTAAAATAATCGACTTTTCTGCTTTCAAAGTTCTTCAAATGCGACTTTTTTTTTGGGCACCTTGTATAATATTTATAAAAACTTTTCCTGCCAACCTAATCTATTATGTCTGGTTAACATGTCGACAAAGTTTTATAAAGCCAACTTTGATAACAGCTAAGAATTTTACATTTTAATGGAATGGTGTTTTGGCAATTTTTTTCTTTTAAATCAAAATATCTCAATAACGGTTAGGTTTAAGTGTAGGGAAATCTAATAGTTATTTGATCAGTTTAATGCCTGGAATCTAAAAGTGCAAAAATGTACATAGTGTTCCATTTGAAATAAAGAAGTTTCATATTGCACAAGCTTTATGCTGAACTCTGTATAAACGAAAATATTTTTAGTTTGTAGTGTTGAAAAAAATTTAGTCTATTTTGTCTTTACACTTTTTCTCTAAGCTTAATAGTTATTGAGTTATCCTCCGCGAACATCTTAGTGGGACACCCTGTACATTTGCAATAAATGGGTATAGAATGGAATATGCTACAAAAGAAATCACATAGTAGTTTCAGTTCAAAAATAATAAGTAACAAATAATAATCAACCATAAATGTAGGCACAAAGTTAACCGTACCAAACATGTGATTCATTTTTATAGCCTGTAAGAATTTATCAAAGCAAGTTTTTTGGCTCAATTTTGTCAACGACTGATAAGTTTAGTCATAACTCGTTCAGTTGAGTATACTGCATTAATTTTGGCAGATATAACTATGGCAAATAAAAGAACGCAAACCGATCTTGCGACGCGTAAATTAGTAGTAAAACTTTATCCTACAGGAAGCACAATAAGAAAAATTGCTGTATTAATAGGCAAGGCCCATTCCACATTGCAATGGATTATAAACAAGTATCGCTATGAGGGATTAATACAAAATAAGCCTGGAAGAGGACGAAACAAATTATTGACTAAAAAGAATGAAAGATTCATTTTACGTGAAATGAGGATTAATCTGAAAAAAAGTGTTCCAAAATTAACGAAAGAAATGTTCCAAAGAGTAAACAAGCTCATGTCAACTGAAACAGTACGAAGAGTTCTTAGGAAAAGTAGTTACAACGGTAGAATAGCACGGATCAAAAATTAATGGACAGAAGCGTCTTGAATTCGCAAAAAAATATGTTAATGAACCTGTTGAATTCTGGAACACCGTGATTTTCACTGATGAAACAAAAATGAACTTATTCGGATCAGATGGGAGACAAATCGTATGGAGAAAACCAAACACCGAGCTTCATAATAAACATCTTGTTAAAACAATCAAGCATGGAGGAGGATCTTTAATGTTATGGGGTGCTATGGGAAGTAGTGGTACAGGGAATCTGCACGAAATTGAAGGAATAATGGACAAAAATGTTTACTTTGACATTCTAAAAACCAATTTGAGACCTTCTACCGAAAAATTGAACATGCCTAGAGTTTTTTATTTCCAACAGAACAACGATCCCAAGCACGCTGCTGTGATCGTAATGCAATGGTTCATACATAATGTGCCAAAATTATTGAATTCTCCGTCTCAATCGCCAGATCTCAACCCGATTGAAAATCTATGAAGAATTTTAAAAAACGAGGTTCAAAACAGTAAATGCACTAATCTAGAAGAACTCAGAAAAGCTGTCTTTACTGCATGGCAAAATATTTCTGCAGATTTTAACAACAAAGTTAGTGCAATCTATGCCACGTCGCTTGACGGCTGCAATTCAAGCTAAAGGAGGTGCTACAAATTATTAACTTCTTCAAATTTATTAAAGTAAATTAGTAATATATATGTATATACGGTTAATTTGGTGCCTACATTTATGGTTAATTATTGTTTGTTACTTATTATTTTTGAACTGAAACTACTTTATGATTTCTTTTGTAGCATATTCCATTCCATACCTACATATTTATAGTAGATACTTGTTCGTTAAAACAATTTAAAAAATTTAGAAATACTTATTCGTAACAGATTTATTAACTTTTACGGTATGTATGGTCAATTTTGTGAGTAACTGTACATACAGTGGGTCAAAAAAGTATTTGCACACCAACACTTTTTGAAATATTTGAAAACACGTAAGACTTATCTTGATTTCTAATATTTTCTAGCATTATGCTGAAGTAAATTAAGCAAGATTTAACAAAATTTCTTGTTCCAATTGAACGTATACAATACTATAAAGGAAAAAGTGAATATTTTGCCTCAAATAAGTATTTGCACATCTTCATACTGGGTAGTAAATTGGTTTTTGCAAAAGGGAATTTGTTTATTATCTGCTTGAGCATGAACTATTTCCTTATCAAAATTGTATTATTAGACCTATTTGGTCAGTTTAAAATCATCAGTGCAAATATGGGTCCGAAAAAGGGTGAAATAGAGTTATCGAAACGTATTAAGATAGTTGTTTTACATGAACGTGGTAAAAGCTATAGAGCAATAGCAAATATTACTAATGTGACATTCTCAGCAGTGCGTTATATCATTAAAAATTATCAGCAGACAGGAAACGTCAAAAACAAGCCCCGTTCTGGAAGACCACAAATACTAAATGAACGAGAAAAACGAATGATTATTAATGAAGCTCAAAAAAACCCATTTATTAGTGCTCAAACTTTGGCGTCTGATGTTGCATCAACAACCAGAAAGTCTGTCCATCCTCAAACTATCAGAAATATTCTTCATTCAGCAAATATCTATAATAATATCTATCATATATCTATAATAATATCTATAATATAAAATAAATATCAGAGCAGCACGAAAAAAACCATTTATTTCGGAGAAGAATCGTCAAAAACGTTTGGAGTTTGCTAAAGCGTATATTGATAAGCCTTTAGAGTGGTGGAAAAACATAATTTTCTCTGATGAAAGTAAATTTTGCCTTTTGGGTCTGATGGTAAACGTTTTGTATGGAGAAAGCCTAATACAGAACTTCAAACTAAAAATTTGAAACCAACGGTCAAGCATGGTGGAGGAAACGTCTTAGTTTGGGGATGTATGGCGTACAATGGGGTAGGAATACCCCATTGTACGCCTCAATAAAAGCAAGAGCTTTTATTGAGGGTACAATGACAGCCAGAAGTTACATCGACATATTGCGGGATAATTTGATAGAAAGTGCTGTAAAATTAAACATGGAACATTCTTTTTATTTTCAACAAGACAATGATCCGAAGCATTCGGCCAAGTTAACACAAGAGTGGTTATTGTACAATGTTCCCCATAGACTTTTAACTCCACCACAGTCACTGGATATTAACCCCATTGAGAATTTATGGAATACTTTGGATGTGCAAATTCGGAAACGGCACATTTCCAACAAAGAAGATTTAAGAAAAGCATTACGCGAAGAATGGTCAAATATGGCACTAAATTACGTACACACTCTTATTAATTCCATGCCCAGAAGACTAAAAGCTATTATTGATGCAAAAGGGATGCATACGAAATATAATATTAGAAACTGTTTATTTTCACCTCAATTTAATTTAACCATTTTAATAACATACTGTGCAAATACTTTTTTGAGTTAAAATTTTGATGTTTCTTTTTTTATTATAATTATGTTTAAACTTATAATAAAAGTTTTTGTTAATAATGATTTGTGTCGTCTAAATGTATTCTATATTATGCAACAAATGATGATAGGTGTTCCCTGTTTCTACATATTTCAAAAAATGCTAGTGTGCAAATACTTTTTTGATCCACTGTATATGACATATTGTAGAATGTCGTTCTGAATATTCAGAACAACTGCAGCATCAAAGAGGACGCCCGTAAATCATACCTTCTTCAGCCAAAATAAATAAAATCGTGATAAAGACACCGGCGCGTATTAATTTTTGATCGAGAAGCCGACAAAGGGTGCCGCTGGAATAAACACTTTCCTTATCGGGGAGCAAAATATAAACGCAGATAGATTCTAAAATCGAGATTTTCCCTAAAATAACTCGTGTATAATGGCCTTTATTGTATTTTAGGTCCATTATAACCGAAAGTCCATTACAACCGACTCCATTACATCCGAACTAAATTACATTGGTTAAAATATGGTACTTAGAAACGGGGGCTCAAAAGTTGTCCGTTATATCCGAGTGTCCATTATAAGCAAGTCTATAATAAACGAGTTCAACTGTATAAGAAAACGAAACATGTTTTCTGCAAAATTTCGTTTTTCCCAATATTTCCAAAACCGAACAAATTTTGGCAAAAGTACCTTGAAATCTTAACTTGTCATCAAATTTGTCAACTTTTGTCTAATTTAATCGAATTTCTAAAGTTTACGGTTTAGAAGATAGCAATAGTAACCCATAGCAATTGGACCACCCTATATAGGATGTCCGTTTCGAGAGCTCAACCTTGTGGATGTCTGTAATCATAAAAGATAAAAGCACTTCGATCGATGAAATGGAACTAATTTGGCGCAATTTAGAGTTCACGAATACGTCGTTTCAAAATTTGAAAAGTTCTCTTCACTTTCCAAATTATTAAAAAAATACTGAAATTTTAGAAAAATATTTTCTTCAAAGAAAAAATCTAGAGTTTCAGTCTGCTGAACCTGCAACCACTTTGTAATATCACGTCTTACGTACAGTATAAAAAAATCTATAATCTGTATAGGGATTTTAAAGTAATATGTTCTAAGTCAGTCATTTCATATTTGAATAATTAAAAAGTATCAAGTTTAGCTGTATCATTCAGCATTCGATTAAACAATAAAAACTAGAAAATTCCATTTTAAAAATCATAACTGACAATTTCGTTCGAAACAGTTTTAAAATGGGCACAAAACGAAAACTAAATCGCGATTTTTATTAAAATCGCTGTCTTCAGAATATTTCTGAAATATACCAAAATAACTCACAACCCCTTAAAAGAATTGATTAAATATGGAGTGGTTAAAAATATGATTCCATTAAGAGCCAGTAATTTAACTGCTTGCTTCCATGATTTTAGCTCTTATAAACTTTCTTAAACCACCAATATTAACAGTTAAGTAGGAATAATTGCCCGGCAAGTACAAATTAGATTGACAAAACCTAAAGGCGAAGTGCTTTATAATCAAATCTTACCTTTCTCCTAACCTTTCTTTACAGAAATCAACACAGCAATAATAAAAACTTAACTTCTAACTTTCTCGCTTTACTGCATAAAACGCGTTTCTTACTCTGCTTAATCTTAAAACGAAACAAAAAGAAATGAATCAACCTAATATTCACAGGGTTTAAATAAAATCATACTAACATAAAAAAATTGTGTCTTATCTTAACTAATAGATACGAATTTTGATATTTGGTTTTACTAAGCAGAGCTTATTTATGTTCATAAAAACCAGCAAACATTAATAAGGAACTTAATGCTGAGTAAATTACGTTTAAGTACACTTAAAACTTAATAATTAACTAATACTATTTGAACCAATACTTCAACTGTGTGACAGGGGATTTCTTACTTTAAAATTATTAATTTTCTAAATCTGCAAATAAATGTCAACACATATCTATGTAAATGCCAATTCATCCTGCAACTAGAACCCGTACATACATACAGGGTGGCGCAATAATGTGACAAAGTACCATATCTTTCTTATTTTATAAAATAAAAAAACTGTTTATTATAGATACAATTGAACTGCTGAAAGTTTCGGTCTATTTTTCTTTTCACTATCCATATGTCATCTCGCAATAGGACTTATTTTTGCCATAAGCCCCAACTCAAAGTTAATAATACTTAAATTTAAATTTGGAATACATATAAATTTAACACATATCGGCAACGTTTTGTTGTAGTTTTCATTGAATTTTCGTAACAGGTTTCTTTTACGTTACAATAGCGTTACTAATGATCTAGAAGAACTGGACGTATGGCAACCTTTTTGGCAAATGAGACTCTAATCTATGACGGCCTTCCAGTAAAAAAAAACGCCTCACTTTCAGGGGAATACCAACAAATGTTTACTACACCCAGTTCTTCTAGATCATTGGTCGTTATACAGTGATTGACATTAATCTTTGAACATCACAAAGTATGTTTTTCAAAGGCCTATATCTTGATAATTATTTGATACATTGTATGATTTTAATTATTAAATTAGAAAGATAATATATAAGTCTAAATCCTCAAAATGTGAGCAAAATCAATTCTTTGGATTCGAATTTATTGAAGATTATGTAAAATTGCAGCAAAATGATACGTTACATTAATCTACGAACACGCTCACAAGGCTAGGGCTCACACGTAAGCCGTGCAATCCTACGTGTCATAACTTCTTTCTGCTGATACAACTAGAAAGATTTAGTCGGGAATCATTAAAATTTTTATCGAAGTTCAGAAAGGTTTTAATACAAGTTCAGTGATATCGCGTAAAGGCCAACATACCTCCCTTGCAGTACGTAAACTTGTAATTTCTAAATACAATGAAGGTTTGTCGGGTGGTCAAATATCAAAATTATTAAATATTAGACGAACAACCGTTTATGCAATCATACGTCGCTTCAAAACGGAAAATCGCATCAAATCAATTCCTCAGAAAGGTCAACCGAAAAAATTGACTGAAGTCGATAAACGTTGAATGAAGAGAGAAATAGAAAAAAATCCGAAAATAAGTGCACCCAAATTAACTACAAAGTTATCACATAGAAAAGGAGTGACAATTTCAATCACACCTATTCGTAGAGCGATAAAAGAGATGGGGTACTTTTCGCGTACTGCTCGAAGGAAACCCTACATTAGTACAGTGAATAGAGAAAAGCGGCTAAACTTTGCAATAAAACATCAGTTTGAGTCGGAAACTTTCTGGCGTGATGTGATTTTTACTGATGAGTCGAAGTTTAACCTGTTTGGAAGTGATGGGAAAGTAAAAGTATGGCGCAAACCCAATACAGCCCTAGACAGCAAAAACTTGACTGCATCAGTAAAACATCATGGTGGTAACATTAAGGTTTGGGGATGTTTTTCCGCAACTGGCGTAGGAGCATTGCACTTTATTACAGGGAATATGGATACTGCAATGTACATTGATATTTTGAAAAAGAATCTATGACCCAGTGTAGAAAAATTGGGGATCCTGGACAGATTTCGATTCTACCAGGATAATGATCCCAAGCATAAAACTTACCGTCCGCCAGAATGGCTCTTATACAACTGCCCAAAAGTTATCGAGACACCGCCCCAGTCCCCAGATCTTAATCCCATTGAGCACTTGTGGGATTATTTGGACAAAAAGGTTCGTGAGAAGCCGGTTTCAAACTTGAAAGAACTGCAAGAGAAACTAAAAAAGGAATGGGAAAAAATATCGCTTAGTTACTTAGAACAATTGGTTTCATCTATGCCACGAAGATTAAGAGCAGTTATAGACGCCAAAGGTGGTCACACCAAATATTAAATTAAGAATTATTAAGTAACCAAAAGGATATTTGCCACAATTTTGGAAGTGTTCAAAGATTAATGTAACATGTTATGTTTGTATGTTTTGAGTTTTTGCTAAACAAGACTGTTTTTAAGTTATTTATTCCTGGTTTTTGTGTTGTATTTATGTTGATAAGATTCCTAGTTTTAATTAAAAAATAATATATCTATAATAAATCTTCTTTTTCTCTTCTTTCTCGGTGTATTTCTGCTACAAACGTAAGTGTTCAAAGATTAATGTCACTCACTGTATCATATTTTAACAAGTATTATATAGGGTAACACATTGAAAACGAAACAGAGGCATTTTCAGAGATATAAAAATTTATTTTCGTATTACGTAAACTTTATATTCGAAAAGAACACATTATGAACGTATACTCGCTCCTTTCACATCAACTCCCTATCCGGGGTGAGTTAAACCCCTAAAATCTAACCCCTAATAAAAGAGAGGTTGAATAGTACCTTGTTTGAAAGGTCTTTCGATTCCGTTATAATGATCCCCAATTTGACTAACTTTGATTCAGCAGTTTTCGAGAAATTTGATCAAAAGGTGTATCGTCTGAGATGAATTAATAATGTGAAATTGACAACAACTGAGGTAAAAATGACATAAACAGGTAATCTTATAGTTTCCGAGATTCCAATAGATGTAAGATAAATCGAACCCACTGTAAAAAGTATCCCAGTTCTTACTTGTGCAAATGGCTGGAAAACGGTAAAAGATAAGGATCAACAGAAAACGGTCAGTGGCGTTCGGCAACCCATGGATTGTACCCCTTTACCACCTCCTATATTGGAGGTAGTCAAAGGGATTGTGGTCTCCAAAAAAGTACAACCTGGTACATGTTGACAACAATTTGTAAATTTTATTTCTGTAGATTCTAAACAAAAGTGAACGTTCAAAATCGCAATTGGATATCTAAAAAACTGGAGTAGATATGAAAAATTTTTTTTCTATTTCAGTGACGAAACGTTTTGCGAATACTGTTTATACCATGAGATCATTTAAATTTCATATCTAGACAGCTGTGAGATTTTACACAAGAGAAATAGAAGATAAAAAGTAAGTCGTAACTTGATCATATGCCACAAAATGACGTTAAAATTAACTTTTGATAAAGGAGCCGGGTGAGGTTATGTTGCTTTATTTAGTTTAATCGACATACGTTCTTTTCTTCAAAAAACCTCTCAGCTGACCAGATATGAAATTTAAATAATCTCTCTGTATAAACTAGTACTATTTTTAAACGAAAAATCACTAATTACAGTTCTTTAACAAAAAAAAACTATCACCTTGTACTTTTTCAGCTCACAAATATGTTCTGGTAAAGCCTACGCCTGGGAAAATGTTTGAAAAGTAACAAGCTAACACATATAAATATAAATATATCGTCGGATTACTGCCAGAACTAGCTAACTCCATTTTTTGTCGATTTTGACTTAAGTGCGCTATTAAACTACAAAACGCTCAAAAAATATATTGCCTAAACGAGCCAAGTTTAAACATTGTTAAAGGCGAGAATATCGATTGGTCAAAATAGCCTATTTTCATTTTCTCTCACTTTTAGTCAGCCAAAATCAGATATGTGCATTTGTGTTTTAAAACCTATTAATATTTTACCATTTCAAACTTTCCAATTCAGCCAAAACCAGACATGAGGCAGTTAAGTTGGTTTTGCTGTATGAAAGTAATATAGTAATAGTAAATATAAATATATATAGTATATGTAATATAGATATATGTATATATGTAATATAAATATAGTAAATATAAAATATTTTGATAAATTTTATCACAAAAAGAGAAGATATTTACGTTTCGTCGTTTACTAGGTATATTATATATTCTGATTATTTATTATAAATGATTCAAACCTAACTGGTTCAATATTATAATAAATTGAATCATTTATAATAAATAACAAATCATTTTAATAAATAAAAAGTGTAAATTGGCGCCTACTTCTTGTTTGCAAACGAGTCAAAAAAACACAACATAAAAACCATAACAAAACAAAATGTAGATAATAATAATGAAAAAATGTTGGAGTCACTTTTCAATGTATTTTGATACGGGTTGGTTGATACGTCTATTTGAGAGTGGTGTTTTCGTTTTGTTGAAAAAAGGTAGAATGGAGGTAGATAAATTTCAAATTGATGTTATAAATAAAGTTATATTAGAAACTAATAAAGAGGGAGCTAACTATGATAAACCAAGTACCTCAAATGACTGGCATGTTAATTTAAATGATTCTGATTGCTCGATAAAAGACAAATATTATGTGACGGATTCATACAGCTCTTCAGAAGAAGGTGAGATTTTTTTCCAGGTATTTTGAACATACATTTTTTTTCAAAATAAAAAAATGTGTATAATATAAGTTCTAAATTGTTATTTTTATTAAATTTGTTTAATTTTTGGATATTTTAGAGGAAAATGGTAATCTACATAAAAATTTACCGAAAGACGTAACATCTGGAAGCCGCTGAAAAAAATGTCATCCAAGTAGATGGAAAAGGAACATTAAAAACGTCCTAAAATTAAGGCTAAGGCTAAGGCTCCGAAATCAATTGATTGTTTTAAATGTCGCTTTAAATGTACAGACAAGTTCTCTCAAGATGCAAGAAATATGATATGTAATAGTTATTGGTCAGCCGATTTTAATCGGCGAAAGAATTTTGTCTTAAACAAAGTTGAGAGTAATACACCTGAACGAAGAAGACGCAATCCAGGAAGTAATAAAAAGCTTCGACGGGATTCTAAACGTTACTTTCTTGAATATAACAATGCTAGGATCAAAGTGTGTAGGGATTTTTTTATAAAAACCCTTTGTATATGCAAAGAAGTTGTTGAACATGCTTTTAAGTTCAAAGGTAAAGACGGTTTATTTGAAAGCAGTGACCAAAGTAAAAAAGAGCCCTACAATGAAACTAAAGATTCTCATGTAGAAATGGTAAAAAATCATATTGAAAGCTTTCTTGTGATGGAATCCCATTATAGTCGAAGTTCCACACAAAGAGCAAGTTGCAAGTTAACTATCGCAAAAATGCATTCATTGTATAAAGAAATTTGTGACAAAAAAAATCTAAAACTTGTGACTCTCATGACATACAGAAGAATATTTTGCAACAACTACAATTTGTCTTTTTTTGCTCCCAAAAAAGATCGATGCTAGACCTGTACACTATATGAAACAGCTGATTTAGAAAAAAAGAAACAACTGGAAGAAAATTACACAAATTACATTGTGAGAAAGAATGATAACTACAGAACCAAAAAGGGAGGAAAAGAAAGAGCTTTACGAGAAGGTAGCTTCACTTGCTGCTCTTTTGATCTTCAATGCGTGCTGCAGATTCCCAGTAGTGATGTTAGGCCGATGTATTATAGACGTAAAATCTGTACATACAATTTAACAGTGTATGAGTTAGCTACACCCAATGATGCATACTGCTTCTCATGACCTGAATTGAATAGGAAACGGGGAAGCTTAGAAATTGGTTCTTGTCTTTTGATATATCTAGAAAAACTTTCTCAAGTTGTAACGGAACTTTGTCTTTTCTCTGATGCATGCAGCGGACAGTAATCAGAATATTAGTGCTCTGTTTTTGTATTTCGTTCAAACAAATACCTCTTTAAGGCAACCAAATACGTGATAATCGCTGGGGGTGAAATCAGACGAATTTGGAGGACGTGGTTGACATTCAAACTTCAAATCTTGGACGACTACCGCCGTTGCACGGGTAGTATGTGGTCGCACATTATCGTGTTGCAAAAAGATGCCATTACTCAGAGATCCTCGCCTTTTAGCTCTGATAGCAGACTTGAGACGGTTCTTCAGAAGTTCTGAGTATGTAGCACTAATACTTCCATGAGGCATATTGTAGTCTTCTAAAATTTGCTCTTTAGCATCCTATAAAACAGGGTCAACCTTTCCCGCCGAGAGCTGCGTGCGAAATTTTTTTGGAATTGGTGAAGAAGTGTGACGTCATTCTTTACTTGCTCGTTAAGTTTCAGATTGATGATAGTGAATCCAGGAATCATCTCCAGTGACAATTTTTGTCAAAAAGACATCTCCTAATTTATCTATAATAAAGCAGAAATTCCTGGAGAATGGACATAGCTACATGGAGACAGATAGTGTGCATAACGCTATCGATAAAACAAAAAAAAATATTCTGATTTACACTATACATGATTGGCTATATATTTTTCGTATGAAAAGATCGTCCAGATCAAAGAAAAATTTGTATAGCGTAAAAGAGCTTAAATATAATGACTTTTGCAATTTAGAAGCGCTCTCAAAACTAATAATGAAAAATAAAACCAGAAGCACAAATGGAGAAAAAGTCAGTTGGCTAAAAATTAAATGTTTAAAGTATTTATAATCTAAACCAGGCATCATTTTATATACTCGTAGATACAATCACAGTTCCGATTATAAGGGGATTAACGTTTTTGGTAAAGGCCACCCTATTAATCTAATTAAGATCGAATTATTAAAAAATGCATATTCTAAATCTTGGCCAATCAATACTTAGAAGAAACAGGACTTGCTAAAGCTGTGCAAGTCGTGTGTGATTCCAGATCAGTTTCATCAGTATTATAAATTGTTACTAACTTCTAAGGAAGTAAAAGATTGCATCCCTGTGCCCGATATTGAGGATAGTGATGTGTCAAGTGATGTTGAAGATGATTGTTTTTCTACCTAAACAAGAAAAGTACAATAAAAATAATGTTTTCTTGGCAATAATTAACTTTTTTTTTATTTGGAAGTTTTCACAACGGATGTGACTTTTGTTATGTTATTTTACTTTGATATTTTTCAAATATAAAACGGTGATTAAGCTCAGGCGATTTTTCATTTCAATTCAAACCTTCAAACATCAATTTCTTAGAATTGCAAAATGTGAAGTTAGCTTGTTTTTATTAGATGATACAAGGTTTCAGGAATAATACTACACAGATATTTAAGGGCGGTTATAACTTCGATATACTATAAAAAGGGGGACACAAGTTAAATAACTAAAAGAGAAACTAAACCAACGGTCCTAAGTCTATAAAATTTAAAAAACTACTATAGCTCTTTTTTAAAGCCTGGCCCTGGCGGCGTTCCCGATAATATGTACTGAGTCATCATAATGATATCGGAAATGCGTTATTGCTGTTTCATATCACGAAAGATGTTGATAATCCAATAAATTTACCAGTAACTAGACGATATATTTTTGTTAACAATAATTTCACTGAAACTAATATCATTAATACCGATCCTATTTGTACAATCAAAAGTAATAAAAAAAGGATTTAGACAACATTTTTTAACTTGTGGAGATCATCCAATGTGGTTTAAAAGGGATAAGTACAAATGGATTAAATATTTATGGTAAAAGCTGGGTGTCATATAAGGTTTACCTGCTTAATTATAGATACACATTTAGTTATTATTAATCCATTACGTTTAATTCGGAATAGTTACGAAACCATACTGATAAATACAGTGAATCAGAAAAATATTCGGGCACCTATGCTTTTGAAAAGTATTTACTTATACGAGTAACTAACAAAGAATTAAAGGGTGTTCGTTTTTCATTTTAATATGATTGTGTATTCGTTTATTACTAACAAAACTGCAAAAATATGTAAATATTTTCTAATTAATGCAAAAAAATAGATTAAACTTTAATCCTGTATCGATTTTGGACATCAAAAAAATATTCGAACATTTGTTGATTCTTCAATATTCTAATATTTATTCCAATAAATAACTCAATTTGACAATTTGAAATCAGTGTTATCCGTCAATTTAAAGTTAGAACCGAAGAAAATGAGTCGAATTAAATATAAAATCAATACAGTCAAATTTACATAACTCGAACTTCTATATCTCGAATTTTTCAGTAACTTGAACTTAAGCGTGATCCCCTGCAGTTCCTATATATTTTACATGTATTTTACTCTCCATAAATCGAACTTCTATAACTCGAAAATCTCTTTAATTCGATCAAATTTGGTGGCACCAAAAATGAAAACATTTTCATAACTCGAACTTTCCGGAAATATCTGAAGCTTTCCGACGCTGAGAGTCCATTACCCCGTTTCGCATATTCTATTCAGGCTAATTTCTGGGATTCCCGTTCTTTAAATTCAACTAAAAGTTGCAATTATTGGTGTTGTGACTGCTGATATCATTCGTATTTTTTGTGTTAATTTATTAATAAAATGGAAAAAAGAAAGCTTAAAAGTCTCACCATAAAGCAGAAATTAAAAATAATAAAAAAGGCAAAAAGTGGCAATGAAAAAAGGACATCGTCGAACAATATAAAATACCAGCAAGTACTTTATCGACAATTCTAAAAAACAAAAACTCAATTCTCAAGTTTAGTGGGAATATCAATGTAGCGAGTAATTTTAAACGAAACAAACCGCGGAAACCAGTCAATACTGCAGTTTTCGAATGGTTTTCTACAACAAGACAACAAAATCTGCCAATATCAGGTCCGATTTTAAAACAAAAGGCACTCCAATTCTCAAGATCTTTTGGAGATGAAAGTTTCATTGCCAGTTCTGGATGGCTGGACAAATTTAAAAAGAGGATGATTATTACTCACTTTATTTTTCCCAATTGAAGAGCAGACTTGAATAAGGGACTAAGTGCCAAAAGTAGGAAAATGTATTATTTTCTTTAAAAAAGCGTTCAATGTCATGATTTATGTCCTCTATAAGGGGCTAAGTTCCAAACAAATATTTTGTTCCTATAGTTGGTTCCACATATCCCTTAGGCTTGGTCCACTCTACTGCTAAGCTTGCAATGTCGACATTGGCACAAATTCGAGTTGCGAAAGATAACCCAGGATTCGTGTTTACTAAGAAAACACACAGTGATATAGACCGTTGGGAAAAAATAAAAGTTCTATAGAAAAATATATCTAGAGGCCAAATCAAAAACGTCCAGATAGTTGGTCAAGAATCTACACCACAGCTTAATGCAGCTAAGAAGCAAAATTTACGTGCTACGATTCCATATCTTCATTTACCAGAGCACCAGGAGTTCTACCAAAAACTTACAGCATAGTTGGTAGCACTTATCTACCACGAAAAAGCTATTATATTAATACTTAGCCCGTTTCTATTTTTTTAAATTTTCGTTCATTTATATTAAAAACATTCTTAACATATCAGTTTTTTTCTTACTATGTATATAATTTAAACTTCCAAATAAAGAGTTTTGCCAAATTATAATGTTTTATTCATAAAATGGTTAAATTGATCATGTTTTGATTCTTCTGAACATTTTGCTTTTTGGCACTTAACTCCTTGTTCAAGTCTCCTCTTCAATTGTCAAAAATCTCATTTTAATTTTTTAGGTACAGTATTTCACAAAAAAAATCTTGTAGTGAAAGTGCGGCTGTGGATGAACAACAGCTACATTCTTGGACGAAGGGTATTTTATCAGAACTTTTGGAATCTTACGATGAAAATTACATTTTCAACACTGATGAAACTGGTTTATTCTTCAAATTTCTACCAGAGAAACATTCGCTCTCAAACATGAAAAGTGCCATGATGGCAAGCTAAACAAAAAAAGAGTAATCTGTTTACTAGCAACAAACGTGAGTGGCACTGAGAAATTGAAAGTTCTTCTTATTGGAAAAAGTGCTAAGTCACGATGTTTCAAATGTGGTTGTTTATTGAATACAAAAATAACAAACAATCATAGATGACCAAAGAATTTTTTTTAAACTGGCTTCTTAAATTGGATGGAACATTTTCCACACAAAAAAGAAAGGTTTTACTTTTTATCGATAATTGACTGCTCATCCAAAAATACAAAATAAATTAAAAGTTATTAAACTGATTTTTTTCACTCAGAATATGACCTCTCGGTTACAACCTCTCGATCAGAGAATTATAAATTCATTGAAATGTCATTACAAACGTAGAATGTTGGCACAAATCTTGGACAGTTATAAACATTCTAAAGAAATACCCAAATTCAATCTTTATGATTGTATTAAAATTGTGGCTGTGGCATGGAATAGTGACGTGACTGAAGAAACTATCCGAAACTTTCAAAAAGACAGGATTTGATAAAAATATTTTTTATAACTCAGAAAATTCCATAGGCCAAACTGCAAGAACAGTTAAAAAAGCAAACTTTAAAAGAAGAAAAAGCGACAACTCTAGAAGAACTAGGAGGAAAATTTGCAGAATTTTCAACCATTCCCAATATAAGCGATATAAATTTAGAAGACTTTTTAAGTGTCGATGAAGATCTTGCAACTAGCGGTCACATGACTGATGATCAGATCATTAAGGATGTTCAAGAAGCAGAAAAACAAGCTGCTTCGGATAATGATAACAGCAATAATGAGGAAACTGTTTTTGACAAAACCTTCTAATCATAAAATACGAAATACTTTCGATGTTTTGAATCGTTTTCTTTTAATGGATGGAAACACTACAGATTCTATCTTTAACTCATTAAAAACGTCTGAAAAATTTTATAAAAAAAAAATCTGTAAATACTCATCAAAACCTAATAATGGATTATTTTAAAGCATAAATTTAATAAATTAAAAATTTTGCAATTAAAAATAAACTGTTTTTTATTTTTTTTCTGCAACTTGAAGTCTCTATAACTCGAACTAATTTTAGGGACTCTTGAATATTCGAATTATGGAAGATCGAGTGTACTAGTTTGGATTTAAGACGATTAATGATATTCAAGTATGAAAAGAAGTTTTCCTATGGCAAAATCGCTGAAAAACTAAATTTAGCGAAAAGTACAGTTAGTGACATCATCCAACGTTTTAAGAATGAAGATCGTATTTCTCCCCTAAAACAAACCAGACGTCCACATGCCTTAAACGAACAAGAAGAAAGGTTTATTATGAACCAAGTCAAGAAAAATCACAAAATTAGCGCACCTAAACTGCAGGTAAACCTAGAACAACAAACGGGTAAAAAAGTATATGCTGAAACTATTCGATGCTGCATACGCAGAAATCAATATAATGGAAGGGTAGCTAAAAAAAAGCTCATGGTAGCAAAAGGTATCATGGACAAAACAACGTATAATACTTAAACACTTTAAAAACTAATTTATTAAAAAGTGCAAGTGACGTGGACATAAGGAGGACTTTTAAGTTTTATCAGGATAATGATCCAAAGCACACTGTTAAAATAGTGTTATACTGTAGGTAGTACAAATGTCAAAAGTCATTAAAATTCCTACCCAAATCCCAGATCTTAATTCCATTGAAAACGTATGGCATTATTTAGACATAAAAATATGACAACATGATATTTCAAACAAAAATGAATTCAAACGAATTTTACTTGAAAAGTAGAAAATATTAATATTAGTTTTATAAAAAATCTCATATCATCCATGCCTAGACGTTTCCAATGTGTGATAGATCAGAAAAGAGATCATACTAATTAAAAAATAAGTATTAGTTACTTTTTTGATGTGATAAATTGCTTTAAGACTGAATGTCCGAATATTTTTGTGATATCCAAAATATATAGTTTGTTGTATTCTTGTTGCTAAATATTCTGAACTGTTGAAATAATTTGTTAATACTTTTATGTTTTTATTAATAATATATCATTATAAAGATTACTATAAAAAAATTTCATTATCTATTGTTTCTTAATATGGTATAGACACATATACACTATGCTTATACATAAGTGTCTCAATATTTTTCTGATCCACTGCAATTATCGTTTACTATCTTACGATAGCAGCACTCGATGTATAGCAATTTATAATCATTTTTTATTGTTTTCAAAGCGGTAAATCATAAAAATTTGGCTTTGACATTGACTTAAATTTAATAATTGTTTTTCATTATTTATTGTAGGTGTCAAACTTCAATTAAAAAAAAAAAATGCAAAACACAATTTTGCCCACTGTTACACCCAACAAAATTAAGTTTTAAAATTTAGCAAATTGATAATGTAAATTTACCTGAAAATATTAATTTATTCTGAATGTTAAACAAAAGCTAAAAAGAGAAAAATTCCAATATTTGTTGTCAACTATTTATAATTATTATTATATGTGTTATTAAATTTTTTATTAACAAAATATTTCAAATTATTTATTGAGAAAATCGTTATTTTTTGGATATTTCCCCACAATCTGAAATTTTCTAATTTTAAAACACACATTTATTGGCATAAAAATTTGCAAGTTTCCCTAATTTCTTCGTGTCTCTTACAGTTTTTGATATCTGAATAATAAGCCGAAATTAATTCCAATTTGAATAGTCCTATATATGTAGATATGTACATAAACCCTTTCATATTTTGGCAAATTAAACTATTATTAATCATTTTTTATATTTAAATTTTTTTAAAGTTAATTCGTTAATAGATTTTGCTTACTTTCGGGTAAACAACTATCAACAAAAAGCAATATACTACCAAAACTAAACATAAATGGGTATAAAGATACTTTAATAAAACTGGAAGCAAAGATCCAAATATCAACAAATTAGGATTCTTAGTTACAAGATTTACCAATTATAAATCCCAACAAAAAATAGTCCAAATTTTTCTAAGTTGCAGGGCCTATAGAAAGTAATGACGTCAGCGTTTAACATTACTCTTCTACCACATCAGTTCTTATTAATATGTATACGTAGTCAATGTAGTTTGAAGCTTATAGTAGCTATTAGAAGACCATCCTTTTTCTAAATAAACTGGCAAAAATAATAGCTCTGCTATACAGGGTGATTCACGTAACTGTTTCATTAGAAACTTTTGTACTTGTAACTAATCTAAATTTTTCATATTTAGGGGTTAAGCTAATATAGATACACTCTACTTTTTAAAAATATTTTGAAGGTCATATCACTTCCGGTTATACCGGAAGTCGAGGTCAACTTCCTTATTTCAAATGGAACACCCAGTGTATTTTTGCATTTTTGGAATCTAGTGATTAAGCTGATTAAATTCTTATTAGGTACTCCTATACCTAAACCTAACCATTTTAAAGATATATTGGTTTAAAAGAAAAATCTATCTAAAACACCATTTCTATAAAATTTAAAATTCTCAGCTGTGATTTCATTGTCTTCGTTATTTATGATGGGACTAGAAAAAACTTTTTAGTTTTAACTTTTCCATGTCCTAAAAAATTTGATTCCAATATCCTAAATTTGTTCTTTGTGATTTTCGGAAGATGCGGATATCTTTCGTTGAATGTACGGCTAGTTCTCTCCAAAACTTTCTTACACTCTCCATGAATAAAGAATAAATTAAAAATATCATTATTTGAATAAGTATTATTAAAGTTCATGATTCTAAACTGCCGAGCGAACTTATTAAATTGACAATTACATTAACGCATGTTACAGGAAGCAGCCATGTTCTTTTCAAAGCCAACTAAGATACTTAGAATTATTAGTGTACAATATTAAAAAATCGCAAATTAGAGCAAAAGCGTTCATTTTAGGTATAGGGATGCTTAATAATAATAGATTCAGTAGAAGTTTCTAATGAAACAGTTACGTGAATCACCCTGTATACACTGTTCAAAACAATTAGCGAATATTTTTAATTTTCCTGATTAATCTGTGACGTAACAGAAATTTATTGTATAAATATACTAAATATGTAAAATTAATGGTAATGAACCAAAAACATAGTTTATAACGTTTAATGTAATGTGGATAAGTTTAAGTAAGTTTATTGTTGAACCACCACATAATGAATGAATAAATGAACTGAAAAATTGTTTTTAAAAACAATATTTTAATTAAAAAATATGGAAATCTTATGTTAATAATTCGTACAATCTCACTGGACTGCTAGAATGACCCGATATCTTGATCATATTGATTCTGTCAAATTTGCAAGGAGTTCTTGAGAAATCTGGTTCCATTCTCCACGAGGAGCAATTTGATGTTTACGAATTGTTCGTGGTGGCAAAGTTTTCATCATGATTCGTCTTCGTAGAGCGTGCCATGCACGCTTAATTGAATAGCATTAGAAGAACTTACTAACCAGTTTTTTCTTTCTATTCCTCTATCATGTAAAAAATTAGTCACTATCTTTACTCTATGGGGAGAAAATGATGAAAATGAATATTTCCCCTATTATTGCTACGTAAGGAACAACAATAGGTTCAAGAATATCATTTAAATGCCTTTGAGCGGTTAGAGCACCATTCTCAATAAAATGGAGGTCGATATGATCACCCGTGCTTATACAAGCTCATACCATTATTTCACCTCCCTCATATTGAGAAACTTCTCATATAAATTGTGGACAATTTCTTTTACCGGATTCACGCCAAAGCAAAACACGTTGATTATCTGACTGTAAAGTAAATCTGCATTCATCACTAAATAACAATCGAACCCAGTCATTTTCGCCCCAATTCATATGTTCATTTGCCCATATTCGTCTCACCCTTTATGGGCTGAGATTAATAGTATGCAAACTATAGCCCTCGTACCATATAATCCAATATTGTGAAGGCGATTTTTTATCGTTTGTGTTGAAATTGGCTTTCCAATAGCAGCAGCAAATTCACTTCGGAGCTGCGTTGCATTTAACAATCGATTTTTTCGCTCAAATTGTGAAAGATAAGTCATCTTTGTACGATGTGAACGATGGTCTGCGTTAGCCTTGCCTCTGGTAATTATTTTCAATTTGAAGGAAGAGATTTCAAAATTGTGAAATGAAGCTTTGGCTTGCCTCAAACGCTTTAACAACTGTTCGCTGGGTGCGCTCAGCTTCAAGCTGTTCAATGAGACGCCAAGTCTTATATTCCAGTAAATCATGATGGTGTTCCGTTTTTTGAAGCTTTTGTGTTATATACGTTTAGCACTTCAACGTAAACAAAATTTTAACTGCAAACCGAAGACCTGCAATGCGGATTTATATATCCTCTAGGCACAAATCTGCTTAAACTCGAACAAATAAGGTTTATGACAAAAAATTGAATGTTTTTATTAGGGAATATCACCATTTAATGTATAAAATATCTTGAAATGTTTATTGAATAATACGGAAAGTTTTTAGGGTTCAATTTTTAAATATCCTTTAATTGTTTTGACGAGTGTAGAATTTCTTAAAAATCCTGGAACAGTTGACTATTTCAGAAACGACTTCAATAAAAATTGCCAAATTTTCGACGAAGGGATTATTTTTGTAATGGCCAATTCAGTGATAATAACGGCAATGTTGTGAAGTCTATGGTTGGGGGTAACTTTAAACTTTACAACTTCGCATTTATCACCATTGATTCGTGCATCACAAATAACCCCTTTAGCAAATTCGGAATTTTTTACTGAAGCTATCCTTGAAATATGTATGTATAACTTTTCTCTCAAAGAAAATTTTACGAGAAGTTCTAATATGGAATAATATACAGTCATTCCATTTCAAAAAAGAACCTAAAAATGTACCCAGATTTCATGCAACACTCTATATGCTTAAAAATATTTTTTTATAATGCACCCTCGTTCTCTTACAGCTTCCTTATAAAAACTTTTTTCAAGTAGTACAAAATAAGGAAGATATGGTACTTTACGACACCATTCTTTTTGTATGTTTTTATCTATTCTATAGATCACAAGAATAAAACATACACTTAGGATATTACATACATCATGTACAGGAAAACAAGGGAATTTATACAAGACCTTTACCTACTAACGAAATAATTTAATTATGCAAAAACCAGGTTATTAATTAAATTTATTCAGGCGGCTTAATATGTTTAGCGAACTGAAGGGATGAGATTAGACCTGTTAACTGGATATTTTCATTCGCCCCTTGTGATAACCTATATTCAACTTCAGCCATTTTATCCAACAATCGTATCAACGTTTCGAATGGGAATTCAACTAAAAACGTATTTCAATAAAGGAAATAAAAACAATATTTTGAAACACTCACTTCTCAGCACAAAGTTGTGAACCTCAGTTAGTATGTCAGTCAGCGCTAAACCTTTTAAGGTTTTTAACTCCTGGATATCTAGAAAATCGTATTTTGATTATTACTAAAATCGACTAAAGAATGAGGAGAAAAAATACTTTTATATGTAGTTTTTATATCATCATTTAGAAGCCATTTAATGATATTCTCAATATCCCTCCTCAACGGATGACCCACGCAAGTATAAACTGTATCTTCAGTGACATCTTTGAAGGCCAACCAGGTACTCTGAAGGACATTAAGTACCTTTCGCATATCGCCCTTTGCTAAAGTTATTAGGGCATTCTTGCCATCTTCTGATATTTGAACTCTAATGAGAAAAAAATATATTTTTGCTCAGATTTAATCTAGGTTTTATTGCTGCAGATAAATAATAAATTTATTAAATTTTAGTTACCTCTCTTCATCAATTACATAATTTAATCTGGGCATTATTTGTTCGGGTGCTAAAGGACCAAATCGAAACCTTGTACACCTTGATTGCAATGCAGGTATGATTTTGCTCAAATAATTGCAAATTATACAAAATCTGATGTTTTCAGTGTATTTTTCAATAACTAGAAATGATATATATTTCAAAGAAGAAAACATTGTATAATCAAACTTACTTCTTCTTAGAGCATTTTGGGCATCCATAGTCATGGCATCAGCTTCATCTAATATAATCAACTTAAATCGACTCTTAAAAATAGTTCTAGTACTAGCGAAAGTTAAAATTTGCCCTCGTACAATGCCTATACCCCTATCGTCGGACGCATTCAACTCTAATACCTAATAAAAACCATAGTGCACAAATAAAACAGAAAATTTACTTAAAAAAGGGGGAGCCCTGAAGAGGGCTCCAAATCATTTATTGTAGTAGGGCCCTCACAGGTCCCACTATAACAACTTAGTTCTAAAAGATTATAAAGGGCATATTTTTACCATTGAAGAAAACTGACTTGGCGTGTACAGCTGTCGAGCACATGCCAATATTGTACTGGTTTTGCCAGTACCTGGTGGACCATAAAATAAAAGATGTGGCACTTGGTCTTCTCTAATAAATTTGCTAACTGAAAGTTAAGAAATTTGGGTTTCACATTTCATATTTTTACTTCATAAAATTCTTATACCAGTGTCACTTCTAAAACTGCTAGTGTTAGGAATTTCTAGATAGCGTCAAACCATACAATATATTTTATAAGAACTAATTATAGCAAAATAATAAGGAAATGTATTTTATTTACTTCAATAGTTTCAGAGAAATAAATTAAAAATCAGAAAATATGCAATTTCCATTAGAGTGAAAAATTCTAAAAATTGTCTAAGCACTATATACTATAGAATTAACAAATATAGAAATGTTATAAAAAAAAGGTTTTATTGTGTACACAGCAGAATAGACCTCATTTAAATCAATTATTTGCATTGTGGTTTAATCAAGTGCTGTGTTGTCATGACAATATCATCTACCAAAACAAAATATTTATTGAAACAAATGACACAATTAACAAAATTTAAGCCAATTAAGAGCTAACATAAAATAAAAATTTTCTACCTGATAAAATTACTTATAAATAGTAAAACTAAGATATTTTTAAAAATTCAACCAAACATTCAATTTTAAAAATTTTCATTTCAAATAAGGTAAATATAAGAACTTATTGATTTTGCATATAACTGTCTTTTAGCTAAAAATTAATTTAAGTATGGAAGGTATGGTTTATGCATGCTCTGCATATGCATATAATCGATTAAACTAGATATTTACATAATATTTCCTATTAGATAAATATTGAATATGGCATAAAAAAATGCCTCCAGAAGAATATTAAAAGGATGATTCTTTGTTTAAAATGGTATACTAGAAATGAAAGTATACCTGCATTATTCAAGAAAATCATTATTTTTTAGTTAAATCTATTATTTTTAATATTTTTAAATAACATTTTGCCTAACCCCTATATTAAGGTCAAATGGATTCTTCTATATGTTAGGAAGTCAACACTAATGAAATTCTTAACACTAGTAGTTTGCAAGCTATCAAAAACTGACAATATTGAAGAACCCTGTATAAAAAACTGAAAAATTCAAGAGTTTTAGTAAAGTAATAGGAATTGTATTATTTAAAGAAACCTTAGGTACCTGTGTTTATAATATCATCATGTGAAACAAGATCTTCTAAAGTACGAGGTCTATACTTTTCAACCCTAAAAATGTTAACATTAATACCCTACTTTTGAGGATAAAATAGTCATAGTACACATACCAAGGGAGGTTTACTTTCTGGTCCTTTGATACCATGTTTATTTTATTTTTGTAATAATGAAACACAGGCCGATTTATTAATCAAATTAATCACTATAAAAGAGCTTCCGAAATGAGCAAACAATTAAGAGAAAATACCACTTAATACAAAAAAACTTTACTACTGGGATGAAAGAGCGGGAAATATTTGTTTTTGTTGTGGAGTATAAATTAGGTTAGGATCTAATCCAAGTGACAGATTACAGAATAAAATCAAATTTTGTTAACCGTATTCATCCAAATGTGCTCCGCAAGATATTAGTGTCGTTATTGTGAGATTTTCTTGTTCCAAAATCACACAATTTAATTACAAGTCCGTAGAACAATGGTAGAAAACTTTCAAAGCAAACTACATGCTTCGGAACTGTTCCGAACTACTCCGATGACAAATGGAAAGCGTCATACTTTCAAATCTGAAATTACGGAAATGACAAGTATTTGATTTTTTAAAAAGTTGTTTACATCAATCAGCTGTTTTTCGTTTTTCTTTTAGTTAACTATCACATTCTTTATTTGTATATTTAATCCTGAAAATTTGTAATTTGCTTTGCACAATGTAATTTTCTAAAATTCAGTACCAGACCGTATCATGTATTTCTTCACTACAGAATTAGAATATTGGGTTTAGAAATTCTTTAAAATGTCAGAATCTGAAGAAGAAAATGAACATTTTTGCTTTTATGGCAAACCATTGGAGCCCTATGATGAAGGTAATAACTCCGAAGTTATATATTTAATAATATGCTAGGAGGAGAATTTAAGACAGTTTTAAGACTAAAGACAAATCTCTAGTAAAAGTTACTGCACAGTTTGCTCATACTGCATTGTAGAATTAAAATTTCTACAAGTTAAAAATGAATTAGTAACAGTAGGGATATAAGAACATATACTCACCCT
The DNA here is from genome assembly GCF_039881205.1 of Euwallacea similis. Lineage (NCBI taxonomy): Eukaryota > Metazoa > Arthropoda > Insecta > Coleoptera > Curculionidae > Euwallacea > Euwallacea similis. The sequence goes on from NC_089625.1 coordinate 522,514, forward strand.
AATTTTTTTCTGGCCTTTTTACATTTTACCATTTTGCTCAAGCTGTGTACTATCACTAGACATTTTATTCTTTTAATCATCTCATTTAAACTTAAAATTTTTTTATGACAGCTTTCTGAAACATTACATAATGTAATTTACCCATGGCAGACACCATTCTAATACTCTTTCCTGTTTTTTGTATAATTTGTAACTCTTCTCCCAATAGTCAAGCAGCACTTTGCACTTGTATGAACAACTGAACTTGACCTTTAAAATGTAACCCCTTATTACATATGTGACATTTTTTTAAAAATCAAAATGTGATCCATTACTGTTAACAACTAATTTTGTGGATGACTGCGCCATATTGCAGTTTTACTCCAAGCCCCAATATCAAAAGGATTAAATTGATTTACCTTTATACATTGATTTTCACCACAATTTTGATGCTTTAATGATGAATCATATATCTTAAGGGACATAGTCAGAGACTTGCCAGAAATAACATTAAAGCACCAGATTACTAGTACTTCAATATTACAACAGGATTAGTCAAACTTTTGCAAATGCTCAAAATTGTAATTACTTGAAGTACACTTTTTCTCTTTTTTAAATAAATATCACATTGGTGCAGGAATGTCTTGAATGCAGATATTAAGTGTAATTAATACTTAACATTTCATCAACAAGAATGATTGGCATCATCAAAAACCAATCACACGCCTGCTCAATATACTCATTGAAATGAGTCCTTATGAGTAGTCATGCAGGTAATTGGTTCACTTAGTTCTCTAATCAATTCAACAAGTGAAAATCCTAAAGTAAATAGTAAAAAATGTTATATTGCTGCAAACAGAGCTAGTCATTGGTTCTGGTGAGGTTTAAAGATATTTCTATGATACTTCCAAAGTCCTGATATTTTTCTTTTCGTTTTGTGTGTGCCCCTTACTGTTTTCATAGTCTTATAACCTTATTCCCTAGCAGAATAATTACAAATCTTTCTACTTTCTTTGCTAACTGTTTAACAGTATTTTTTTACGTTTTCCAGATACAATTCCCAGAAAACGTCCCATCACAGTTGAAGAACAAATTGCCACTGATGCTCAAGGACGGCGCCGCTTCCATGGCGCTTTTACAGGTGGTTTTTCAGCTGGTTTTTTTAATACGGTAGGCTCGCTAGAAGGCTGGCTTCCTGGCGAGTTTAAGAGTTCCAGATCTGCAAAAACTGAAAAAGTAACACAAAAACCTGAAGATTTTATGGATGATGAAGATATGGGAGAAGATGGAATCGCCCCACAAGTGGTCAGAGCCACTAATGATTATAACACTAGTAAAAAAAGGAAGAAACAGGTAAACATATTTTATATCACAGTTATATACGTTTTAAAATATTTCTATAACTTTTTATCTATTTTGCAACATTTCTTTAACAAACTTATGTCAGGTTGCAACTGTTTTATTTGAATTTCTCGTTAAGATTTTCTCTGACGGGCCGATACCAGGCGAACCAGTTCTGCATAACATCCTCTCAAGTGGCAACGAAACAATCGGCTACATGCTACTGAAACATCTGCGCATAAAAGATAAGAAGAAAAACATAACTGACCAAAAAACCTACGGCTGTCAAATGCCAAGTTCGGACGTTTTTTTCCAAAGCGCCGAAGACAACCAATACGAAATTCCCCAATTATACAAGGACTTCCTTGTGCGTCCCAAAGACAACACATTTGGCCTGGGTTATACAGGATTAGATAAAACCAGGTTCAGTCTTTTTCCTAATGAAGACAAGCCTCAATTTAAAGTAACTGACAGAAATAATAAAAAATTTTCAATATCTGGGCAAGCATTTGGAGTGGGTGCTTTCGAAGACGATGATGACGACATTTATATGAAAGATGACATGAAGAAGTATGATTTTGAGCTTGCTTCCGAGAAGGATGTGGCTAAAATCAGTGTGGACAAGAGTAAGTTGCATCTAGGCATGTTTGAACGTTCGAAAGAAAATCCAGTGCTGCGTAATCAAACTAAATTCCTTCTGCCAACTATACCTCACAGCTTTACCGGTAAACACAAGGTGAGGAGGTCGCGATTCGAACCACTTCCCGAAGAGGAAACTCCGAGCACTAGTAAAATAAATCCTATGGTACGAGCTAAATATTTAGGCGAAGATTACGAAAAAGAATACACCTCTTCGAAGCCTGCAATAGACCCCTCCATCAAGGAAGAATCGACAAAGAAACTTGCGAAAATGCCTGCTTCTTCAGAAACGTCCACTGCCGCCACGAGTTCTGCAGATGTAAACTCTTACTTAAACGACAGATTTGTGTCTTCTTCGACGAATGAGGATGTGGGAAATATATTGGAAGTGGTGGAGAAGACTGAAACAATGCACGGGACGTCGCAGATGCGCGATGCTGTAAGAATGAAAATGTTTGGGCCGCTGACTAGGATTACTTCCGATTGGGTGCCCCATGCGCTGTTGTGTAAGAGGTTCAACGTCCCCGAACCATTTGTTGAGTAAGTAGTCATCGGGTTAAGATTCTTTTTGTAAGCAGTAATCAAAATTAAATGTTTACGTCATTTTATTATTTTAGCCGAACTGAGAAGTCCAGAACCCGAACCAAAAACATAATATTTGAATACCAAAAACACATCGAACAAAATAATCTTCAACCAGGGATTAAAAGGGAAGAAACAATCAATGAAACGTCTCAAGAAATTAATGAGGATGTTCCTGAAATGCCTTCAAATGGCAATGCTACTGTGGAACCTCCAAGAGAAATAAAGCCAGATACTGAACCTCCATCTTCTATTACCCCTAAAGACATTACTGAACCCATTCACTTGGAAAAACAACAAGACTTGTTCAAGGCAATCTTTATGAGTGATAGTGAACCAGAAGAAGAAGATCAAACTGAAAAAGAAGATGAAAACGTAGAGCGCAGTAGGGAAGACATCAGGAGAGAAGAGATGAAATCCACAATTCTTTCTGATCAACTGATCCCTAAGATAAAACCACTAAAAGAGGGTGTTTTGTCTGGCATTAATTTCCATGTCTTTTCTAAACCTGATGTTAAAACGATTGAAAATAATCAAGTTGAATCGAAACAAGCTGAAGTAAATGTTGATCCAAATTTGTATGGTCCGAAAATTCCAGAAAGATTAATTGCGGCACCAAATACAACTAATATTAAAGTCGCATCGGAAAGTGAAGACGAATGGATAGAGAAGGACGAGAGAGACAGCGAAAGCAGAGAAGAAAGAAGATGTAAAAAGGAAAAGAAGCACAAACATAAACATAAAAAGAAAAAACATAAGAAGTTGAAATAGGTCAGTGAGGGTTAAGCCATTTTTCCTTGATAACCATGATCCGCGATACCAAACCAAATTGGAATTGCAACGTCGTTATTCCATTTCCCAAAAATATGGAGTTCTTCTGAACTACATATTAAGTTGTTAGTTTGCTTCAATTTTTCAGCCACTTGGTTCGAACTCATGTCCTGGCAGTCTATTCTTGAGATGCGATTTTAAGGAATTCGCATTGACATGATATCAGAATTACCTATTTCGAGGAATGGTTAATTGAAATAATATAAAGACATGTAATTTTTATATTTTTTAAATACGGAATTGTTCGCAAAAAATAGGGCTAACAGTCGCGCATAACATCAGGTGTCAATATAAAAATATATTATTTTTTAAGAATTAAAAAGATATTAGCAAAAGAAAACGGCTTTAATTGTAAGCTTAATGTTTAGAAAGATACAGAATATTGAGCAATTTCTATCTTCGGTGGTATAAGGTTATGAATTATGTTACGTTTTGCTAAATTTGGCCCTCGTATGACTCTCTTACACATAAGAAACTCGTTTATGTCATATTGACACCAATGTATTTCTTATGAATATCAGTTTTTAAGGATGAGAACTAACTTAATTATAATGGAAAAAAATGACGTAACAGCTTTCTTTGTTGAACTTTTAAAATGTTCTGTGATATTTCTCACTTGTAAACTTAAAACAAAAATGGAATGTAGCTCTTGCTGATATGTCACATGTTAATTAGATATATGCGATAAATCTGCATTTGTTTTCTTTTGTTGATTTTCTGGTATAGATTGATGAACCAAAAAATCAATGCACCCTATTGGCGGATAAAATATCACCAGTTCAAATGTACACATGGGGATTGTGCAAGTAAAAGAAGAATCGCACAAGGTTTAATATGCATGCGACAAAGATCAACAAAGTGGATCAAAAGTTCCTTTGAAAGCTAACACTTGCACTTACACCATGAGTGTAATTTCTGAACTCGATTCTGTATTGCTGTTTATTTTATTTATGTCGTAATTGTCATATTAAAAAACAAAACAAAAAAATTAAACCTTAATCACGTTTTCGTTTCTAAATTTCCTTACAGATTTTCTTTAAAGTAAAAGATTCTAGTCAAAAAATCTATTAAGTTGTGAAAAAATGAATGGGTTAATTTCAAGACACGTCGTGAGGAAGTTGACATATATGGGCAGAAGAACTCTGGCCGTAACTCAGAACAGGAGTGCATCATTCAAGGTACAAGATGACAAAGATTTCCTGGATAAAGTTGAGAATAGTAAAGAGCCTGTGATAGTGGATTTTTTTGCTACGTAAGTATTTAATAAAATTAATTCATTAGAATCGAAGAATATTACCATTTCTATGGCCTATCAATAGGTGTATCACTCTGTGTAACAATAGAGGTTTTACCATTCCTACAAATGGAAAGAAAATAACATCAAAATGTCCAACAGTTCTGAAAGTTTTCTTATTTAAATAAACAATAAACAAAATTGCCTGATTACACTTTATAGATGCCAAAATAAGCACAGGCAGCAGCAATATTACTTTAAAATTAAATAAGTAAAACATAATCCTAGATTAACTGGATTATGCTGGATTTATACATTTTCTATACAATTTGTTGCTATTGCTGCTATTAAAACATACAGCTTAAATTTCAGTATTGTTTATACAAACATTAGTGCATTTCAAAAGAATGATGTAGATTCAATTGATTCTTATCAGCTGATTTTCAATTAAGTGTACTTACTAGTTATCACCTAGAATCTATTCAATTGATTGAAAACCAACTGTTAGCAATCAATCATATACAAATTATGATTTCCCAACATGCCTGTTGGTGTTCGTTGTGTCCTTGATCATGTCAGGTACCTTTGGGAGTCAGAGTTTTGGAGTCTGGCCAGGGTGATGTGGGAACAAAGTTTTATGATCTGCTAAAAGTCTTACAGTGATAAAGCAATGTAGGTTTTGACAGCACATAGTGACTCATTTTCTAGATAGATGGTGCTTTCAGCAATTTAAAAAATGTTTACATTTTACATGATAAAAATAGATAGTAACATTGGTCACCATCAAATGTTCATTTCACATATTTTTTATTTTGATGGTGACTGACAGAGAAAGTGGAAAAACCACATGATATCGAAATTGTCACTGGATACATTGTATTCCCTGTGACAAAAATTTTTATACTAGACATTCAGATGCCATCAAAGAAAAGCACAAACAACAGTTTATGAACACATATTATGGATTGCTTAACAATAGCAACAACATAGAAATGAAAATGGAAAAGAAAAATTAGCAATAGGAGCTATACATTTACATACAGTGTGACCCACTTAAGAGCGGGACACCCCTGTAAAATTTTTATTTGTGGTTCGATTTTGATCATTTTTTTATATGTTGTAGGGCATCAAAAACTCTATTTTGTGACAAGTTCTTGTTACGCTCGCTTAAAATCTAAGGTCTACTTTGCCCCTTTCTTATGACGAAATTTTAAGAAAAGACATTAGGGAATTTTTTATTTTAAATTTAGCTTCAGTAATAACTTTAGAATTATTCAAAATGGCTGTATTTCAAATTTCGTTAAAAAATGTTTATCCATAAAAAAGTTGTAGAACAATTAAATTTTATTTAATTTAAATTAATTAATGATTCAATGTGAAAAAAAAATTGTAACGAAAAGAGATTTAATTCATTTTAAAAAACACTTGCTTCGATTAAGCTACCGTTCAACTGGATACATTTCTCGTATCTTCTTCTAGTATTACTCATTACTTTTCTGAGAGATAAGGGAGTAATTTCTTCACAGGCGCGTCTCAACCTTATGCATAGTTCTTCTCTATTTCTGGGGCGGTTTTTATATACTTTTTGCCCAAGAGTACCCCACAAAAAGAAATCTAAAGGGGTCAGGTCCGGTGATCTGGGTGGCCATTGTATTAATGGACTATTCCGTCCGATCCATTGATTGGGAAAGTTTGTATTTAGCCACTGCCGAACAATTTTCGCGTTATGTATAGGACTTCCATCAAGTTGAAAGTACATGTTACTTGTGTATAATAGTGGAAGATTGTCAATCGCATTGGATAATTCATTTCTCAATAGTTCTAAAAAACTTGCAGAATTCATATTGCCCTCAAGAAAAAATGGACCGATAAGTTTGTCATAGATTATTCCACACCAAACATTTACTTTTTGGGAATATTGACTTTTGCAGTTGATAATCCAGCGTGGATTTTCATGAGACCAAAATCTACAATTCTGTGAAGAAACTATCCCGTTAGTAGTAAATGTAGCTTCGTCACTAAATAGAATACATTTTAGAAAATTGTTGTTATCTTGATACTCCCCTTGCACCCACAAACAAAATTCCAATCTTCTGTTCTTGTCTCCTTCCTCCAAAGTATGCAGAAATTTTGGTTTAAATGGCTTAATTTTATTCTTTTTCAGGCATCGACGAATCTTTTCCCTCGGTACATTTAAATCTAAACTTGCTATTCTTAATGTAGCATGTGGGTTATTAGTAAAATAATTTAAAATTGCGATTTCTGTATCACCTTCATTTCTATTTCCAGGACGGTTGTTTTTTAACAAATATCTATCAACGGCTCCAGTTTCATTAAATGTACGATTTATTCGATTCACTGTACTTTTAGTAATCGGACGTCGATTAGGATATCTTGTGTTAAATATTCTAGTCACTTCCCTTACACTTCTGTCATTGTCACCAGAAAGACGCACTATTTCAATTTTTTCCCTTAAAGTTAATTGATTATTCATATCTGAACTTTTTCTTCAATCAAAAACAGTTAAATTTTCTTCTAAACCACCAAGAACTGGTTTATTTATTTACAAAAAGACAATTGCATTGTATTTAATGACAAGGATAAAACAAGTGACTTAACTATGTTTATTGGATCCGTACTCAGCCAACTTGACCAAAAATTATTACATCCAGATGGTTCAATAAATTTAAAATTGGATTGCTCTACAACTTTTTTATGGATAAACATTTTTTAACGAAATTTGAAATACAGCCATTTTGAATAATTCTAAAGTTATTACTGAAGCTAAATTTAAAATAAAAAATTCCCTAATGTCTTTTCTTAAAATTTCGTCATAAGAAAGGGGCAAAGTAGACCTTAGATTTTAAGCGAGCGTAACAAGAACTTGTCACAAAATAGAGTTTTTGATGCCCTACAACATATAAAAAAATGATCAAAATCGAACCACAAATAAAAATTTTACAGGGGTGTCCCGCTCTTAAGTGGGTCACACTGTATATTATAAATGTAAAAATAAATTCAAAAAAGTGCTTTTAAATAATATTCTTAAGAAAAGTATGTAATAAATTTTTTGATCTGCAGCAATGTTAGCGATTGTTAGTTCCTCTAAAACGATAATGGTTGTCCAACCAGAAGTTAATATTTTTTTACAAAACACTTTAAATTTTGTCCAAGCCTAAAACTGAAGAATTGATGATGAAAAATCAAGGGCCAAAACAGTTTTCATTGTTGAAATTGAAAAATGAATGTTGGATACTGTAATTATTGTTAATAATTATAAAGGAATAAATTACTATTCAATTCTAGATGGTGCGGCCCATGTAAAGCTTTAGAACCAAGATTAGAGAATGTAATCGCACAGCGAAAGGGTGATATTTCAGTGGCAAAAGTAGATATTGACGATTTAGGAGAATTGGCTGCTAAATATGAGGTAATCACCAGTATATATTTAGCATTGATTATAAATAAAAGTGACAATATATGTATTTCACGCACAGTGATAACTCTAAAACAAGTTTATTAATAAATAAATATGGTTTTTACTAGATGATAGTGCTATTTTACACTTATTTGTCAATTTTTATTTAGGTGAGCACAATTCCAGCCCTAGTAGTTTTTCAAAATGGTAAAGTAAAGGAACGCTTGGTTGGCCTGCAGGATGAAGACAAGTTGAATTTATGGATTGATAATGTTCTCAAGAAATAAATGTGTTATTAGTTATTATTTGGTTGTATAAAAGTTGAAAAATTAAATATTACACAATAAATTTTAATAATTGAAACTGCCATCTGAGCAAAGGAGGAGGTGCACACAGCATTGCAGAAGGCTGAAAATTTGTTTTTTTGCAATCAAGCGTAAAAGAATCCTTTTTGTTAGGTTGTTTTAATACTAAATTTTTAAGTAGCCTCCTACAAAATCAGCGAGAATCTGCTATTTTTGATTGAGTGATCCTTCTAATACTTCACTTAATGTCGCTGAAAACTTTAAACTTCCACGACAAAAAATCTTTTTGTTAAAAAAGTTTAATGATTTTATTACCAAAAAATAATTAAGCAGTATTAAATGAAAAATATCAATATCTTTACAAAACAAAATTTTAGCTTACATGAAGTATTTCAACGGTTAAAAATCAAATAATAATATACAGGGTATTTCATTATCAAATCGAAATTTTACATCATAACTCTTTTGTTTTATATGGAATCAAATTTTTCACAATATATTTGAATACTACTGCTTTCAATACATAAAATAACATGTTTGATTTATGAGATAGATATGGTGTGATTAAAAAGAAAGAAGTATTCATTATGATCTTACCTAGAACAGCCATACAGAGTATTTTAAACAAGGCTACTCCACAAAAAATGTGATGCTTTTTGTGTAGTATATTAATGAATAATTTTTATTGGCCTGGTTGGTCTTGGCAATCCAAAACTGTAATAATTTTATGGTGGAAGTATACTGCGCAGAAAAAATATATCAGTGTTAGAAATTATAAAAATTATTATAAAATCCATTCCTAATTTGATGACCTGTCAAAATTGGTATATTTTTTATCAATAAAACCTTGTCAGTAATATTATCAATTACCAAAATAACACATTGTACTCTTTCTTCTTCAGTGCCTATAGAAAGATTGGTGATGGGATATTTTTTTGCGTAATGTATTTGCATTATATTATTTAAAATCAGTAGTTACGCAACTAATTGTATTAAGAAAAATGGTCAAGTGCTTTTTTTGGAATATTAAGGGACTCATGAACCTTTTCAAATAAAAACAAACCAAAGTTGATTTGATGTCTCTGAAAACTGAGAATATTTGCCGACTTTCTAATTATGCTCTTTCTGAGATCCTTGTACTGAAAATCAGAAAAAATGTATTCTGTTAGTATGTTCCTATATAACTATGATTCTAGTAGTATGTTTTCTAGCTATGTATAACTAAGCTTGGAATTTAAATAATCTAATATCCTAATATACCTTGAAGATACGTTTAGGTTAAGTACCTAACATTCTACTAAATGAAACAATATAATATAAAAAATTAACGTAATATGTATTTAAAAAAAAGTTATGCGACATTTATCTGGCGATGTTAATTGCAACAAATCTTTATTCTAATTTATTGGTCTAATTTTCGGAGATCAAAACCGAAAATAATTTGTCCGCGAGATCAGAAATATGTGATGTATATAATATAAACAAATTTTGCAGAAGGCTTAAAAATATTAAACTTACACCTACTTTTAACAACAAAGACAAATATAATAAACTTCACATTGAATCATAACTAATTTCCAGTAAATAATAAACAGTTTTACTAGAAAGTTTTTTTTGGTTTTATAGAAAAATAATTAAATCGGGAAAAATCTTACAAATACGGTTGCCATCCATGAAACAGGCGGCACAAATTCATAGGCTCCATAGCTTGTTGGATAAGGGTACCTACTTGTTGTTCTACACTGGAGGGTTTTCCTTCTTCTGTGCCTTGTAGTTTGCCTCTTAGGCGCAACAAGGCTCTTTGAGCCGATATATTTTTGTTTTCTACAGTTGAAAATTAAAAAAAATTAGTGAGTGATGATGTGATACTACATTAAACTTCAGGAAGATCAAATCTTTGCATATCTTTATACCTTCGTCGACATCATCTGCCACAGGTCCATAAGAGTCATCCTCAGTTTGACGCTTCTTTGCTTCAGCTGCCGACACAGTCCAAAAGTATAAAGGATCATACAAAAGTACCTCCAAGATAGTCAAAATTGTTTGGGAATTAGATCTCAACACTTCCATGGTCTTCTCGCATGACTTTCTAAACAGACCTTCAACTCCAGATACGCCCATTCCATCTACGATATCTCTTGATAATCTGAATGGTACGGTTTCGGGCGTGGGGAGACATTTTCCTTGCTCAAAGGCGATACCTATGAAAATTGTTCAACTACGTGATTTCAATTATTATTATCAAGATTGTAAAATACCAAAATCAATGTGAATAACTTCAGCTGTTTGTTTGTCAACAAGAATGTTGCTCACGTGCCTATCTCCGATTCCCAGCACATATCCGCACATGCTCGTGGTAGCGACACTGTGAATGTACGCCCTTCTTCGTTCGTACCAAACAGACGGTTGTCGGAAATAGGTTTCGAAAAATTTATGGAATATCGGATGAAACTGCTTGCAAATCGAGTTGTAAATTGCCAGTTTGTCCTCTAAGGATTTGCCTTGACACATCTAAATATAATTTTATATATTATAATTAATAATTTTAAGAGCAACCCATCCTAAAATGCGCTAATGTAATTATTCCTTAAACTCTGATCAAATCTCAGATACCCTGAACAAAGTGCGTGAATACAGCAAGAAAAAACCCTCATGATGAGGTATTTCTGGGTTAAGAAGCATTGGAAAAGAATACAATTAACACAATTTTTTAATATATTGTGTCTGTCGTCTTACCCTGAACATTTGTTTGCAATCTGTTGGAGTCTTATCTTTGGATCTAAACTCCTTATGAGCCCCGACGTATTCCCTGCTACCACATAGATATTCCCCAATTGGCATACTATTAGCTACCCACTCCAAAACGCCACTGCGCATCGATAGGGGCACTATTTTATAAGTTCTGACTAGCAAGTTGTTTGTTTGTTTATTCGATGACAGGAGATTAGTTATTATGGTAAAAACTTGCTGCATCACTGCGTCCTGACGCAAATCATCCTGTCCTTTAACTAATTGCAAGTGAGTCTCACCGAAAGTGCATCGGCACTCGATCCGCTTGGGTGCGTTAATACCCCCGACAGTTCCGAATTTTGGAATAAACCTGGATATACCTGAAAGAAAAATATATCTTTTTGAAAAATTGTGTCACAGTAAGAAGTTTAAAAAAGGTAAAAATATTTGATTGAATGTTCTCAAGATATTCATTAGGTACACCGAAATACTACTTACCAACAATTTTGTCATAAGTATTATTCTTGCTCACTGGCAGCGAAACCGTGGGAACTAAAATGTCATCGAATGCCTTTATTTTTCTTATCTTCAACCTCGAAGGAATTTCAAACTCGTTCTTTCTACCAGACTGACTACCGTTATCCACATAATAAGCCAATTCGATTAACGCGTCCGCCAATTTCAACATTTTGTCAATGATGCTATTAAAACCACTCTTCTTCCTTAGTTTACTGAGCATAATCCCAGCCGTGATAGTCCTCTCATTAGCTGCAACTTTGGTTTTTGAGCTGGTGTACTCCCGGTCTTTGTTCGCATTCACCAGAGCCAGTAGCAGTGGTAAGGTGTGATGCGGATGGTCGGAGGCGCATTTCTCTATTATTTGGTTGATTTGTTGCCCGAACAAGTCATGCTGGTGATTTGTTATGTGCGGAATCAATTGAGGTAACATGATGATGTATTTGTAACTTGGAAATTGTGGGACCATTTTTTGGAGGAGATCGTTTAACGTCTTGTTGTCCTTATTTTCGAGAAAGAGAGTCATGATTCGGAAAATTTTTATGTTGTTAACGTCGCAAGATAATAAATTTTTTATGTAATACCTGATGAACAAAAACAATAGTTTCCAATTACTGGATTTTACCTCTAATTAACCTGAATATCTTACTTTATAGCGAAGCCTAAAAGTTGATCTTTATCACGCTGGGTTGCGGTTACTTCACTTTCATCTATATGAATCTGCCTTTCATGAATGATTTGTGCTTTTTTTTCGTCATCTGTTTTCTTTTTCTGCTCATTGAACGCCATTGCCACCTCTTTGCACGACTTTATGGTGGAGATTTTTTTTTGGAACAAGTCCGAATTGATGTGGCTCATTATCTTAAAGAAACAATCATGTCAGTTTACAAAAAACGAGTTTCCACAATGCCTACCCGAAATATTTCGCATCACAACATGTGATAAATTTTTCATCTATCTTATGCAAAATTTGTCATATATTAAGTAATGCAAATTAGTGTTTAAGGGTGTCTTGAAAACAGTAAAAAATACTAATAGAGTAAATTTAGGACCAATGTCCCTTTAAATGCTGAATGAAAATATTTTTTTGAACTCGCAAAGTCCCAAATACTTCAGGATATCCGCTAAAATTTGAATATTCCGATTTTTGTTTTTCATAAATATGTATAAAAATTAATATACACTGCTGCACAAAACTATAAAGCTACTTGGAAAAATTGCATAGATTCCGGAAAAGACGTCCGTTTTAGCTGAAATTTTTGTTACACATATATTTTAGGCCTCTAAATGATATCTTAAAGTGATGTTACATTGTGGGTATATTTGATGTAAAAAACTTAATAATATCGTGTTGTAGCATTTTTGACTCTGCGCAAAACTATAAGGCCACTTGATTTTTTTGTGTAAATTCCGGGAAATTTGGTTCAGTCATATCAATTGTTGTCTGTTTTAGTAAAGATTATGTTTATACTGTTTTGATGAGTTATGCCGCGTGGAAATAAGCTCAGTGAATTAGAGAAAGGGCGCATCATTTCGTTTAAAGCACTTAACTGGTCAAATCGTAGCATCTCTCGTGAGATTGATCGTTCTAAGACAGTAGTCGATAATTTTTTACACAATCCTGATGGTTACGACACCAATAGAGCTGGCGGACATCCATCTGCTCTGACAGCACGTGAAAAAAAACTGATAATCAAGGCTGCGTCTAACTCGACAATGTCTTCTACAAAGATTGTCCATGATTTAAAGCTTGGATGTTCTGCCATGACTGTCCGCAGGGTGCTTCACAATAGTAGTGTAATTGTCCGTGGTAAACTGGTGTCCTGCCCGACACTTATACCCGCTCACAAAGCCGCTCGACTTGCCTTTACGGAAAAAAAATTGGCGCAGCAAGTAAATTGGAATAAGGTTTATTCATCTGAAATTAGGTTGACTGTCGATAATGAAAATGGTTTTTAGGTAGTCTGGTCAGACGAAAAAAAATTTAATCTGGACGGACCAGATGGCTTTTCTGACTATTGGCGCAATTTGCGCAAAGAACCGCGGTATTTTTCTAAGCGCAATTTCGGGGGCGGAAATGTCATGGTGTGAGGTGCATTCGATGCAAAAGGAACACTTCCTTTGGCATTTAGATCGAAGAAAATGGACACTGAAGATTACCAAAAAGTTCTCGACGAACACCTCATCGTATATTGGCAGCTAGATTTCCTGTTTATGCAGGATAACGCAGCTATTCATCGCAGTAGGTCGACGCTGCAATACTTCGCCGATCAACACATTGCACTTTTGTACAACTGGCCAGCCTACTCACCGGACCTTAATCCCATAGAAAACCTTTGGGAATTACTTGTTCGTGAAATCCATCGTGATAACAACCAATACGCTTCTGTTAATGAGTTAAAAACTGCCATTTTGATCGCAGGGGGGTAACATTGACACACGTTCTTAGCAATTTGGCCTTCTCTATCCCAAAACGTTTAGTTGAAGTTGTTAAGAATTCTGGTTGTCCGACTAAATATTGATTTATCGTTGTTATTGTTATTTGTTGTTAATTCGTAATTAAACGTTAAAAAACAAAGTGGCTTTATAGTTTTGCGCAGAGTCAAAAACGCTACAACACGGTATTATTAAGTTTTTCACATCAAATTTACCCACAATATAACATCACTTTAGGATATCATTTAGAGGCCTAAAATATATGTGTAACAAAAATTTCAGCCAAAACGGACGTCTTTTCCAAAACCTATGCAATTTTTCCAAGTGGCTTTATAGTTTTGTGCAGTAGTGTATACTTAGTACAAAAATAAAAAATTGTTTATTAAAACGACGCAAAGACGATAGCATTAAGGCACCGTAGCACATAAACTTGTCAGAACTAGCTGACATTTTTCCACTGAAAACAAAAAAAAAATTATTACCTGCTGATACTCTCTATCTGTAAATGTTGCTATTTTGTCGTAAGCATCCAGCAAATTTTTGTAATCTTCAGCAGTCATGTTATTGCGAATTTCTTTATATTTTTGAAGTAATTCGTTAAAGTTGTTTAGTACTAAAGTTTTGTCGTAATACATCTCGGTCATATAAACTGCCTGCAACCTTAGACAACTGGCTTTCAATCTGAAAAAGAAAAAAATCTTCGATTTTATCACCAATCACTTAAACCTTTCTCTCAATTATTCACCTCGGTGTTATATTGTTAGCTTTATACAGTTTTCTTAGCAACTGTTGTGCAATAAATTTATCTCCCTTCAGCCACTCCAACTGAGCTTCCCTTAGCTGCAGCTCAGTTTCAATTGTATTATCCAAATTGGGAATCTTCCGAATATTCAAAATTGCGTTCTCAGCTACTCGGATTTGAAATTCCTCTCTCGCATAATCTAACACAAGATCTAATACTCATTATCCTAACTCAAATTTGTGTTGGGCAACACAGGTTAAAAGTGATACATATATGTACATATGTAAATACATTATCTAGTTCCTTTTATACAGGGTGTCACTGAAATTACTATACAACGCTTGACCAAAAATTCCTGAACCAAAAATAAGGCATTCTAGGTAAACTTACCTATATCTAATGTTACTTCGTTTTGCCGGTACGGGGCACCAAAGTTCTTAAATTCACAGTTCAACAATTTTTTCGAAATAATTGCTTGTCACTATTATTGATTTTCACTAATTTTGCAGTTAAGAGTTACTACATAAATTGGCGTGTTTTGACGTGAGTACGATCTTTTTTTAATGCGCGAAAATATTAAAAATGACACGTGATTCGTAAATAAAAGTCTGTATTTTTGTTACCCCTGGTACGAATGACTTTAATTTTTTTTTGGCATAAGTTGACTTTACTTTGAAACTTTTTTGTCTTTTGTAAAATTTTCACCAAACATAAAGTTCCTCTACAAAAAAATTATTTACGATATTTTGCAATTCATCATTGTTGTGAAAACATGTTAAAAAAATTGTATTTTGCGTTTTTTATGCAACAATAAAATAAATATTACATCTGACTCGAGTTGAGTTTATATTAAATTGAAGAATTTTTAGTTTTTTAAAATGTAATATTAGTCTATCGCTGAGAGGGTTCACATGTTTCTAGAATATAGATTGTGAAAGGGAAATGGACGTATTAATGTCAGAGTTTCCAACCATTAAACTTTCGTGAGTATTAAAAGTCAACTTAGGGAAGCGGTATTTTTAATCCAAATAATATTAATCGAAGATGTCAACGTAGAAAAACGTCAAAAATTAAGAAGAAAAACATGGATATCTATGGAAGTAGAAGGTAACAAAGAAACCCATTCTTAATCTAGCTCTCAATAATTCCCAATATAAAAATAAAAGGTAATAAAGCATTCAGGAAGTAAATTAGGAGATAGAATTATGTTTATATATTTAATATAAATATTGAAATAATTGCCTGTAAAAGTCAGAAAAGCGCTGTTAATAAAATTTGTAAATTCTAAACAATTTGGTGAAGGTGAATTTTTTTCGTGTAAAATCGTCATAATATGATGCTTATTGCTATTGCTTATTAGATCCCAATTATTATGCAGCTCTCGAGAGCCTAATAAATGATAAACCAAAGATGTTAGAAAAAGAAGGTGTCTTATTAAAATAAAGAAAATATAAATAGGATATTTTATTTAACCCGCTTGGGAACAATCTTATTAAACAACAAACAAAGAAAATTATAAGAATAATAAGAATAAGAAAATAATAATCATATTTATTAATAATAGAATTTATCTTTAATTTCCAAGGGGAAAGGCCATGTCTTTTTTTACTGCTTTTCAAAATTCAAACGTCAATATTTCAGGAACGCGTGAGGTAATTGTTTTGAAAAATATCTTAAATCTATCGTCTCGATGCTCTCGATAATACTTCGCAAAACGCTTTACATAAAGTCCTCTAATTATACAATTTAATTAATTTTTTACAAAAGTTACATGTTTTGGTCAATTTGATGAAGGAAAGGATGCCACTGGGGGATCACGACATGATGCTTAGGTTATTGTTCATAATAGAATTAAATTTATAAGCTCATATATATTATTCAGCCCTCGAAGTTATTAAGTTTTTAACAGACCGAGGCAAAATATTATGGTTGATAGTGGCTTTATCTTTATTATGTATATATGTATATCCCTTAATCCACCATGTGGCATCTAACAGACTTCCCCATAAACTAATCGCGCTGTATATTCTCAGTGGGACCACGCCCGAATTTTTTACGTTATCTAATCGTGCTTTATTTTGTCCACTACATTATTTTATGGTCATTTTCATACAAATGATCAGAGTAAACATATAGGACGTAGTCTGATAGACTAAACATGGTTTGTGTGATTTAAATCATATGAGTTGATATGGCTGGTTCATCGAAGAGTTTGTTTTGGTGATAAAGAATTCGAGAAGACATTTCTACAGTGATTTAGTGATGATGACATTGAAGCTAGTGCCATAGAAAGTGCATTAGAACCTGAAAACATTGAGTCTGAGCACGATACGATTTCCGAGTTTTCTGCAGAAGCGGAAAGTGACAACAACGATAATCTAGACTCTGATAATACAGGTAGCGGAGTTGGTTCCGCGAAAAAGAAATTTCGGCGTTGACGTCTCCTATTAACATTATTTGGATTAAAACTACCCGTTTTCCTAAGTTGATTTTCAATATTCGCGAAAGTTTGATGGTTGGAAACTCTGGCATTCATATGTCCATTTTCTTCGTAGAATTTATATTCCCACCACCCATATCCATTCTCAGCGATAAAATAAGGTTAGGAGAAAAATGTGAAAATTTGATCATTTAAAGATGTTCATAGGAGTGATAATAACAGAAATATCCATCCATTAAAATAAAATTAATGACTGTACATGGCATCTTTTTAAAAATTGAACCAACTTGATATCTCTTAAAGTCTCAAAGATCGCCATACACTGCATCTCCATCTTGGACACCCTGTATATGTCATGACCATGACGCGTTTTCGGTATTCTCGGGTATCAGGGTTTTAAAGTTTTGATAGGATCATGTCAGAGCAAAGATTTGCGATGTGTTAAAGTATTACTTACTTAAACAATGTAGATTTTGATAAGGCTCAAACCATAAAAATGTTCCAAGCAGAAAGTGATTTTCAGTAATTAAATTTAGAAGTATGCACATTAGCAAATTGTTTTTTAAAAGATATTTGTTCCGAATCCAAAACTAAAAATGAGTTACCAAATTAACAATTATTTAACATTTATTTACCGACATATTACTACTGGGACGGCATTAAATTTTTATTTCCAATCACATGTGACATGATTACTTTACTAATTTTAAAAATTTTGAAAGTATCATATTCGGTCTTCTACTTTCCTCGTATTGTAATATACTATTAAACTTACTTTTTGCTAATGCGCAAGCTTCGCAGTACCATCACTGTAAATTACTTTCACTTGGAAAACACCTAATGACTTCGACTTTTCAAACAACTGACTTTCAAACCAACTTACCGGCAATATCCAACATTAAATTAAAATATTTCTTCTTTAAAGCAGGATCTTTCTTAACATATTCACCTAGAATGGTCATTCTTTGGGCAATTATGGGTTCTATAAACTGAAACTCGTTTTTCCGTATAATAGTGTCTTGAGCCTTCCACTTCCTTATTGTCTCATCAAGGCATTTGTCATCAGTTGCATTTAGACAGTCATCCATTTCAGTAAGAGATTGCAATTGAGAGAATATCGGATACAGACTTTTGGTGCTTTCGAGACTCGTATGTTTCAGATTATCGATTATGCATAAGTCCAGTTGATTCTTTGACACATTGAAAGTGTACTTATCATTGTCGCAAAGGGCTTTTAAGCAATAAAACTGGTACTTATCGTAACCTGACGAATTAATCTGAAATCATCAAAAAATATGTACTAACCTGATAGTAACTGACATTGGCCTCTTTTAATACCTCATTATATTTAACCGCATCTTTTTTGTTCAAATTCCACTGGCCTAATCGCCACAAACACTCATATTGGGGTTGCTTTGAAATATTGTCGCATAACAATGGCAGCTGATACAGACCATTCATTTTGAAACTTTCGATCAGATTGGCCCCGTTCATCTCCGAGGACCTTACTGAATTTATACTATAGTAGTTCATTACAAGATCCCATTGACCGGTATTTTTGTAATATTCAACCCGACGTTCTGGTTGCAGAAACAAAGAGATTCCGCATCCAGACAAGGCGTCCAAATCTCCAATAGATTTGTAGGACTATAAAAATAATATTAAATTTAACCCAGGCTTTTACCGCAAATATACACTTACGCTCTGCAAAATTTGTTGTAAAGTAACACCTTCTTCTTGAGACTGAGATTCATAAATGAAATCTACCAAAGTGTAGCCATTCTCAAACGGCTGTCCGTTCAATTTCTCTTGGGCTGACGCAATTTTTTCCTGACACCACAATTCTGTGTACAATAAGGCAGAAAAATGAGCAGAACAAAAAGCCGCTGCCTTGCCAATGGGCAAATAGTTAAGTTCCAAATCATGCGATCTAAAAATATTCCAAGATTTTAATTTCAAACACTATTAGGATATATCAAAACACTCACTTTTTACACCTTACTGGTTGTTGCCTGATAAAATTTACTACGTCTAGCATGCATTTGACCGATTTCTTGTTTACAGGAATCAAGTTACTGGTTGAAGAAGAAGACAGGGTTAAACTCCAATGTTGGGTAAAAAAGCTATTTATTTGATTAGACAGCACCTTGGTAACGGAAGAATTGTTTAAAGAGAGCATTAGGTAAACTAAGATAGGTAAAATGTGCTCGCAAAATTTTGCCTAAAATAACAACGGAGTTATAATATGTATTTTAAAGTAAAATCGAAAGCTGACCTTAACTTTACAGAGGGAAGCCAGATCTCTTAAATAAGCACCATAATTAAAGGCATTGAGTAGACCTAGGACCAAAGAAGTAATCCATTCGTCGTTTTCGATGGGGGATGAAGGACACCATATTCTTGAGGTAACCGCCATGTCGGATAGAACTTGAATATCTACTTTTAATTGTGATGTCACTTTTTGGGATGTGCTCATGTATGGGATTATAAATTTTTCATTAATTGGTCTATAACCAAAGTCAATGCCAGAATCTAAAAGTATGTCTAGTTAACACTTCTCTTGCGATCACTGTGTTACAGCACTACACAGAATAAGATTCGATATTCTTCTAAGTAAATTTTGTTTTTTTGGATACATTGTGTTAAATAGATATTTAATACAACGCAGAAAATAGATATAGCCACTTACCCACAACTTTCTTGCCTTCTTTATACTTCATAACTTCATACAAGACCTCAGTAGCAGTCTTAGCGACATTTATAACGGGATCCACAATATACTGCGTCAGCAGCGACACTACATGTCCGGTAAACAACTCCAGTGGAGTGCACTTGATGTCCAAAACCTTCTTTTCAGGCTCTAAAACTATGGTGGTTAAATCAGCAGGACCCAACTCCCCTAAGCATTTTATAGCCTCCTGGCTAATGTTTTCTCTCGGATAACAACTCATTTTTATTAGCATTGAAGTCAATCTGTGAATGAGGCTTTCCTCGCAGTCCTCGGAAAATCCTCTTATCTCTGACAGATTGTCGTAAAGCTGTTTTACTTGTTCTTTTTCTTTAGATAGAAGGTGTTTAAGGTGGATTAGACTATCCTGCCTAGTGGCAAAATCACTATAAGCCAAAAAAGACTTAATTTCGTCCACTAATGTCACATTTTTACCCTCGTATTTAATTTTTTGATGAGCATTTCTTATGCGGTCAAATTTGCTAGTTAACGGAAAGGCATCCAGTTTTTCGATAGAGTGCATTAAAGACTGCTGATTATCTATTATTAAAAATTCCAAAGTGTCAATGCACAATGCGGAGAGGGCGTCCCTTTGCTGGCAAATATTTTTCAAAGAATTGACAGTGAACAACAAGAACTCTTCAAAATCTTTGGTTTTATCCGGCAGGATGTTTTTCAAAAAATAGTGGATATAACGCAGTACTGCCCTACACACTTTAATCTCCGAGATATTTATGGCCAAATGCATTAAAAAGTAAATGGTATCCCGTAGAAAGAATGTTGTCAATGGAAATAACTCTTTAAGGGAACTGATGATGAGGTCAGTAAATATTGTGTACTGGTGAAAACACTTCAACTGCTGATCAACCGTGGCAGAGTACACCTTGCACTGAAGGTGCAGATTTATTTGCTGCAATTGGCTTATGTTGCTTCGACTAAGAAATTCAATCAAAGGACGGCTGTCGCAAAGAAAACTCTATAATTTATAAAACAAAATTGTCAAACACTTTAGTAATATTATGGTTTATCGGAATACCTCAACGAAGGAGATACAGGCTTGAAAATCTTTCAGTAATATGCCTTTAGAGATGAACAAGACGTTTTCTCCCAACACTAGTTCTAAACTTCTTGCATCGGTCACCATGTTAATAAGACATAAAATTAATTGATCAATGTTCTCAATTAAGTTTTCTTTGAGTCTGCTGCCTAACACTTGCGCAGTATATGCAACTTCCACGTTACTTTGAATAAAATTGGCGTTCAAGTTGCTAACACCATTGGATAAAGCTCGGCCAAAAATTTTCGTACAACATCTCTAAAGAGCAAGAATATCAAACCAACTAATTTTATAATACTCAAATTTAACATTTGGCTTACCTCAAATATGTCTTTCTCAGTCATACCAAGCTGTCTGGCAGCTATGAAAAGGTCGGTTCGGTCCGTTTTTAATAATAACGGTAAACAAATGTCAAAATACTTCGTATAGAGATGGATTTTATCGGTGCATCCTAACATTCTGTACTCAAAATCACCTATTTTGTAGCCTAAATTGAACCAATTAGTCAGAATACTTTCTACGTATTTCTCCATGAAATTTTCAGATCCGAAATGATTTTTGAGGACTAGAAATGCCCGTCTCATCAACTCTGGAATTATATCAATTGTCAGAATTTCATTCACCACATATGCTGCACTTAAAACCAAGTATTTTATGATTAAGAAACAATTAATTAATAAAAAAAATAAGTACACTAATGCGATAACATTTTTGACAATACCTACGAGCCGAAAATTCTTCAAAAATGTCACAAATACGTGACATATTATCGATTATTTTAGGGCAAATGCATATTACTCTAAAATAATAATAATTTCGATGTCAGAGTTTTAATGGGCAAAGAACTTCTATAACCAAGGCAAGCTGGGACCTCTTGTCCTGAGAGCAAAAAGCTGTAATCTAAGTACCTATCCATTATTTTTCTTCAAAAAATGTAATTATTACTATATTTTCGTTTTATCATGTAATTAGAAAATCATATAAATAAAATTTTAGAAGCAAAATGCTTCGCTATCAAATTCTGGAGATACAAGCCAAAAAACCGAAATAGTTCGTCTTCGATATATAGTTGGACTAAACTCGGAATAAGTCATTTTCTTTTAGGGTAAGCTCTATCGAGCCAATATAAATAGACAAAATGATGGCGCTTTCAGTAAGAAAGGTTTACAAGTTAGTTGTTTTAACACAAGAATTGTTTTAAGAACTTAGTTGAATCACCTAAAAAGACTTCCTTTAACTTATACAAAAGCAATCTAAAATATTTTAAAAACTGCACTTACCTCCATTGCATAAATCATATAACTTTTTATTGTGTTCCAGGCGAATAATCGCAAATAGAGATTCCTCAATCCAACTATTACAGTTTACTATGATGGACAAAAATGTCTGCAAAGCAGACGAGGCCCGAAATATGACTTCGTCTTTCTTTCTCTCATCTGTCAGATCACCTTCTATTTCAAAAACTATAATATTCTAAGAGAAAAAAAAACGAGTTAAAACCCCTAATTAAAAGTCACAAGAATTTTTCATACCGATTCATAAATCAAATCAAACAGCTCCTCCGACAGATGTATGGTTTCCAATCTAGTGGACCCGGATGATTTGCTTAAGAACAACTCTAATACTTCTATAGCCCGATAACGAACCCTTTGGAAATTACTTGAAAGATATGTAGGAACATACTTTATTATTTCTTTGTTATCCCATTGGGAATAAGAACATTGAGGATCGGCCTAGGTGGGACGATTAAAATAACGGACATTGCACTACAAAATTTAAATTGTACCTTGCAAAGTTCTTCAATACAATCCAATACAGCAAGTGCTACTTTAGGTCCGTAATAGACCGAGCGAAGGTAAAATGGTTTCAATAAATCAACTGCTTCATTTTTTAAAGCGTCGTTTTCAATATGTTTAAGATGTTGGTAAACACCTGCATCAAATAATAATTTAACTAAAGACGTAATTGTGGGATTTTATGTATTTATTTTACCTTTCTGGATTTGTAAAATATGTAAGGCAGATTCATAACGACGATATGTAGCAAAAGCAAGGCCCCTAATGCATTGTAACACGTTGCAAATAACGGTTTCAGACAAATAATTTTCTTTGGCCAAATGGATGTTGCTTAAAAAAACCATGATCTGGAATATAACGAAAAACTTTTAGAATCTAACAATAATATTACAACCTATAATAGACATTAAACTACTCACAAGAATTCTCGGAACAGGACTTTTTCTCACATTTTTATGAGATTTAGTATTTTGGAAATGTCTTTGCTGATTTTTATAAATAAAACATTTTTGAAAGTATGTTTATTCTAGAGTTATTCACTGATTAAGTATGTGTTTATTGAAACATTTGACTCTACGATCAGATAGTTTAATTTTTAACGAAACCAATTTTTAATTTAAGTTAAGGTCGTGATTTATTGGATACCTTAACTTAATTTTATTTATTCAGTGAGTATCTAAAGCCTCCCTTTTCTTCTGACTTTGAAACGCATTAACATATCGATGTGAAATTTGTAGGTATATTATATTGTATAAAAACCTACTTTCTGATATATAGCTGACAGCTCTAGATTTCAAAATGGCGATTAAGTACCATTGTTATTTAAAAATAATTAAAAAAAATACAAAATGGCGTACAGGTTCTTTACCTCAAAAAATATTTTCATGCCTTATAATATACTTCTAAATTTCAAATCGAAATGTCAATTCATTTTACAAACACGGGATGGGCGCGTCAAAAAACATAATTTATTATGTAATCGCACAAAACAAAGTTAGATTACATTTTCACTTAAGTTGTCTTGCTTTGTGTATCTTGCCTAGTAAAGGTACAAGAATAAAGTTCAAGTGGAACATTTTCAAACTCATATGTTTATTTTTACTATTTAAAAAATTTTTTTAAAGGGAATATCCAGTTAAAATCGTTGACACTAATTTTACGACCCCAGTATGACACCAGATGTCCGATTAGTGTTTTTTAAAGATTTTCAAACGAAGCACATATTTGCTTAACATTAACATGCATGGATATGAAATGGTAAATAAAGTACAAACCAAGTCGTAATCTGTGTCGTCACCAAAATTATAATCCGGTTTGGCTATTGCCACCATAATGTGCTCTTGAGTTTGACTTGCTTCGTCAACATTTGACACCAATGAATATTTGGCAAGCGCTCCGATTACAGATTTCTTCACTCGATGCTCAAGCTCTACCTTAGATTTTGACACTAAAAATTTCTTATTCAATAACGAAAAACGACATTTTTTAAAAACCGTGCAACGTACCATGTTGAAAAAAATTAACGATTCCCAAAAGACCTCGCAAAAAACTTATATGAAATAAGTTTTTTACAATGCTCGTGACGCTATTATTTAAAGAAAATATATAGTCCAGTATTTCCACAACAGTCACAAGTTCTTTGAGCATTTTCTCGTTATGGTTTTCATATTTGCTGAAGGATTTAATGCTGTCTCTGTCCAGTAATTGATTAATTAAACCAAAAATAGGATTTTCCTGAATTTGCTCCATTCCGACCGCTTGAAAATCAAACATATAACTCAACACATTGTACAGTAATCCCACAATGCACAGCAATTTATCAGTCGACTCTGCATTTGCCCAAAGAGCGAAGCTTTGTAATTTTTCAGTGAGAATCTTGACAACTTCATAATCGACATTAAAGCTCCTGTCGGACAAACTTTCCTTGATTGGATTTAAAGATCTACATTGAGCCAGCTCAAAGTTACTTTTTGCGTATAGATCTGCTAAAATCTTGTAATATTGATATGACTGCTCAACTGCATTTTCATATTTGAATGGGGGACATTGCTTTAATGTTAAAGCCACCAAGAGTTTTGCGAAACTCGGTTTTAATAAGCAATGGAAATCCTTAATGCTCTGCCCATTGAGAAGACTATTAAATAGCTCTTCTCGCTTTGAAAACTCCAATTGTGAAAAGTTAATATGCTCCAAAACTAATTGCAACGTGTGCACGTGATGTTCAGTGATGATCAGTACTCCTGATACGTAAGTTTGTATCACAGATTCTAAATCTATTAAATTTGAATTGATCAATTTTTGTAGTAAATTTTGCGTCTCTTTTACGTTTTGATTTAAACCTACTGCCCTGAAAATAGAAAGAATAATGTGCGTTCAATTAAAATCAATCTCAAGTATCCTGAAAATATAATTGCATAACTGAAATTTGAACTTCTCTCCGTCATGCAATTTCATTTCCAAGATTAACTAGTATATTCGCGATATAAGGGAAAATAGTTATTTATAAAACTAGATTTATTAAAACAATGTTTTTATGTTGATCCCTATAAATAAAAACGAAGCAACTATTTTTTCTTTAAAACCTCTACTATATATAATATATATATATATATATATATATATATATATATATATATAATATGAACTGAATAACATGTGTGGCTATTATGCTTAATGTTTAAGCAAGTGTTAGAAATTTACAAAAAAGTTTTACTACTAAAGAATTTAAAAAAAAATCTATATAATCCCTTTCATTTACTTGTCAAAATTGAAAAACTATATTCTACATTATTCGACAGCTTTACCAACGTGGTTATGGACGTTACGTTCTTGAGAAATCTGGGCAACATCTTTATTTTTAATTAATTTTTTTAATATTAACAAATCTCTCACTTCAATGATATCGTTCCAATGTTAATTTAAATAAATTGTAATTTTCCATACTTTTGAAACGCTCTGTATAAGCTTAATGACATATTTTATCGTTCTCTTGTATTAATAGATATAAAGTAACAATTCATCCAAAAAAACTGCATTTTCTGTATACAGGGTGAGTCTTAAGTAATGGCACACAGAGCAACGATGGATTTATGACATAAAAATAATGCAATATAGCTAAATTTATGTTATTCCAAAAGTTGATAATAACTGAGATACAGGGTGCCAAAGTTGAAAAATGAAATCAAATTTTCTTTAATATCTCTGGAACAGTTCGGACTAATTTCACGAAATTTCTTATATAGGGGTTTTTGGAGATTCTCAATTTAAATTTATCAACGATTTCGGTGTAACTTCTAGATTGTGCCACAATCGACAATTAGGAGTCATTTAAACCATTTAAACTTTTTTGTGCCACGGTGTATGTCATTTGGACTCATTAAAATTTGTTCCCCTACCTTTTCTAGTTAAAAAAGTTATACCTTATTGGTGTCGCTAGGAGCAACGGTTTTCGAGAAATTCAATTAAATAATTTAAATTTCCATTTTTTCTACTTGTTGACATGTAACAACATAATTTTTTTGTATTGTTAAAAAAGTACAAAGATAATATGAAAACAATTTAATACCGTAGTTGGTCTTCTATTGACATATTTATTTAAGTTCCAAACGAATATTTTAACAATAACAAAAAATTAAAAATTAAACATATCTTCCTTTGACAATAAATGTTCGACGTGTCCACCATTTACTTGGATACATTTTGCAATTCTTTTACAGAACGACCTCTTTATTTTAAATAGCAATTGTTTATTCCGAAATAATGTGGCTGCATTTTGAATTTTGTTTAATAATTCTTCAGGTGTATTTATTGTATTTTGGTAAACCGAAGATTTCATGTAACCCCATACACAAAAGTCCATAGGATTGAAGTCGGGGCTCCGTGGGGGCCAAGGTATTTCAAATCCACGTCCTATACAACGATTGGCAAAACGTGTACTTAAGAAATCCCTTACTGGACGGGAAAAATGTGCGGGTGCACCATCTTGCATAAAAAACATTGCTTGCCTTAAATTCAGAGGCACATTGTAAATTTATTTGTATACTTTACAAACACAATGCAGTGAAACTGAATTTTTGTTTGATATATCTTTGTTTTCATATGTTATATCATTCATTTGTTATATCATAGACTACTAAGATAAAGTAACGTCGTAATTTTTTTTGTTATTGTTAAAATATTCGTTTGGAACTTAAATAAATATGTCAATAGAAGACCAACTACGGTATTAAATTGTTTTCATATTATCTTTGTGCTTTTTTAACAATACAAAAAAATTATGTTGTTACATGTCAACAAGTAGAAAAAATGGGAATTTAAGTTATTTAATTGAATTTCTCGAAAACCGTTGCTCCTAGCGACACCAATAAAGTATAACTTTTTTAACTAGAAAAGGTAGGGGAACAAATTTTAATGAGTCCAAATGACATACACCGTGGCACAAAAAAGTTTAAATGGTTTAAATGACTCCTAATTGTCGATTGTGGCACAATCTAGAAGTTACTCCGAAATCGTCGATAAATTTGAATTGACCATCTCCAAAAACCCCTATATAAGAAATTTTGTGAAATTGGCCCGAACTGTTCCAGAGATATTAAAGAAAATTTGATTTCATTTTTCAACTTTGGCACCCTGTATCTCAGTTATTATCAACTTTTGGAATAACATAAATTTAGCTATATTGCATTATTTTTATGTCATAAATCCATCGTTGCTCTGTGTCCCATTACTTAAGACTCACCCTGTATATTACAAAAATAAATGTTAGTAAAATTACCATAAAAATTAATCTTGGATTACCTTAAAGTAGAATCTCCGACTAATCTCCACAAATTTTCAGTCTCCTTCATTTCGTCCTTAAAATCTAAATGCGGCTCAATATCTAATAAAACTGATTGAGTTTCGTAGATGTAGCTCGTCGTCAAGCTATCCCTAACTTCCAGTTGAAGAGAATGTAATACTTTTACCAAGCTTAAATAGAGCTTATCATTTATCAACTGCGGGTATTTGGCCAGCAGCGATCCAACAAGTTTGATCCTGGTGAATAAAATCATTATAACACAAAGTGAAGCCTAATTTCCTTTCAAACATACCAAACCCAACTTTTAGTTTCTTTTATCTCTTCAATGAAGCATTTTAAGGAAGCATCAACTTTGCGTTTCTTTTTAACTTGGGTACACAAATCTAAATCGCATAATATTGATTGACTTCCATTGGCAGCATTAGGCTCATTAGTACTAAATAACTTTAATAAAAATTAAAATATTAATCATATAAATTAAAATCACTCAATACGGCTTCGACAATATTTACCTCTTTACAAACTTCCACAAACAATACAACAAAGCTATCTAATATCACAGTCATTTTGCCTTGAGGAATGAAAAAGTGAACGTTTTTCACGTTCTGTCTCAAATATTGAGATATCTCTGTAGTAACTATAGTATAAATTTGTCTGACAGTCAATTCCCAGCAGTGAGAATTTAAAGCCATGACCTGGTATTGCCCTGCTAATCTACTATGAAGGGTCATTTGAAGGACACCAAATTCGATAACATTGAGCTGGAATATTGTAGAATTAATATGTTTGTTCGTTATTATTGGAAGTGAAACTATTGTAATAAACATGCCAATGAAGTTTTTTACACCTTTAGGAAACCTTATGCATTATTAGATAAAATGTACTTGAACGTTTACTCATTTCAAAAAATGCAATTACCGTAATTACTTACCTTCAATTGAGAATCATGACCACAGGAGCAGTACAAATTAACCAGATTTTGAAACACATCCTCCCCCAATTTCATACAAGATACTCTATTATCTTCTGCTGTCTAAAAAAAAAATTCTGAAATATTTTTATGCAACGAAATTATAAAAGAAATTCGATAAAATCCGTAACTGATGAAAAAAATTGCCGCTTAAGCAGTCAAACTTCTTACGAATTCGAAATCATGGATTAATGTGTACCAAGTGCAATAATATATTATGATGATATACATATGTGTAGTAAGATAATATATGTATATTATGTTATCCACTGACTTTGGCAATTGTATCCCAAGCGCTTTGGGCATCATTCCATATCACTAAAACTTCTCAAACATAATGGAAAAAAACAAGACAAAAGTTAACCCTGAGCTCTCGGATGTTAATACCGAACTTTGCTACATTGCAACATGTCAGACTGACTCTAAGAACTTTTAGCGACCATATTACCACACTAAATCCCACATTTTAGACGCCCAAATTCGCCATTGATTTTAAAATATTTTCAACTCACCACATACCCGTTACTAACGTCATTATTACCAATATTTTTTTAAATTACATTATGCCAGATTCTATACATGCGGACTTCGGCAAGTCTCAAATAGTGAAAAATCAGCATTTGGTAACTATCAACTATGCAAATGAAAGTCGTCCTTGTCATACGACAATCGGTTTAGCATTGTACTACCGCAAAGTCAGCACTGAATTCACAGAACTATTTTTACTGCCTAGATCTCGCAGCAGCACTTTAGGTGCCAGTTCAGATGTAAATAAAGTTACATTTTAAGGCCCAATTTGTACGTTTAATATAATATTATGTTTGACGTCTTTGCTAGATTTTTTCTTCACTCCAAACAAACTTCATTGAATTTGTTTTGAGCTTTTAGAACTCACTGTATAAATGCAACAAATATTTATAAAAACACTACGACAAATGACAGTTTTCTAAAACAAACATTACAAAAATATACGTACATGTTTACAAAAATTCAACACAATCTCAACAGCATCTTCTTGCAGTACCCTTGCATTGTGCTGCGTGATAGATTGACATAGTTTAGACACAAAACCAAACTGTTCTCTCAAAAAGCTAGCAGGAAAACTGGCAAGGGGTCCATTTTTAACTATCAAAGAAAAACACTTAAATACTATCACATTATTGCCATCTGTTGAACTGCCCCTTAAAAACTCGTTTTTAAGTATGTTGAATAGGCCTGAAATATGGTTGTTACATTATTACAACTTCTATGGATGACTGTGTGGTAACTTACATATAAAATCGTCTGGCTCTAAGCATCCGATAGAAATGGGATTTTGTAGGATTTGATCTTTAATTATTTTTAGGAAAGCGTCTCTGCAAACTCTCATGCCTCTCTCCTGTAAACACCCTTCAATGTATCTCACTAAAGTTGATAGATTTATAATGTCATCTCCTAAAATATAAATCGTAAAAATAAGTTTTTAACATAAATACTATTTTAATCAAAATAGCTAAAAATAGGAAAGCACATTCAAAAAGTTCTTAACTTACCTTCCTGAATCCCGAATTTAATAAGCTTTGAGACAAGTTCCAAAGACATATCAATAAGTTTATCAGGACCCTTTAGAGGCCCCTTTTTCATGGTGGCTCCTTCAACTCTATCACATTCCTATGAAAACACAGATATAGTATAGTTACTTTTATTTCAATTCTACAGTAAGATAATTGTAAAAGTATTACACAATTGGAAACTCACTTTTTTTAAACACATCTGAGCACTCTCTAAAAATATACTCCAGGAATGACTTCTAGTTAATTGAGATATGACCGCTTCTGTATCTATGAGATTGATTAGTTTTTCCAGAGATTTCTTACGCTCACTCTGTTTGGTGGAGCGTAAATTGGCTTGCGCCTCCTCTAATTCTCTTTGGAAACTCATAATTCCAGTAATTTACCTTAAAATAATTAGTCCTGTTTAGTAACTTCAGAAACACCATTTTATATCTTTTGTGTTTGATATAATGTATTATGCTAATAAGAAAAATATAAAGTTAATTAATATAGTAAAGCATCATATTCATCAGTTTTTACAGTTGACCATCTAGAAGTGGATGTGGCATATTTAGCAGTTTGGTGCGCCTTTTTTTAGCAAATTAGTCACTAATCCATGACAGCAAAATCAGAGGGAATAAAGTCACAATGACGTCTTACGTTTATACAGTGTATAACATTTTTTCATAACAAATATAGAAATATCTCGAATATTAGGCGTCCTATAAAGAAATGTTTAATATCAAACTTTAATTACTTTCAGGAAGAAACGTATTGATGCTAAAGTTGGTTCCCCTCCACGCCCCGTATGGGCGGGGTGCGGGTTAACTTTTAATTTCAAATGGTGATCCCCATCTTTTTTACAGATTCGGATAATACGGCTAAAAATAAGAAAAAATTGTGCGAAACATTTTTTTTCGATTCATGCTAGAAAACACTGTAATTAACAAAATTCAATTCATATATTAAATGGCAACTTCCACTTTAAAAAAATTTCTATAGGACAAAAAAATTCTATGGTAATAAAATATGATATACAATAACATAAACAAATAAAACATCTGCTTTTAAACATTTTATTGTTAATACTGTTTCATGATAGCGTATTTGATGGCATATGAACTGCCCATCTTACTCCAGGACTTAAACTTAAAATGTGTTAGAAATGTGATTTCAACATGACGATTGTCCAGCTCACTATTCTGCGGTGGCACGGGAAATTCTTAATCGTCATTTTAACGATCTATGGATCGACAGATCTGGTTCAGTGAGTTGACCTGCTAGATCTCCAGATCTTACTTCACCAGATTTTTTTTGTGAGGATATCTCAAAGATCAGGTTTATAAAGAAATACCAACGACATGTGATGATATGATCCTGTGAATTATAAACGCTTGTGCCAATATTTCAGAAGACACACTTCATAGATGTGAACAGTCCTTTAAAACACTGATAAATAACTACATTGAAGCTTGGGGGCACCATTTTGAACATTTACTTTAAATAAAAGTTATATGAAAATTCACATTTTCATTCATTCTAAAGCAGATATCAAATTTTTCGGTAAATCATAAGTGAAAGGGAAATTGAATTTTGTTAATTACAGTGTTTTCTAGCATGAATAGAAAAAATATTTCAGACAGATTTTTCTTATTTTTAGTTGTATTATCATATGACATTTTCAAATAATTACATAAATCACCAACCTACATGTACAATAGCTGGATTGAAGTAGAATATTTTTTGACTTCAATTACTGAAACCAGGATTAACTAATAACATATTATGTCAGAGTACAGATTTCTTTGATTTCAAAGTAAATTCTTCAAATTATAATAGATCTGGAAATGATTTATTAGGAATTACATGCCAATAGCTAGTTCCCCATGTATTTTTAATTTTGAGTCAATTTGAATAATTCATTGGGATTTCAAGATTACTTAAATTTAATATTTCTTTAAATCAAAGAATATACTCTCCATGTAAAACCAATATGCATGGATAAGACGGGACTATGTAAGATGTATTATCATACATATTATCATAGTATGGTAAATAAATAAGTTGACATAATGTATATAAGAAACATTTAAGTCATGAATGCCCATTTTCCTCAATTGCCATTAAAGAAACTTAAATTTAGCATGGCTTAAATTTTATCTTCTAATAAGAATAATTTTCAGTCAAAATAATTTAATTTTAAGGCAGCAATACTATTCTTATGGAAAGGTGAAATATAAGACATCTTACTTTTAAACCTTATTATAACTAAATTACTATTAAATAAATACCAATAAGCCAAACATTTGCTATCAGTTATGATTTTTTAAGCAAAAAAGTGCATTATTTTGCCTTATAATCTTAAGGCAACCATTCAGAGTATAGACTTCATAGAGGACTACAAAACAACATTATGAACTGCTTTAGTATTTTTCAAAACATGTTAAAGATAGAGCAATTTTAAGAATAATTTAAGTATATAGTAGTAAATCCCTGGATAGACTCTGATATATCTAAAATACATGTTATAACATTGTTATTCATGAACAAAAAATTTAATTGAATAGTCCTAAGCATTTTTTAAGAATAGTGCTAAAACTATTTTTCTTCTAAACTTCAACATTGTATATTTCAAAAATGAAGCAATTTATGACATATGTTTATACCAACTTTTTTCTTATTTTGATCCAAAAAAAATCCCTTTAAATTTTCGCGGTGTATTTAGGAAACACCCTGTATAGAAAATGCAAACGTTAAGGTGTTATTTCAGGTTAGGAGTCAAGAACAGTACAGACTTTCTTTTTTGCTTTGTTCTTTATTGTAGAAATAATGTTTCGAAGCCTAATTGAAATTGAAACTTACCTTATTCCCAAATTTAAAAATATACATTCATATTACTTACAAAAATACAAATGCTAAATTCTAAAAAAGGATTTCGGCGGTACATAACACTTTTTTTTCTGGCCTCTCACCGTGTTAGCAACGTTCAGCCAAACGATTAGCTTTTATTAAATCTAGCGGACTACCAATAGTCAGCCATCAGTGATGATTTGTCCGTCGAGTATTTTGGGCACATTGACGAATATTGCAGTACATTCCTACACACCCTAGATATATAATCGCTGTAAAAGCACCAAACCGGTCTCAGCAAGTCTATGTTCCAAGTTGTTAAACAAAATACTTCCAAATTCCAATCCAATTCGGTTTTCCATCCCTAGATAGTTTCTTCGGAGTAATTAGGGACATTTTCGAATAATCGGAACAATGTCAAATGCCAAACCAACGTCATTTTCTGTCAGTCCCGTCAAAACAATCCTTTAAAATGGTCGCAGTTTTGTTTTGGTTGTATAGTTGTTTACTGCACGGTAAAGGTGTGATTTCCGTTTAGAAAATGGAACGTAACGAAAGAATTTTATGTGAACTCTTAAAATATCCGGGGAATAACGTGTGTGCAGATTGTGGCTCAAAGAGTAAGTAAATTCCTTAATTAATTAATTAGTCTACTTCTGCCCCATGCTACATCATGATTATTTTGTAAATTAACAGTAATTCCCTTGATAAAACATTAATGAAGAAGTTCATTAACTGTTGTAACGTAGTTAGTGTTTCCATTAAATAAATTTTGTTTCATTATTTTAGGACGCTGAAACTGAAGGTTTTAATACTAGGTTCAAATCATATATTATGTGTCTAGATTCTTATTTAGTATGAATTATGAAAGATGCAATTAAAACGGTAAACAAAATGTATAATGTGTCATTTCTTTATTTTAACACCTCATGTTAAGAGTAGAGACATCACATAATCAACCAGCTACAAGCCCATGTAAACCTTATCATGTTAGGGCTCATCATAGATATAGGATTAATAGTTCTAGTTTTGTTAAGTCAAGTAAGTATTCCAGGCCAAAATTTACCCATATCACTACTAATGGCAGCAGAGCTGCTAATTCATGAACCTATGTAATAGAATGTTTTTCAATAATAGGAAGTAAATTTGAAAAATGTCATCCCCAGTGCTTGGAAATAGTGAATTATAGAAAATAGTCAATTCTATATTTCACAGAAGAGTTCTTTTTAAGTTGAAAATACTGACTTCTCATTGATTCATTGTTTTATTTCTAGCTAGTAATAGTTTTTTTTTACATACACCTAGACATCAGATGTCAATATGTATCCATACATATCTAATATAATATTTAAACTAAAATAATTACCTATACAATTAAATTAGTAGACATGACCCAATATTTGTTTATGATTATCAGGTCATTTTATAGTAATAAACAAATTCCTTCCCTTTTTACTAATCATGAAAGATAAGTCACTTACATAAATATTATTTGTTGATAGTCTATACCCTACCAAGAGTACCAAGATTGTCTTTCAAATGTGTCAATTGTTTGTTTGAAACATTTATTACCCATTGTTTTATTACCTTCAAATCTCAGATAACATATATTCAGACAGACAAAAGAATAAAAACTATTACTATTAGTATATAAGTTAAGTAATTGTATGGGTAGTTACCTAAGTATGGGTTCTTCATAGTTCTCCTAAACTGCATGTATAGTAACTGATAGTCAAGGCTAATCATCAGTTAAAAGGTTTCTCAATATAGTTGCCATTAATCCAACTGCCAATTAGGTCAAGTTTAGTTCGAAAACCACTTCAGCTGCCAATCACTTGGTAAATGACAACTATTGCTCCCTGACTGGACATTGAAGAACTAGTTCTAATTCTTTTTGGTACATTATTTAGGTGTTCCCAATATTTTTAACTCCGAAATGATGAAAGTTTAAAAAACTTAAATGGAAAAAAAATTGCCACCAAAGGCAGTTTGTCAATTCTATTTATAGCAAATTAAGTGTCCTCAAACTGCCAATATGCGAGAAACGGTATTCTGAGATTTCATAAAAAATGTAAAATTAGTCAATTCCAATTAAATCAAAACATGCTTTATCGTCAAAGGATCCAAACAATCACATTGACAAAGTTCAAAAAAGTAAATAAATCAATGCCAATATAAATAACTACAAAGATCCCGATTAAAAACAAAAAAGAAAACATGTTAAATAAAAACAGTCAGGCACAAACATGTGAGAGAGAACTTATGGGCAATAAGAATTATTCTGGTCAGTAACAGATGCAC
The DNA here is from genome assembly GCF_039881205.1 of Euwallacea similis. Taxonomy (NCBI): domain Eukaryota; kingdom Metazoa; phylum Arthropoda; class Insecta; order Coleoptera; family Curculionidae; genus Euwallacea; species Euwallacea similis. The sequence goes on from NC_089625.1 coordinate 557,739, forward strand.
ATTCTTTTGTGTAATGTTAAAAATTCTAAACTGGATGTCATTAAGGCAGAACATTGAAATATCAAATCTGGTAATAATTTATAAAACAAGAAATAGTTTAATGCCACAATATTTTAGAAAATATGTAGTGCCAAGATCAGAACTGCATTCCTTTGATGTTTGATTAGATTAGACAACCTCAATGCAAAAACAACTTTTTCAAATATAGGATCAATAACAAATTAAAAATTGTTTTAGTATTTTTCATTATATATTATATAATTGAATTAATATTAAAATAAGTTCATGAAGTAAGAATAGTTAATGTTGGCTGTACTTTTGAATGCAATGTGATTAAAGTAAAAAAATAGCTAATGCTAAATAAATAAACATTTAGTTACTTGCTTTTTACTGTTGGCCATCAAAGACTATGAGACATATATAGTTTTTTGGTTTATAACTATGTATTCAAATTTATATGCTAACTTTTAATTTCTTTAACTTGTTGACTTTTTTAGTCAGTCACATAGATCTCCTGATGTAATTAATGATTTTTTTATATTGTATATATTATGTTTCCCCAATTTAAATTTATAATGCTTAAGTCATGGATTGTCATACCCACAAGAATAACGCTGGGTTAACATGAGCACAAAAATTACAGCGTAACCGTGATTTTAACTGAAAAAAGTTAGAGAGCAACATCGCAAATTTTGCCCTGGACATACAATCTCACGTTCCAGAGACCAGCCTGACGTGGTTACCGAATTTCATAGTTCCTGGTCTTTTCTTTTCCAACTTATTTAAATTAAAATTATAGTTCATACACTTTATATTCATGGCCTTGATTATGAAAATATATGAAAAAATATAGACGCCAACCTCTTCCATTTATAGTTTTTAGATCTCCTATCTCGGCAACCCAATGTCGAATTTTAAAAAAATCTATAAACCGTTAAGGCACTTTTTTAGTAACTTTGTTTTTGAGGTATTTATTTAATTATTTTTTTCAGTCTTAGTTAAGTTTAGTCAAACTAAAGAAATTACAAGAAGACATCATTTGGACATATTTAAATTATGTCCTATACCTATCTGTCCCAATTTTTTAACTAAGTTACGAAGTGATGATATACAGGGTGGCGCATTTCACCTCCCGTCTCCTATAGCTCGGTTATCATTGACAGTAGGATTTCGATATTTTGTATACTTTACCTGTGTCTTAAGATGTACTCCAGGAAAATATTTCTAATTATACAGGGTGTCCCAAAAAAGTGTGACGATACCGAACTTTTTTTTTTAATGGAACACCCTATTTTTTCCCATTTAAATGCTTTCTATGATTGTCTACATATTCCTAAAATTTTGTTGAGATCGGTTAAATAATACCGGCGAAAAAAATTAAAAACTGAAAAAAATTACATTTGCGCCTCTAGCTTGAAAAAATAATTTAAAAAATAGACTTTTTTGGGACACCCTGTATAATTAGAAATATTTTCCTGGAGTACGTCCTAAGACACAGGTAAAGTATACAAAATATCGAAATCCTACTGTCAATGATAACCGAGCTATAGGAGACGGGAGGTGAAGTGCGCCACCCTGTACGTTGTATGTTGTCATATCATAGGTTGTGTGTAGCTATACGTTTCGGTTATGAAGACTATCTTCTTTTTTAAATATACTTTGTATTTATTATTTCATTTTGAAAAGCCGAAATGAGAGTTAATTAATTATTTAGTTTTAACACCTACCTATCTTTCATCAGCCTTTCTTTTCTCTAGACATTGAATATGCCGCATACAATATTGGCATATTCATTTGCGCCCGATGCTCGGGCATACACAGAAGCCTTGGAGTCCACATAAGCAAAGTGAAACATTTAAAACTAGACAGATGGGATGATTATCAAATTGATCGTATGAAGGAAGTGGGGAACACTAAGGCCAAAATGAAATATGAAGAAAGAGTGCCCCCATGTTACCGGGTGCCAAAGGAAGACGATCCTCCGTAAGTGATGGTAATTTAAGACAATTAATTTTGATGACGCTTTCATTGTCGGACGTCATTTACATACGAGTATAATTAGTCCAGAAATGCCTGGTTTCTGGCAGTTTGTGGTCTATTAATTTTTGTGACCAGAGTTTATGCGGCATCTAATTCGGATAAATCCTTGTTTAATCGGTCTTTGTTAATTTAAATAATAGTTGGGTTAATTTTGTTTCAAACTGATTTAACTAAAACCAAACAACAACCACAATAACAAAAACAAAATATTGCATAATTTATTCAAATTGCGGGCTAAGTTCATATTTATATTCAAACCAGAATTTCCTGTCACTGTTCTGTTTTGAGTAATACATAATATGTTATAAAAACTCATTAAAAAATAAATATACAGGTCTTCACGTTCATGTGCACTGTTTTTACTTGAAATTAAACTTTTTTATGTGGTAACTTAAAAAAATATGTGGAACAAATAAGTTGTTAGGGTTTTTTTAATATTTGTATGATAAAGGAAAAAACGAGTTATGAATAAAACTTAGTTTTTTTTTACTGGGACGCCCCGTGCGAGATCATATCTGTAGTTGAGGTTCTTCGTTCTAATTTAAAAAATTTATGATTTAATGATATAATCTCCAATCATTTTCACGCAAATAAAAACAGCTTGTTTCATAAAAGTAATGTGCTCTACAAGAATAGTTACCGACAAGATATGCGAATACGACACTTTAAATAAATTAGATGTCAACATATGTAGACGTAAACTAGGTAAAAATTTATTAATCTAACGTTAGCGCATATTGTGTACTTTTATGTTTAAGAACACAATTAACTGTTTATTGCAACTTCCCAGGCTACATGAAGATCAATCTCCTCATTTTACAAAAATTTTAATCTTGATTTAAACATTTTTTTTTTCATTTCTGTGAGATTATGGGGTATAGAAATAAAAGAATCTAAGACAGATCGTTTCTGTTAGAACTCTAATTTCTTTATTACAGTCAGAAGGCACGTGTTAACGGTCAAAAGATCTGTAACGAACTAACTACTAAAAGCTCACACTTTTACCACCCATCAGTATTAAAAGGGTCAAACACTGCAACCATTCTCTTAATTTATTGTCCTTGTCATCTGGTCTTTACATGGGTGAAAATACTAACTTCAAGAAACAAAAGACCCAAAAACCCATACTTTCTTCTTTCTTCTGTTTTAAGAAAAGGAGTCATAAATTGAACAAACTTGACTCTTACAGACAATAAAGTGAGAACATAAAGACTATTGAATTTTGGACGTGAACACTTGTATCAGAAATCCAACAATTTCCATTCATACTTATATTTAATAATTAAAAAAGTAAGGAATTTGAAGGCAAAGGCGTTGATTTATAAATTACTAATTTCAAAATGGTAAGATGGTGGTTCTCAACGGTTTCATGTTCTTTTTGTCCTACTCTTCGCAGCGTATCGATGGAGTTCCTTTATAAGCGATAATACCAAAAGAGTCTTAATACGCAAATGCAACATTAAAAATGACGTTTACGTTCTATGTTTTTGGTACAGCTTGAAGTACCTTATAACGATAGAGAGATTATTCATTTGCATGAAAATTATTGGAGATAATATTATTAAACCATATATTTTTGACATTAGAACGAAAAGTTTCATCCATTGAAATAATAATAAGCAGAGTGCTGCATTAAAAGAAAACCTAAATTTAGTCATATATTCAAAAGGCAATTTAAATACCAAAACATTCTAAAGAAAATTCTACACAATGTTTATACAGGCGCGACCATTTCTTATTTTTTCGAAAATTGTTAGATTTAGAGTAAAAAAAAGAAAAGAGGTAAGAAAATTTTAAATATAAACATGCTTTCCGTTGGATATTTTTTATAATAAAAAAAAATTAAAAAGTGTAATTGTTTGGACGAAAAATGTCTTATCATTTATTTAATTGTTTCTAGACAAAATAGAAATTTAATAAAATGTGAAAGAGAGTCGTCCTTCAGTGGCAATACATCGTAGCAAGTTTAGCTTTCGCCGTACTTTTCTACTTTGAGAAAACAAATAAAACATAAATTTTTCCCCTTATGTTTGAGTGAACATAATGGGGTGAGGAGTGGATTTAGACCATACATGTGTAAGAAAGCCTTGTTTTTTGCCTTAAAATCACCCTCTGAAATAAATATATGTACTTAGAAAACACCCTATATATTTTATTATTATTAGCAATTCAGTTATTCTGGTCCACATAACATCCCCAACTACAGTAGTAAACATGCAAAAAAAAAAAGAAAAACATTTAATTTAATTACTCTTTTAATGCTATAAAATATATTGTCTGTATTCTACTTCCATCGATACGTCTATTATATTTACATTATAAATTAAAATTAAGGATATATTATCCTTGCATAAACTTGTAAAATAAAATTACACAAAAACCAAGCAATTTTAGTATAGGTAATTAAGGGTGAGCTTAGTTTTTTTTTTCGACATAGTTTCATAAACCATCAAAACAATAGTAGAGTTACGTTTGAAATTTTTAAATGTTGACCATTTATTGATGTTCAAATTAATTCTATTTTTATGGACACCCTCTAGAAAGTATTAAGCAAAATTTAGTAGCATGCTAAAATATGAACCTTCTACTGTGTGGCAAAAAAGAGTTTCAAAATACCTTTCCGTTTGTTAACAATGTGTAGTTTTGCAGACATCTGCAATTGTCACTTTCAACATTCAATTACATATATCTTGAAAACTATCAATACTAAGAATACCAACATATTAATAAACTTGTATTAAAGTTGAACGTAGAATCCAAAAATTCAATAATAATTAGGGTGTTTCATTTAAAAAAAGTTTATATGGTATCTTTTTTTTGACATACCCTGTATAAATGAGAATATTTTTAAAACGTACCTTATAAGGTCCTACATACAGGGGTGGACAAAATAATATGAACACTTGACATACAAAATATTTATTTATTAATAAGGTGTTGAACCACCATTTGCTATTAGAACAGCTGGAATTTTTCGTGGAAGAGATTCGTAGTGTCTGAATAGTTTCCAATGGAGTGTTATCCCGTTCTTGTACCAAAACACCCGCTCATTGCTTCAATGACGTTGGAGATAGAAATCTGCTTCTCACTCTCTGCTCTAAAACTCCCCATAACGGTTTAATTATGTTGAAATTTGGCGATTGTGTTGACCAGGAAAGATGTTTGATGATATTATAATGCTCCTCAAACCAAGACTAAACCTTTTTGTCTCTAGGTATGGGCACATTATCATCTTGGAATATGGCAGTGTTTGGAAACAATATGTTAGTCATAGTAAGAACTTTATCATTAATGATCGGAGTATTTATTCGCAGTAATCCGATCAATGATGGGAATGAGAAGACCAACTGAATACCATGGTATAACCATCCAAATCACAAAGGAACCTCCCTTATGCTTGACTGTAGGAAGCAGGCAGTCCGAATCGTAGGCTTTTTTTGCGCTTCTCCAAATATAAACCTGCCCGCTAATAGGAAATAGTAAAAGCGATGATTCATCGGACCATACCACATTCTTTCAATCACCAAGTGTCTAAGTTTTATGATCGTGACACCACTTTTTTCGCAGCTTAGCGTTGACTTCCGTTATAAAGGGTTTCACAATTGCAGCCCTTCCATGAATGTTAGCTTTGTGGAGTTCCCGTCGTACTGTTTTTGTTGAAACAGTATTACTCAAGTGAGTGTTGAGTTCTACAGTCACATCTGCCGCGATAATTTTATGTTATCTGGTCACAATTATTTTTAATGTTTGTCGATCTCTGTCAGTTAACTTTGGGTTTTGCCTACTATTCCTTTCCGCCGATGATGTTTTGTGTATGCTATCATTACCGTGAATGCTATCGCTCGTGAAACGTTAAACAATTCAGTTGTTTTCGTCACAGATGCTCCTGCTAACCGAGCACCAATGATTTGTCCTTTTTCGAATTCTGAGAGATTCATATATTCATGAATATGAAAAATATAATGAATATATATTTCACCAATTGCTTTTTTAGCCATTATAAAAGAAACCGTGTAATACATAATCAACCTTAAAGACTTGACACATATGGTAAACTGTGCAACACATGCGCATTGCATTGATTTACACGGAAGTAGTGTTGGTAATTTATAATAAGATGCACTTTATTGCATGGTCCTCATATTTTGTCCATCTCCTGTATAATTGTAGAAACAATTTTCGATAAAAGATATAAATAAGGCCGTAATCGTCCGAAACACGCTTAGTGGACAACCCTGTATATTGGACACATTTTAAGTTTTGAAATAAAAAAGTAAGAAGGGTATACATTTTCCATGGAGACCTTGTACTTAGTATTGTATTCTAATGAAACATAACATGATTATATTTATTATACACTGACTTTCAAAAAAACCGCAACACCAAGAACACATCGTACACGTTTGAAATTCTGGCATGACGTTGGGTCGGGTAATAGATAAAAACGATCAAAATATCAAAAGAAAATTATTGTGAATAAGTGAAAAAATTTAATAATAATTTAATAATGGGTGGTATCTCCTCTTAAATTAATACATTCCTGTAAGCGACGTGGCATGCTTAAAATTAAATTGTCATGATCTTCCTGTGGTATTGTATCCCAGGCAATCTGCACCTGCTCGCGGAGTTCATCTATGGTCTCTGGAGGGCGAGCTAAACGTTGAAGTCTCCAACCCATTATATCCCATACATGCTCTATTGGGGACAAATCTGGAGACCGAGCTGGCCAAGGCAAAGTATCCAAATTTTCAGCTTCCAAATACCTCAAAGTATCGTTGGCTACATGTGGTCGCGCATTATCCTGTTGAAATGTGCTTCCAGGATGGTCGTGCATGTATGGTACAAGAACCGGTTCTAAGACACTATTAATGTACCTCTGAGCATTTAATCTATCATAAATGAAAACAAGAGGAGACCGACTACCATACTGGATGGCACCCCAAACCATGACACCTGGTGTTAAACCAGAATGACGCTTTTCCAAAAAGTCCAAATTTAATCGCTCTCTTCTGCGCCTTCTAACACGTAACCGTCCATCAGATCGCCATAAACAAAATCGGCTCTCATCACTGAACGCGATTCTTCTCCACTCATCCACCCATTGCACTCTCAGACGACACCACTCCAGTCGAGCCACCCTGTGGTTTCGTGATAATGGAAGCCGACGCATAGGACGATATGAATTTAGTCCAAAACTTGGAATTCTGCGATATATCGTACTAAGGGAGATCCTTCGATTTAGGGTGGCTACCTAGTTAGCACCAAGAGACGGAATTGTTTCAAACGGGGCGCCTGTCGCTGAACGACGAAGTCGCCGGTCTTCGCGATGGTTCGTCATTCTTGGACGGCCACTACCACGATGACGATTTACTGACCCTTCGTTAGACCAATCTCTCCAAGCTCTTAGCACTGTTGATGCGTTTCGATCCAATCTACGTGCAATTTCGCGGAAAGGTAAACCTGCCTCATGCATACCAACAATTCTTCCCCTTTCAAAGGGAGTTAACTGCCGATAAACTGCATTTTGGCGTACACGAGGCATTTTGCACTACCACACATTTAATATGGTACTAACAATAATACCTTTATCGCTATCCGCCTGTAAAAAAATTTGCAAAAAGAACGATCGTCACAGATAAAAAAGTAAAGAAAAACTTCATATTGCATTAAAATACGCACTTGAAATTTTTATCATTTTTTTCTCTTTACAAGTCTAAAATCATACCAAAATTTCAAATACATACAATGCGTTCTTCTTGATGTTGCGGTTTTTTTGAAAGTCAGTGTATTTAATGAAAGAAACTTAAAGGGTTGTAGAGATTCGGGAGATTTTTGATAAACATGATTACTTTTGGGAGAACTGCATTTGTGGATTCATAAAAAAGTAATGCCTGTAAACCTCTCGATATCTAGTGACAGGGCCATAAACATTTATGTATTCACAGATTTTGTTGTTTTTACTGTTAGTGAAATATATAAATACATGGTTTTTATTTATACGTTACCTGGGCTTTATAAAATTTAGTACCTATGCCATACTAAAACGCAATTAAACTGCAGTGTCACACATCGTTGAATTCAGAATAAAAAGGACTTTTAGAATTTGATATCTGAACATTTGGACCGCATTTAAAAAAATGAAGTTGATGATGGTTCCGCAATGAAGAAATGTCGGATTAAAAAACTGACAATGCCACGTTAAAGCGCATTAAAAGTTGCTGTAGAGAAGTGCCATCAGTTTTGGTCTAGGTTTAATATTACCGCTAGAAAAAAATAATATGTAAAATTGAAAAATCCAATTTTTCCCAAATATCTCAAAAATCAAAAAATATTTCGGCGATTTCTAAACGCAATTTTTTTAGGCCCTTAATTACGCAACTTTTCTCCCATTTAATCAAATCTGTATCTCTTACCGCTTAGAAAATTCCCACAGTGGCCCTCCTTATCTTAGACACCCTGTATATGTTTTTTTTTTAATTTTACTGTACAATCAAGAAATTACAAGAAAATGAAAAAAAATTAAGCATATTCAAACTGCATCTTGTGTTTGTAGAAGTACAGCAACCATTGTTGTTACCTGCCCCACTTATCAACTGAGTTATGAACTTAAATTTCACATTTTTTAAAAATATTCCCCATTTTTCCTATAGTTTTTAAGATATTTAGCTGACATTTTAAATGTACGTTAACATTGGAGTCTACAGTTAACCTTAATTAACCTAGGTCACAATAGACCTCAGGTCACAGTGGAAGACAGGGTAGGAATGCACTCAATTTAATCCAGTATAATACATCATGGTCTACACAGTAAGGCGTCAATCAAATTATTCATCTATAATTCGATCTTATGCTCCCTTTTTCACTACATTTTAAATATCCTTTATACATATCATCCAAGTTCGCTCACTATGTTCTGTCTTATCTCCAAAATAGCTTGACTTACAATACTTAGTAAATTGGGGAAAATGTGCATTTTAATGAGCGCATTAAAAAGGGAACTATCGGGATATCACATTATAATTGCTCAACTGAAAGGCTAAACTTAAATAATTCACTAAAATGAAAAATTAATATTTGTTGCAATGGTTGTGTTAAATTTTTCTTAATGTTTTGATCCTTTATGACGAAATTTCCATACATAATTATAGAGTGTTGGTCGAACAGTGGATTCAAGCAAAGTACCAGAGGGAAGAGTTCTGTCATCCGGAACGTCAAAAGTACACTAGTGGATACTATTCAGGATTTTTAATGAAACGAGGAAAAGAAGATAGTAGGTATGTAACATTATAACAATTGGATGTAAACTAGCATGTAAATTTAACAGTAAATTTTATGGTCCAATTAATTCGAATTAATTCTTTCAAAACCATATTAAATAGTTATTTAACGAACAAATGTATTAATCACTCGTTAATATACTTGTTAGTTACACAATTTTTCCCTTTATTGCATTGCGAAAAATTTAAAAAACGTGGTATTGATCTAATGGCAAGCATATAATTGCAATTCATCGGACGTACGGAGTAATCATGGGCTATTTATCAAATTTGCAAAATCAAGCATTAATAAAAAAAATGTGCATTAATATGAATCATCAATGAATGATTTTGTGTATATTAATTGGAGCGTGTTACTACTCAGTCAACGAAAAATTTGTTTAAATTAAGTAATAATTTAAAATTTAATTCATTTTCTAAGAAAACAGTAGCTATATTAACATGACAAACTCATACAGTGTGTCCCATATTTAATCCTCATCACGTAATCGTGTGAATTATTACCCACCTCATTGATTGTTTTGTATGATTGATTAATTATTGAATTCGGTAATAACAAAATTACATAAAAATCATTGAGTTTATAACTCCAGAAACAATGGCTGTATTCAGCAAAAATAACCGTTAAGTAAAAAATTTAAAATGTACACTGTTGCCCAAGTAAAATTAGTTTTATTAATTTAAGTCATTTCATCCTTGATGAAGACAAAATCCTACTCAATATAGACGATAGCGTCATTGTTCGTATTTATAAATCATTAACTCAAATTATAAATGGAACAATAAGTTGTGTAGAAAACAATTTTTCAACGGATGCACGCATGACTTGAACAAAATGCTGTTCATTTCAAGCATTCACCTTTGTAATTTTAAATTTAATAAACTATTTTTACTTGCATATTAGAAAATTTTATTTGCGAAAATGGGACGCCCTGTATTATAATATTTTATTATTTTGGAGTAATAATAGAATCTTCTAATACATTATTACTTACTGATCTGACTGAAAAAAGTTGACTGACCTTTCTATTTATTTTAAATACTTTGGCTTCACCTATAAATTTATTTACTATGATTAATTACTATAATTAACAATTTTTCAAGGTACCGATCACGAAAATTCATCTTATCAGAAAAAGATGACACCCTAAGTTATTTCATCACTGAGTATAAGGAGCCCAAGTTGCCCAAAGCGGTTCTTAGAATATCGGAATTGAATGTAGTTTTAGCGCCCGAGAAAATGAACATACATCCATATTCCTTACAGGTTAGTAATAGTCTCGCCTCTATAAAATGTTGTAGATTAATATTTATTATAAACTTTATTAGATTACATTTCTGAAAGACGGCACAACACGTCACATTTACGTCTACCACGAAAAGGCTGAAGAGATAACTAATTGGTACATGGCTATCCGTTGCGCTAAGCTTCACAGATTACAGGTAAAAATGTAGAAATTAGTTAGGTGAGAGTTTTTAAATATGCGTTGAAATGGTGGTTTATTTATTATGATCTACTGGAGATAAGTGCTTATAGGATAAAATATTTCAAAATTGCTTAGACAGTTCAAAAATCGAAGGCTAAAAACTACAAACCATCGTAACTCACAAAATCAACCAAAGTGATGTTTTACCATTTCTCAGTATTTTGTACTTGCCTAGATCTATTGGCAAACATACTGTCAAATAACAACTTTTAGTTAATTTAATTGAAAATTTAAAATCAAGTAAATAAGACCTTGTAATAGTGACCCTGTCAAAAAGTACCAAACCTCATATTCTTCATTTTTGACAATTTAGTAGTTTTGTATTACAGCCATTTCTAGATTGTTTGAATATTTCGATATTTTCCAGAGACACTGTTTGAAATTTTTATGTTGCATATTTTAGGAGAAATATGTATAACCGTATGTATTCTTCCTCGTATATATTCTTCTTGCTCAATACGCTAGGAAAAGAACTTTTCGCATCCTCTGTAAGATCGGTGACGTTGTCAGTCACTCGTACAGCAAATTGAATAGGGAAACTAAAAAAAAGTGAACAAGGTATAGCCTGTTTAAAAATATAAAATTGATTTACACAGAAGTGCAATATATCGTTGGCGGTACTTCTAGCGGATGCTAGATATATCCTTTCACCCTTCAATCATTTGAATTTTCACTACATTTTAGTTTTCATGACATTTCGTCTCAATAGAATACGTATATATGTACTCAATAGAAACAATTGCACTTTTATATGCTCTTAAGATGCCTCTTCGTTTTCAGAAATAATATTATTTTGCGAAAAACAAAAAAGCCTCAAAATCAAAAGATTATCGTGCCACTTTTGTTCTGATTAAGCCAATTGAGGTAAATTTACGAAAAACAGACATAACAACTAGAAAGGTGTTTCTTATTTTAGCTTATTGTTCTAAGGTACTTTATGATTCAAAAAATCAAAGCACTCATACAAATAAATCTGTAATTTTATTGAATTTCGTGTTTTCAACTTCAAAAGTGTCAGCTTAAAATTTCTGCGTTAAAAATGTATGTTAAAAATTTCTTATCTGACCTTGTTTTATTCTTTAAAGTAAAATTAAGAAGTCTTTAGGTTGCATATCCATCTGCCAGTGAGTCTGAATTGGCTAACTTCCTAACCGAAGATTTCGCACGGGAGGGTTGGCTATGGAAAACCGGGCCTAGGATAAGCGACGGTTTTAAAAAGAGATGGTTCGCATTGGACAATAGGAAACTAATGTACCACGACGATCCCATGGATTCCAACCCCAAAGGGGAAATTTTTATTGGTCTGTAAACGTCAGTTTAATAGAGATTCAAATTCGGTTATATGTATAAGCAAAACTGGGCAGAATTTTATGCTAAATTTAAGAATACTAAGATATTCTGAAAATATATATTTTTTTTTTAATTCTTATAAACCATTTACCACTTTACGGAAAAAAAAACTGAAAACTAGAAATTTGCCCAAATTTGGAAGTGATAATGAATTCTACATAAAATTCCACCCAACTTTATCCATGTAATTAAATTTGAATCCTTATTGGAAAAAAGTTATCCATACAAGAGATATAATGGCCACCCTGCATACTACGATCTATTATAAAAAAATATCACTGCAATAATGAAATCAAATATTTTTCTCCATTTATTTTTATAATGTTTGATTTCGCATCGCGACATATTTTGTATAATATGAGATATAGTATAAGTATCAGAACGTTTTTAAAGCTCAATTTTTCAACTAAAGTTATAATCTGTATTATAATAACTTAGGGTACCGAATGTCGTACCGGGAACTACGCCCATCTATATAGAAAACGAGAACTAGGCAAAAACTGAAAATTTGAGCAACATTATTTATCTCAGAATACGTATAGTATAAGAAGCCAGTGTAACGACTAGAGTTAAAAGTAGGTTCGTGAATTTACCACTGACGTCGTGGTAGTGCAATGCGAGACCAATTGTCAAATCTCAGGAACCACTCGTTTAACAATTACATAATATTATCTATTTTCTTAATAATTATATATAACCAAATTCATTGAACTGAGTACTTAATAGCTTATAATATAAACTAAACATGGCAAAATAAATAGTTGTTAGTGACGTAGTTCGTAAAATCAAAACGCCTGTATCGAGGCCCCTAATAATGATTTGTGAGAGCAAAACTTCAAACTACTATTAGATATCAAAATTGAGTGATATCCCAATTTTTTAACTAAACAAAAATTTGGACATAGCAAAAAAAGGACAATAGCAAAAATTTAAAAACTAATAATTTCATTAGTAGTAATGGATGTATGTTATTTAGATTCATAGTCATTCGCTTGAGAAAAAAGTGTACAATACTCGGAGTAAAAGATTTTTGTTGTGCTTGGTCCAATTGTCCCAATCAAAATATCTTTATAAAGTAATAAAAAACTTTAGGTTTAATATAGAGAGATGTGTTCTAATTAAATATTACTGAAATCCCTTCTGTTCTGAAAATTCTTTAATGATTTAGCCCACATCGATTTTCATAGAGTATCAAATTTTCAGTTTTTTTCCTAATTATAGTTTTTTTACATTTTATAATCTCATTTGCCGACGCAGCATCACGTAGTTGTGCCTGATCGAAAACTAGCTTGTAACAGGTGATGCCATCATTGAATTTAAACAACATTTCAACGGTTTTAGGTCATTCATCGGATGGCTATAGTCTTAAAATGGGTGTATCCACCGGAGTGAGAGATCAAGGTTTTTCCTTCATGCTTGCCACACCGGAAAGAGTGTTTAATCTGTCCGCACAATCAGAGGTCGATCGAGATTTGTGGATTGAAGTATTAGAAAGGGTGATTGAGAGACCACTAACTCCTCAAGATATCGCAGGTACTAATTTGATAGATGATTCCTTTGGAAAAGACGGTTAAATGTGATTAATTCACATAGTAATTAGATTAAATTCAAAGATTGAATTTGAAAAATCATTTACATGCACTCCGCAAAAAAGTATTGTCCCATTAGCTTAAAATTTGCAAAAAATGGGGAAAAAATTCTTAATTTGGGCACTTGTTAAAATTAGCGTGTTTTTCATCAATAAAGTGTCTCAAAAACTATTAATAACCAAAATAACACTTTGCACTTCTTTTTTTCTTTCTCGTTATCAAAAAAGATTGATGATTGATGATACTTTTTAGTAGAGTATATTTAAACTTCGCATGTATTTTGTTCGAAGAAGGATCAGTTTTCCATTTAAACAGGATTTATCGTACTGCAAAAAAATGGAAAAGCGTCCTTAAGAGATACCAACGAGCTTCATTACTTGTGCTTAATTTTGTTAATATTTCTAGTAAAATTTAGATGTTTTTATCATTGTAGAAAATTGTATGTTGGTTGTCGGAATTAAGCAAGCTTTGCCAAATGCTTATGTCAATAGCTCACCCAATAATATGCCTTTTGTTTCAGTTTCAAACCGCCTTGTGCGCAAAAGGACGAATACGAACTCCATGAGTATATTCTCACCTAGGTAGTTCCTAATGGACATATCGCCACTCCCATCGCTAGCCTAGTCCTGCCGTATCACGTGTATCAAACTACCATTATACCATGCCACACTCCTCATTATTACAAATACTCAATACCAAAACAGGTACCTATATTTTTCCTAAGAAGCAATCTCCTTTTTGCGATAGCATTTATATATTCCAATATTTTCGCGTGTCCCTTTAGCCATTACTTACCAAGAACGTATCTGAAAAAGATGGATAAAGTTTTCTCTGTTTCAAGTAATGGTTAATTGAACTATTGTTGAAGACTATTTGTACAGGTTTATACTAAACATGGTTTATTTATTTTCAATTTCCTAGCTTTATTTCCTACATATACCTAATAAGTCTGTAAGTATACCAAAATGATCGTTTCTGGATTCGTCACTCGTCAGTTATCTTTGGTTTTCTAACTAATTTTTGTTTGTTATAATGATTAGCGTGATTTTTTTTAATTTAAAAAAAAATTATTGTATTAAAAAATTTCATTCACAGAATGTCCCAAAGTTCCGGGTGACCATTGGAATTTCGGAAAACTATAAAAGGCTTTGGGTCACATAAATGCATAATATTGTACTCAATCAAATGCATCTTGTAAATTGAAAAAAATTGACAGCTTCCGAAAATATGCAAAAAAACGAAAATTGCGAATTTCGATTTTATTTTTTCCACTATTGTTTATTTAAAATATTGTATTTTTTTGTAAAAACGGACCAGGAACTTGTATTTCGGTTTCGAAGAAGTTCTTCATTGTAAAGAAAGCAACATATAACCTTACTAACAATTTTAGTCGTTTCAATTTCAAATTTATCTGAAAAATCTTCGCAAGTCTATATTTGTATTATAAATAAGACATCTTCATTTTAAATAGCAAAAATACATATACCTGTTCATCTAATCTGAAGAAATATACACACCATCTAAGATTGTCTATGATAAGTTTAGTTTTTCCTCGAATCTATCAACGGTACCCCAACACACAAAAGAGATAAATAGGACACATTTAATCCTTGGCAGTGATTATAAAAACAAAGGCAGACTCAAAATGACTGGTTGTTTAAAAAATATTATACTTCATACATTTTGTTCCAGTATTCAGATTAAATATTGTCAATCTAGCCCTTAACTACTATAACTAATTATTCGTTACCTATGTACTATTTAAGTCGTTTGATTAAATTTTCATTTAAAAAAATCTCCATTGTTTGTTAATCATGTATTTATGTATTGGAATTGAAAATACAATTTTATAACTACGAAAATTCCAAAATGCAAAATTATCCCTTACACCTATGCATATTTCAAAACAACATTGGAAACAGACATTTGGTACTCTGAACATACATAGTTCGTTTTTCTGTCCTTTTTGTTAGGACAAATTGAACATCTTTTCCGGTCATCAGTAGCTGAGTCGAGATCCGAAAAAGTTACAAACTTTGTCATCAGCATTATCATATCTTTATTTCCGACAAAAACCACTAACGTGTGTGTAAGCAAATATCAAACTAAATGGAAAAACGCACGTAACGCATAAGATTTAAAAAAATGTAGAATTCAATAAAAACCAGAACTCAGTTAACTAAAAAAATTGAATAATTAATCTTAACAATAAGAAAGAAAGCAAATATGTAATATCAGCCATATAGTAAAAATATTTTTAGGAATTTTGAGGATTTTATTTGAACTTCTCAACACTGTCAGTTTCTTTTAATTCTGGTATTAAATATTAACACGCTTTAATTGCCATACAGTGTGTCCTTTTGGTTAAAAGATGTGACGATCACGAATATAGTAAAGAACTGTTTTTATTTAATCTTGACAACTACTTAAATAAACTAATTTGACAAAAAGTAACTATTCGCAAATATTCTAAAAAGTAATAATAATTGGTGGTTTGCCAGACCTATCTATGACAACCACCAAATTATAATACACCTATAAATAAACTAATTATTAACAATTAAAAAGGAACAAGTAAGGAAATAAATCAGGTACTCACAATCAGCACCTGACCAAAATTACGTGCACCACAATACTCCCCTCCCAATAACGGAGGTATAATGTTAGGGGTGTTAGTTGTTACAATATAAAAATATAATTTAATTATGATTAATAATTTATACATTAGCAAAACGTACGGTTTTATCTTTCTTCTTTTTATGGTGATGGATGATTGGTTGTTTGATAAGAGAATCGAATTGATTAGTAATTTTTGGATCTTGTGAAATTAAAAATGCAGGTTTTAACCTATCCTTGGAAATATTCACTTCCTTATCTCTGACAACAATTGTAAAATATTTGTCTTCACGATTTTTAACAAGAAAGGGACCTTCATACGGAGGTTGAAGAGGTTTTTTTATGGTATCATTCCGAAGAAAAACATGTGTACAAGTGTTTAATTCAGGAGTTATAAAACATTTTCTGTTAGAATGATAGGTAGTTGGAACTGGTTGAAGAGATTGCATTTTTTGTTTGAGAGTTTGTACAAAAGAAGAAGGATGGTCAGGGTCAGGTTGCTGTCCTGGAAAAATTCACTTGGTAGTCTTAACGTTGTACCGTACAACATTTCAGCAGGAGATACTCCTATCTCTTCTCGTAAGGTAGAACGTAATCTGAGTAAGATAGTAGGTAAGATTTGTGTCCAGCGTTCAGTTGCATAAGCTTTGATAGCTGCTTTTAATGTTCGATGCCATCTTTCTACTTTGCCATTTGTTATCGGATGGTAAGGAGAAGAACGGGCACGTTTACAGCCTAAAATTTGGGTTAAGGAGTGGAAAAGAAAGCTTTCGAATTGACGACCTTGATTTGTAAAAATTTTAATAGGGGCGCCAAAGCGACAAATCCAATTGCTATAAAAGCAATTAGCAACGGTTTCTGATGATATATTGGTCATGGGATAAGCCTCTGCCCAACAAGAAAATCTATCAACAACTGTAAGACAATAAGTAAAACCATTTGAGGGAGGTAAAGGACCTATTATATCAATGTGAATATCATGGAATCTGGAATCCGGAATTTGAATTTGTTTGAATGGGGTAACAGTGTGTTTATGAATTTTGGCTTTTTGACAGTTAATACAACAACGAGTCCATTCTCGGATATTTTTATTCATTGAAAGCCAAACGAAACGGGATGAAATAAGTTTTGTGGTACCTTTAATACCTGGATGGGAAAGATGATGAAATTTATTAAATATAGCTTGTCGAAAATGTTTCGGTATGAATGGGCGAATTCTAGAGTTACTATCGTCTCAGTAAATCAAATTTTGTGTATTAGGAACTTGAAATTGTTTTAAGGTAAGTGATGTAAGTTGAGGATTTCTAAAAATGTGTTGAAATTCTGGGTCTGTTGTTTGAGCTTTTGCTATTTCATCGTAATCTATGGAATTCGGAAAGGAAATGGTTTTAATTCTAGATAGAGTATCTACTACAATATTGTCTTTTCTACTTATGTGAAGTATTGAAAAGTGTTGAAAATTGTGAAATGAAATCTAAATGTCTCATTTGTCTAGGAGATGCTTTATCAGATTTTTGAATGAATGCATAAATGAGTGGTTTGTGGTCTGTGTAAATTGTGAAAGGTCTTCCTTCAAGAAAATTACGAAAATGCTTAATTGCTGAATACAGTGCAAGTAATTCGCGATCGTAAGTACTGTAATTACATTGAGCTTTTGAAAATTTCTTAGAAAAGAAACTTAAGGGTTTCCATGAGGAATTTACCATTTGTTTTACAACTGCTCCCATAGCAAAATCTGATGCATCTACTGTTAAAGAGAGTGGGGCTGATGAACTGAGGTGATTTAATGTAGCAGTGTTTGCTAAATCGTACTTACATTCATTGAAAGCATTCACAGTTTCGTTAGTCCACTTAATTGGTGTTTTGTCATTTTTCTTATAGTTTTTATGTAAGTCATGAAGAACACTTTGGTGATGTGCAGCGTGAGGTAAGCATTTACAATAAAAATTGAGCATTCCTAGAAAACGTCTGAGATCTGAAATTGATTTAGGAAGAGGATAGTTTGAAATGGTGGATACCTTTTCGAGAAGGGGGGAAGAACCCTTTTCAGAAACTTTGTATCCGAGAAATAGAACTTGATGTTCGCTAAAAACACATTTGTTTAGGTTTATTGTCAACCCATATTGATGGAGACGTTCGAAAATTGTTTTGAGATGTTCTTTGCGCTGAGCTTCGTTTGTTGATGCAATTAGGATATCATCTATATATGAAAAACAGAAATGCAAATCTCCAAGTATTTCATTGATGAAGCATTGGAATGATTGTGCTGCGTTTTTCAATCCAAATTGCATCCTTGTAAATTCGAACAATCCAAAAGGTGTGATTATGGCTGTTTTTGGAATGGATTCTTCTTCAACTGGGATTTGATGATATGCTCTGATGAGGTCAATCGTGGAAAAAATTGTTTTTCCTTCGAGAAAATAAGAAAAGTCATGTAAATTGGGGACTGGATATTTGTCTATCACAGTAATTGAGCTGAGTCTGCGATAGTCTTCAACCGGTCGCCAATCGGAAGAGTTTTTCTTGGAAACCATATGGAGAGGGTTGGCCCAAGGACTATTTGAAGGACGACAAATACCTAAGTTAATGAGGTGTTGAATTTCTTGTTTTGCCAATTTAAGTTTTTCTGCTGAAAGGCGTTTAGGTTTCGAAGAGATGGGAAAACCTTCTGTGAAAATAGTGTGAGAGGTTCTATGTTTTAGTGATGAGGGAGTAGATGAGAATTTTGTAATTTCTGGAAATTGAACCAAAATGTCAAAATATTTGCATGAACTGATGATGTAGAAAGACAAGAAATTTTACCATTGTTTGCCAGATTAGTTGTGCTATCGATAATTCGTTTATTGCCCAAATCTAGTATTATGTTAAAATAGTGAAGAAAATCAACTCCAATAATCTCGTGATTTGTTTGTGCCACAATAAAATTTCATGTAAATGTTCTTCGGAACCTAAACTAACTGTAAGAGTCATGGCCCCGAAGGTGGAAATACATGTGTTGTTGGCCGCAAATAAGGTGTATTAAGATTGATTTGTTGTATTTGAAAAGATTTGGGTAAGAACGAAACATCAGAACCAGTATCTATAAGGAAATTAATATCAGTTAAATGGTCTTTGATAACTAACCTGTGACTAATTATATTAATGTTTGTTTGTCTATCTTCATTGGTGTTCATAGTGATCTTCACTTGGCAGTCTTTTGTACCCGCGCCGTCTGCTGCCCACGACGACGCGATTGTTAGTTTTCCTTCTTGTAGTCACAAGCAGACATACACTTGCGAGCTTTTTCTTGGTAATTTTGATGGTACCAGCACCATGAAGAATTTTGAAGATCTTTGCTGGGTGAATTGCTTCAAAATTTAGAAGATCTTAATTTTGAATGGGATCTGATTTGCCTCTCTAATTTTTCCAAACGTTTCGTGATGTGCTTGAATTCTTCTGGGGATGTATTTTTGTTGATTTCATTGAGACTGCTTGTGCATATCTCTAACTTGATTTGGAAAACTCTATATCAGCAATTTTATCGGCTAAATTCGCCACTTCTGATAATGAGAAGGAACATTCCGTTAAAATGGTCTGCATATTGTGAGGTAATCTTTGCATCCAAAGGATTCTCAACATCTCTTCTTGAAATGAAGAACCTCCCAAGCTGTTCATTTCGGATAGAAGTATGGAAGGCTTTTTGTCTCCGAGTTGGAGTTGCGAGAAAAGTTTCTTATACTTTTTTTCTTGTGATTCTACGAGGGCATCCAATACTTTGCGACGAAGGGTTTGGAATTTGTTGTTCATGGGAGGTTTAATAACTAGATCTCTAACACAAATCAAACTTTCTGTGTCCATAATTCCGATAGTAGTGTGGAATTTCAAGGCGTCTGAAGTCACTCCATTGATAAAAAATTGTGATTCCAATTGAGAAAACCACAATTCTGGATCTGTTCTACTAAATGGTAGAGCTTTAATAAAGATTCGAGCTTCTTGGTCCATAGAGGGCTCGATGATGTTAGCTTCTGGCTGGATCGTTCTAGAACGTGGTATGATTGGATGAGATAGCTTGTGTTCTAGAGGGTTGATGCGTTGAGTTCTATCGGGGTCACCATTTGTCCTTTTGGTTAAAAGATGTTGACGATCGCGAATATAGTAAAGAACTGTTTTTATTTAATCTTGACAACTACTTAAATAAACTAATTTGACAAAAAGTAACTATTCGCAAATATTCTAAAAAGTAATAATAATTGGTGGTTTGCCAGACCTATCTATGACAACCACCAAATTATAATACACCTATAAATAAACTAATTATTAACAATTAAAAAGGAACAAGTAAGGAAGTAAATCAGGTACTCACAATCAGCACCTGACCTAAATTACGTGCACCACAAGTGTACCAGGGATGTTGCTAGCGAAATAGATATTTTAAATCTGATGAGACGCATTGGAATGGTATGTTCGTCTCCAGATGTGTGAAGTATACAAGTTTCTGGTCAGTTGATTCAAAAATATAACATGAGATATAGACTTACCGCCGATCGTAAATTATCACCGCTGTCCAAAAATATGGTCATTGGCCATCTCCATATTGTATGAGCAACAGTAATTGGTACATTTCTGCTGCATGCAATGATCCGATATTTAACTTTGTCGAAGTACAAAATAAAATGGTATCCAAGTTCTTTGTGTTTTTGTCGACTGGTTCATCGTGGCGCATAGTACATGTTAATATAACTCTTTTGGCTTTCTGGGGAAAATGAAATACCATGATTTCATCAGGAGTAAATTCTAATAAAGAAAAGCCAATCGCTCTCTTTTGATTTAGCAAAAATTGTGTAATGTAGTCTAATCCAGGCAGCCCCCATAGTAAAAATGATAGGAACCCGAAGAATCCAAGTGTATTTGGCTGTTCGATGCTGTCGGTTAAAAATATGAAGGGATAAAAATATGCACCCAATTTATGAAAAAAAAAGTTAAATACAAAAGATAAGGCTAATCAATTAAGTAGCAGTAGTAGTTTATCTAAAAATTTAAAATTTTTATATAGGATTGTCTAAAAACGGGTTGCATATCAAATTTACGTTTTGTTAAATGGCATTCATTATATACAAGATGTTCCTTAATGAAGTATTTCAAATAAACGTATGTCCATAAAGGCTCAAATTTTAGCTTCAGGATGTTGCAGTTTTTCTTTTTAAATCGAATTCTTTGAAAGTACTGTACTAAATGCTAATTTTACTCTTACTAGATATTACTTTCAGATTGATAAGCACTAATGCTAAAAGGACATGAACCAAATATTTTAATTAGAAAAGATATTCAATAGCTTCAGCAATAATGTACGTGCATATGTACTTCGATACTGTTTCCGAAAAAAGTGTCATCATTGACTTTTTTCAAGGAGGTGCATATATTTTCTGATTAGGCTAGTCTCTTAAGCCTGTCTTGTCAGACCACCGTTTTTTTTTAAATTATGATTGTTTCATCTAGCAACATTCACTAATAGTTTGTGAATTCGTGAATTTAATTATACCGCGAGTTTTTACAAGAGTGATTTCACAGATTACGGAAAACGAAAAAAAGTTAATTTTACTTTTTCGCATTAGCGTAGAAAAGTGTACTTTGTTGTGTACATAAACACACACACGTTTTTTCTAATTGCTCTGCTGAATCTGCTTAATTTGTTTTTAAACCCTGACGAGTGACGACATAATTTTTGTATTACAGTTTAAAACAAGAAGCCTAAAGTTATGGTTGGATTTAAGTGTTCCAACTTTCAGCTAATGAGGTACTAACATATGATTCAATAACTCGTACGAACTTAGTTTAAAAATGCAAAATGTCCCCGTTTGCGTCATCAATAATGTTAGAGATCTCGAATTAAAGAGCTGTATTAAAGTAGCAACCGTAAAATTAGGCTTCGTTTGTGTTTAGATTTCTTTTATACAGTGCACGTTAATGGTTCGTTCACCTTCTAACTAAACAAAACTAAACTAATCACTTACAAACCCAAAAACAATGCTAATTGATGAGCTATAAATATAATAGTTAACAGGTACTCGGTAATGCAATTTATATGTATTACCTGAAAGTTAAGTTTTAATACTTATAGGCAGGGAATTGTCCAATTTAGCGGTACTATATGAAAATGATGTTCCATACAAGGCAGTTCTGTGACAAATGATAATGTAGTCATGACGCTTCCTAGGTGCAAAATTTTTCCTGTGATTTCTTTTAAATAGCATATGATAAAGATAATGAAGGTCATGGAATTTCCATCTTATACATTATGATACCCAAGTTCAAAAGGTACGCCTTGTCCAATTTAAACCAAATTGCACATAAATTGGTATTATATGTTCATATTCTCCAACTCTAAAGAAAAATTTCAGGCAAGAATTAACCAGTCTTTGCAGCCTAACTCAGTCCCTCTGAATAAGATCTGGCTAGTACAGTTCCAGCCTCATACCCTTGCTGAGATAAACCTGGTAGAAGATTAAATTCTCAACATTTTCGTAACCCTTCTGCAAAACTAGAATTTCAAATCAGTATACCAAAGCAGATGCCTAAATTCTCATAGATGGCTTGATTATTGACTTGTTCCCTACCAACTGCGAATTATTCTCAACTACGTTTTTGATGAATTGAGAATAAGACTATGCAAAGAACAAATAAACTGTCTTTTAAAAAGACCGCAACACCAAGAAGAACACATCATACACGTTTAAAATTTTGTCATGACGTTAGGTTGGGTGATAGATAAAAACGATCAAAATATCAAAAGAAAATTTTTATGAATAAAAAATTAATACACTCCTGTAAGCAACGTGGCATGCTTAAAATTAAATTATCAATATCTTCCTGCGATATTGTATCCCCGGCAACCTGTACCTGCTCGTGCAGTTCATTTATGGTCTCTAAAGGACGAGCTAAATGTTGAAGTCTCCGACTCATTATATCCCATACTATTAGGGATAAATCTGGAGATCGAACCGGCCAAGGCAAAATACCCAAATTTTGGGTTTCCACATACATACCTCAAAGTAACGTTGGCTACATGTGGTCGCGCATGTTTGGTACAAGAACCGGTTCTAAAACACTATTAATGTACCTCTGAGCATTTAATCGATTATAAATGACAACAAGAGGAGACCGACTACCATACTAGATGGCACCCCAAACCATGACACCTGGTGTTAAACCAGAACAGCGCCTTTCCACAAAGTTCAAATTCAATCGCTCTCCTCTACGCCTTCTAACAAGTAACCGTCCAGCTAATCGCCATAAACAAAATCAACTCTCATAACTGAAGATGATCTTTCTTCACTCATTCACCCATTGTATCCTCAGACGACACTACTTCAGTCGGGACACCCCGTGGTTTTGTGTTAATGAAAGCCGACGCATAGGACGATATAAATTTATTCCGAAATTTTGAATTCTACGATAGATCGTACTAAAGGAGATTCTTCGATTTAGAGTGGCTACCCAGTTAGCACTAAAAGACAAGGTTGTTTCAAACGGGACGCCAGGCGCTGAACAACGAAATCGCCGATCTCCTCCTTGGTATGTCATTCTTGGGCTACCACTACCACGATGACGATTTACTAAGCCTTCGTTAGACCAATCTCTTCGAGCTCTTAACACAGTTGATGCGTTTCTACCCAATCTTCATGCAATGTCGCGGATAGATAAACCTGCTTCATGCATGCCAACAATTCTTAACCTTTCAAAGGGAGTTAATTGGCGATAAACTGCATTTTGGCGAACACAAGGCATTTTGCACTATCAAACGTTAAATGTAATACAAATAATAATACCTTTATCGCTATCTACCTTTAGAAAAAGTTGCAAAAAGGATAGTCGTCACAGATAAACAAGTAAAGAAAAACTTCATATCGCATTAAGATGTTATAATAAACTTTGTAAGATAACTAAGAATAAACTCGAAATTTTAATAACTTCTTACTCTTTACAAATCTAACATCATACCAAAATTTCAAACACATACATACGACGTGTTCTTCTTGGTGTTGCGGTTTTTTTGAAAGTCAATGTATATTAGAAATTCACGTGAAGTCATCATTTAGAACAATCTATGCCCCAAGAATAGGATGCAATCCCCAAAAGGCTACCTACATACACGATCAACACAAGAAGTAATAATAATATCAATCAATATGCAGCTAACTATAATGACACGTGCAAGGTCATTAATTATCTCAGTTACCCCTTGTGAAAGTGCAGTATATTTTTTTACTACAGTAATTAAGTCTCCCCCAAACAAAACCAGACCAAAAGCAGAGAAGAAGGTAGTAATTGAAGTTTCAAGATCACAATTAAAGATATACACATCGCATGTGTCTAGGGATATTTTATACGTTTAAAAAAATAAATAATTAACAATTATGAAACTGATTATTTTTAATACATTAATAAAAATGTCTATTTCTTTATTAGTTACAACAAGAAAACTTAGATTTATTAGCGCCCCAAAGAAAAACAGGATGAAACAAAAAATAATTTCCTGTCATATAAAATTAATTCAAGCAGTATTCTTTTCAAATATTGTAAAAAGAACAAGAAATTAAAATGAATATCTCGTGTGTGCCCCTCTGGCATTTATTACTGTCCGACACCTGCTGGGCATACTTAAAATTAAATCATCCAACAAATCTTGAGGGATAGTTCTCCATGCTTCACGTAGGCGTTCAAACACAGATGGTGACGGTTCTCAAAGTGACCACTATTCCTTAAAACCCTTCTTTGGCTTCAAATTGTTTTATTTCATATTAAGAGCCACAATTTATTTTTAACTTAAAAAAAAAACATTACAAAGTAACATCCCTAGACATTTGCGATGTATGTATTTTCTTCTGAAGGACGGTATATTAATTTTAGACAAATCCGTTTTCCATCAACTTTCCCACTAATCCATAGCTGTTCCGATGCATTTAAAGATGAATCAGAATGATCTTATATTTAAAGCAATTATTAACAAACAATGCTTCACCCTTACCTCTGCCCCAATGATCAGCCTTGCTCAGGTCACAGTCAATAATTTTGCAGATATCCCTAGGTACCTGATCATTAAGCCAGGTCCCAGTTAAGCCAGCGACATCAAAGTTCCTGTTAGCGACCAAATGTAGAAAAGAACGGTAATCGAAGACCATGTACGCACATTAATATGCATATAATCAAATTTTTCCGTAACATTACCAACCTGAAACATTAAAAATCAGCAGGCCATGTCATTTACTTTGCCAAAATAGTAGAGATGGTAAAAATGTGTTAAAATGTTATTGACTATGTTTAAAATAATTATTTCTTTTATAGCGGGTAAGGTTAATGTGTTAAGCACTAACCGGGGGCCTTTAATGTTATTGCTGTTGCTCAACCCTCAAACAGGGGATTCGCACTGGGAGAACAGAGAGGATATCCACTAAACACCCATTCCGCTCTTCACTCCATTTTCATTCTGGGATCACCGTTAGGCAGCATTTCAGAAGAGAAATGATATGCAGAGTGTAACAAATTCTAGTTTATGTATGGGAATCTCAGAAACGGTAAGAGATACAAAGTCGGTTAAAAGAAGGCAAAGTTTGCTTATTTTGACGCTCAACAATAATTCATTTGCGAATTTTTTAAAATCCAAATACTTTCGGGAATGTCTGATAAAAACTAAAAATTTGGATTTTCGTTTTTGTCAAAAAACTCAAAAGCCATTATTCGGAGAGAGCTGATAATGAAATATTATTAGAGCACTTTTTGTCTGACTTTCTACTGTTGTAATTGGTATTTTTACTCGGCGATTGGTTTTTGAAATATCATAAACTACTTTGAATTTTCTTATGGGCGCCAACTCGGAGTTTTACAAATTTGGCATCTCCATGAAATTTTCTTTCTCTTCCCAGTTCCAATATTTTAGTGGAATTTATATAAATTAAAATTTAAAAAACATTTCCATCTAAGAAGCCTTGAATTACGTTGCCATATCAAATCAACAAACGTTTTTTCTTTTATTTTTATTCATATAAAAACCACTAAAATACTAAAATATAATACATGACTGAAAAGGAAATTTCATGTAATTTCCAATTTTGTAAAAATCCAAGATGACACCTATAAAAAAATCCAAAGTAGTACATGATATCTCAAAAACCAATCGTCGAGTAAAAATACCAATCACAACAGTAGAAAGCCAGACAAAAAGTGCTCTAATAATGTTTCATTATCAGCTTTCTCCGAATAGTGGCTTTTGAGTTTTTTGACAAAAACGAAAATCCAAATTTTCGTTTTTTTTTATATTTCCGAAAATGTTCGGATATATTAAAATTTGCAAATGAATTATTGTAGAGCGTCAAAATACAGAACTTTACCTCCATTTAACCGACATAGTATCTCTTACCATTTCCGAAATTCCCATACATAGACTCAAATTTGTTACACCCTGTATACATATGCTTTTTTATTTCTCAACATCTCTGCTGCTGTTTGCGAATCCCTTCTTCCTTCATCTATATTTTCGTCACTGCCTCCAGACATCCTCCAATAGCGTCCCAGTGTTTCTCTGATTTCAATAGCATTTTCGCACAGGATTCCTTGCCAAATTCCTCTATGCAAGTGTTAATGAGTTTTTTCCTCAGACCGACAAATTTTTGACATCCAAATATCGTGTGTTTTAGGTTATCAAATTTCCCACAGAACCAACACTCGTCAGTCTGCAATTTACCGATCCTGTTTAAATACCAACAGAAAACTCTAAGTCCCGTGAACATCTGGCTAAAGTAATAGTCCGCCTCTCCCCACTTGCACTCTATCCATGACCTCAAATTCGGAATGGAAACCTTTATCCAACCTTGGTCCGTTAATCTTTCTCTGACTTCCTGCTTCCTTTTACTGTCGTTTCCATACATGTCAGAACGTTCCTCTACTAGAAAATCAGTTGGCGGCAATCCTGCCAGAGCCTCCAGTGCAATTGACAGTGCCGTTTAATAAGCGCTCCTAGTCAAGAGAGTTAGTCTTCTCTTTACTTTTTCCAGCATTTTCCTGTAGCATTGGAAACTCGTCGCCTCCTCCCATACCTGGGCTCCATAGAGCACGATTGATGTAGCATAGCAGTCGCCTCTTGCTGGATCTAGGGCTCAATTTAATAAGATTGTTTGTCATGGAGTTTACATTAAAATTATTATCAAATTCAAGAATAACGAATTGTAAAGTGCGTAGGAACGAAATGAAACTTAAATGGTGCCATTATAACTAAAGTAAAGGAGACTTACATATATGAAGATGAATAGGTACCAATTTAAATCTACTAAACGACATGCCTGCGTGCCATATACCATATTTGAAATGCTATTGAGTACTAGAACAAATAAGGAAACGTAAGAGTATAGTCCTCCCATGGTGATAAAATGTCTCACGCTTAAAACCAGATAGTTAAATATAAACTTTACCTCTTTTATCATTTTTAGAGTCCATGCGAAAAATTGTCCTCCTTGAGAACCAAACTTTCGCTCTCAAATCTCTTCTTAGCGGCCAGCAAAGTTACGTATCGTTCAGGTGTAAGGTGTTCAAAAGTACTAACTGAAAGTAAGTTTTTTTTTCTTTACGAGATGAAATCTTCCTAAGACACCCGGTCGGGTCGTCTGTCGACCGGATAGTGTGAGATTTACCTGGTGACACTTCCGCCCGCCTTCTTCAACGTTATGATGGCTAAATGTAACATAAGCAGGAGTCGGCCCATGCATCTACCTAATAAAACCTTTCAGGTTTCCCTTATATTAATGTTCAAGAACTTCAATGTGCCGGTTTAATTTGGTAATAGAATTATAGTTATCCGTCGACCCTGACTCGGTGACGAAACAATTTGTTTTCGAAATTTGTTATTCGGCTTTCGAGATTCTTGTTATTAAATATCAAATGCACGTCTTGGATAAATTCACCTGTTGTCTGTATTATCACAGATATTTTATTTGTATGTTTAAATTGGGAAATTTATGTTTAAATGGCTTAATCAATGTCCTACGTTTATGATTCACCACTTACTACGAGTTTTTTTAATGGTCACCCGGTAAATTATTTAAAAAATCCTTTCATAACAAGGAGTAATCACTAAAACCATGAACCTGTTACGACCTATTAGCCTTTCAAATTTATTCAGCTGTCAACTTTACGTCAAATAGTAGTATTTTGAGCTTTATAATTGGCCATTTCAAAAATCGATTCGCCCTCTGATGACAAATGTGAAATAAAACAACTCATATTCGCAGCCAATCAATTAACAGAATTTTGACAGGTCTTACTCGTTGTCCTCCATATCTGTTTACATTTCGGAGCGCCTTTGTAGATACGGACTACTTATTTTGACGCGCACTGTATAAAACAACTAGTATTGAGTTTGCCTATAGTATTGTACAGTTTGAGTGTTTGACTTGTACAACTTCTTTTAATACAAACATTCTTTAGTAAAAGACAGCTTTGCCACTTGTTAGGCGACCAATTCGTCCCTATTTAAAACAAAAATATTACGCCAAAACAATGATATGATGCTGAAATCCATGACTTCCTCGTATAGCTATAATGTAAAAATAAAAACCTACTTACTTCTTGGTTTAAACTCGTTCCAAATTTAATCGCTTTCATACTTTGCCATAATTCTTAGCTGCAATATTAAAGTCGACATACATCAATTCAAATTTATGTGTACCGTTGAGTTTCAATGAATCGCAATAGCATAATTAATTAGTTGCTGAATTCAAATATTGGATCTATGCTTAGAAGCTAAAAATGTTATATGGGGTGTTTCTGAATAGATGATAAAAATTTTAATGGGTGAATCCTGAGCCAAATTTAAAACAAAAAGTTCATATAAAGACATGTCCAAAAATGCTTCGTCTTCGATCTACAGGGTGTTAAAAAAAACGTTTAAATATTTAAGGGGCATATAGTGCTAACGAAAACAAGTAAAAAAGTTTCAATAAACATGGGTCCACAAATGAACTGTTTTCGAAATAAAAGCGAAAGTCTCTTTTCTTTGTACAGTTTTTTTCATCGAAAATAATTAATACAAAAAGACAAAAAGACAAATAGATGTTCGATATGTCCTCCTTGTATTTCGACACAAGATGACACAAGAAAAAAGCCCGGTTGTTGTCGAATTGTTTAACAACATTGTTCAATTCGTTGCCACAATTCATCGGGATTATTTACAGGTGTCGTGTATACTAAACTTTGTAGGTAACCCTAAATACAAAAGTCTAAGGGGTTTAGATCAAGAGATCTAGCA
Source organism: Euwallacea similis (assembly GCF_039881205.1). Taxonomy (NCBI): domain Eukaryota; kingdom Metazoa; phylum Arthropoda; class Insecta; order Coleoptera; family Curculionidae; genus Euwallacea; species Euwallacea similis. Next base: position 587,371 of record NC_089625.1, read on the forward strand.
AGTTATACAATAAGACCTCCTCGGCCTATCCATCTCCTTTGAAATGTTTCGTTTAAGTGTTCCCTAACAGCGAGCATAAAATGAAGCGATGCCCTATCTTGCATAAACCAAATATTCAATCTTAGATTTAAAGGTACATCTTCCAAAAGGGCGGTCAAAGTGTTCATCAGGAAGTCAAGGTATACAGGACCTGTTAAACGTTGTGACAAAACAACTAGTCCTAATAATTGGTCGCTTAAAATGCATACCTATTCAGAGTGAAACGCTGTTGATGTCTAAATTCGCGAGCAGCATGTGGATTTTCATCCGACCAAACGTGATTATTGTGATAATTGAAAATCCTATCTTTAGTAAAACCGGTTTCATCAGTGAAAAGGATGTTAGAAGCAAAATTTGGGTATTCAGCAGCACTCCTTATAAATCATTGAGAGAATATCATTCTTGCTTGATAGTCAGGGGAAGTAAGAGCTTGTACCCGTTGGATATGGTACGGATGCGGATGCAGGAGTTGTTAGTGGAGAGTTCTTCAAATAAGAAGATAACTTACGCCTAGTCCATCCGAAATTCTTCTCACATTAATTTCGGGATTTTCATCTACCATTTCCGTAATTTGTTCTTCAACCTCCGGCGTACAAACAGTCCTTGGACGTCCACTGTCATAAGCACATTTTACAAAGGAGCCACTGTCCCTCAGCCGTTGGTAAACGTTTCCAAACATCACGTGCGAAGGTATTTGACGATTGGGAAAAGCGTCGTTGTACAAGCGACGTGCTTCCAAAGCATTCCCATTGGAACGACTATACATGAAAACCATATCAGTCAATTCAGCATTTGAATATGGCATTGCAAAACGAAAACTTTTACTGTTTGATAAAGTAAATGTTTCTGTTAAAAATGTAAACAAGCAAAATATACTGTATACCTTGACTTCCTGATGAACACTTTTCACAAAGAAAGGAGACTATCGCTTTTATTTCGAAAACGATTCATTTGCGGATCCATGTTTATTAAGACGTTTTTACTTGTTTTCGTTCGCACTATATGCCCCTTAAATATTTAAACGTTTTTTTAACACCCTGTAAATCGAAAACGAAGCACTTTTGTCACGTATTTATATGAACTTTTCGTCTTAAATTTGGCTCAAGATTCAACCATTAAAATTTTTTACCATCTACTCAGAAACACCCTATATATGTAGATGCCCTCAATCATACTCTTAATTATCTAAGTACTTATTCTTCAGGTTGGGTCAGCAAAGGAAGGATCACTTAATTCGCAGTTTGGATTATGGTATTAGATGCTGGCCAATACAGATAATATATTTTGCTTTTAAAATTAGCACATTTTAGAATGCCTACATATTGCTTTGATAATGACTAGCTTAGCTTTGATATTTAGCTATTGGCTGTTAAATCGACACAGTTTATGCATTTGTAACAAAAAATATATTTCAAATTCTGTTTTTTATTATTAATGATTTTTATTTAACGTTCATTGTAATATACAGAGTGCCCTTTTCTACCGAAACAACAAAAAAATCATTTAAGCAAAACTTTAGGAAGCTAATCCTTTATACATGAAAAACTTTTTCCCTTTACTATACTCTATTTCTTTCTTTTTAGATGATAACAATTTGAATACCCTCCATAATTTTAAACAATTCAACTTATTGAACGATAGAATTGAATTCGTATAGTGTTTCAGAATAGAATTTGAACTTATCTTAAGTGTAACATGACTGAGTGATTGAATCCGGTATAAAGTTAAATTTGTCATTTATCTGCAATTGTATCGGATCGAGATTTAAAGTTGAAACGTTGAAACATACCATAAATTCCCGTTTTTAATGTTTTTTTTTACAATTATTTTTCCTACGAACGCGCAGCAAAATGGCTTTACCCCATGCATTCAGTTGCTGAAAGTAGCAGTTTGTCGTGTGTATGCAGTAATAAATTTCACCGCATGCCTATCAAAATAACACGGGTGAGTATTAAAATTTTTTATGTCACGCTGGTATTTAGTAAAATATTATTTACGTATTTCAAGTTTTTTCTTCCAAAAAAAGATATAGTCGATAAATTTTCAAATGAACATCCTGTATAATAAGAGCAATAAGGGGGGAATATAACCAAAAATAATTTTCAAATTAGATACTGTCACTTTATTCATACATAAACAAATAGGATACCAAAAAACCATTGGACTTTGCGAACTCAGCAGGAAAGAGCTCATGACATTTATATAAATGTTTTAACACTTCCAGCATCATATTTTTCGAGACATCGACCAACTCGACAGTCTGGTCATTCAACCACTGTTCCAACACTTCATGTTTCTCGCTTTCGAGAAACTTAAACAATGCTTTAGCCACCTCCACCTCTTTATCTAATGCGTCTTTGTCACTAAAACTAATTTTAAGTTGTTTCTCTAAAACCCACAACAGCAGAAAATTGCTGGCACCATTCGACTTTCTATACCGAAAGACTGTCCGCAAGGAGTTAAATAAGCTATTTCGGAAGAGATTTGCAATTGTCACAAACACATCTGACAAACCTTTTGTCTGAATAACGGTTCCTCCAGTGTCAGTAATTGTTACTGTATTAAACCACAACCTTAGAGTGGAACTTTGACTATGAATCCCTAACCAATTAAGGCAAAATTTACAAGCCACAACTTCGTTTTTCGACAGAAAATTTTTTATACTATTCTTGCTAAGATGCATGTAACAGGCAGTATAAAAGAAGTCATTTGCAGTGGGTTCCAAATCGTTAGCTTGTATTTGATTTGAGGCATGTGCATGACAGAACCATTCACCTTGGTCTAGAGTTTCAGGTAGGGGCAAAACTCTACGAAATGTTAAAGTAGACGAACATAAATTTCTTTGGCAATTAACGCAGGCAATAGTGTAAGAAATGTTAGGTTGAATATCGTTAAAACGTTCAGATTTGTCGCTACTTGAAGTGTTTTCGATAAGTTCAGTTTTAAAGCTGCCCGAATTTGAGTGGGAAGTGAAGAATCTAAAAGAGATGTACTTTTTTGAGATTTTCAATGACGACAAGGTTGAAGCCTCTGCCTTAAAGTCTTGCAAACACGTCGAAAACTGCTTATTACCACTTAAACTTACACTAAAATTGTTTTCACTTAAGCTAATGCTGGTTGTTTCAGGACAATCCTCCTTCAAAACAATAAAAACGTTGGCGCTTCTCAGCTTAGGTCTTAGTTCAATAACCACTGAGCTATACAACCGATTTTCCATTCTGCTTTTTCAATATACCTTTTTCTTCAAATTTAGAAAACCACCCATCGTTTTCTCGCACAACAAAAGGAATTGTCACTTTCTGATAATAATCAGACATTAGTTCTAAGTTGCTGATCACAGTGGCTAAAAGGTGTGCTCTTTCAGCTAGGATTCCTGGTGCCTCGTGTCGTAAATAGGTGAAATGAACGTGCAGATGGTAGAAAGACGGTTGATAGTGTAGATAAATTCGTAGTTGGGAGCTGTCCAGATCGTATTTTGTTTGGATTGCTTCCTGGAATAAAAAAAGGTTTCATGAAATTACCAGAAATGTTTTGTTTCTAAGCTAAAATATGCAATAATAGAAAGTATTTTAATTCAAAAAAATTATAATAATTTTTTTTCATTTCAATTAAATTTATGCAATTCAATCGTTATTCAACAAAATTTAATTATACATATACAGGAGGTCCGTTTCTGCAACTTAACCATAGGGATCTCGGTTATTATAAGAGACACAAAGTCGGTTAAATTGGGGTAAAATTGCGTCTTAGGGTGGACAAAAATATGCCACTGAAAAATTTAAAGATTTTTCAAAGGTCGCCGAAATTTTTGGAAAAAACTGAAATATTGATTTTTTTGTTTTTATTTTTTTAGCGAAAACGGATAGAGTTGGATATTTTTAACCAGTACATTATTAGGACACTTTTTCAAAAAGAATTTGAAAATATTACTAGAATTTTCAAGGCATTCTTTGTTTAAAAGTTACGACACCCAACTTTGTTATTCCTTATGGCCGCCATATTGGATTTTTGCATTTTTGGATTAAGCTATTTTTTCTGATTTAAATGATGTGCGACACAATATGATTCAGATTAAAATTAAAGATGAAAATGAAAGGAAAAGAATTTGCATAATGTGCTATGGAATCAATATGGCGAAAAAAAAACTAGATATCAGTACCTCATTAAAGGGATTCGTCTAAATTGCGCAAAAATGTCTATTTCTAATGAAGAGAAACATGATATACTGGAACTTTATTATTATGTCACACATGGTTTAAATCAGAAAAAATAGCTGAATACAAAAATGTAAAAAATCCAATATGACGGCCATAAGAAATAACAAAGTTGAGTGTCGTAGCTTTTAAATAATGTTTTGAGAATTCTGGTAACATTTTTAAATTCCTCGTGAAAAAGTGTCCTAATAATGTATTGGTTAAAAATTTACAACTCTATCGGTTTTCACTAAAAAAATAAAAACAAAAAATCAAAATTTCAGTTTTTTCCAAAAATCTTGGCAACTTTTGAAAAATTTTAAAGTTTCTCATCAGCATATTTTTATCTTCCCGAAGACGCAACTTTACCCCAATTTTACTAAGTTCATATCTTTTATAATAACCGAGATCTCCATGGTTAAAATGCAGAAATGGGCACCCTGTATAATATTTTACAAACTTATTTTATTGGCTAAAACATTTTGCAATTTATCCTTAAATAGGTCTGCAATTAATAGATGGATTAATAGAAGGAAAAATCCAAATGTTTTCTAAACATACTATATTTTCACAAAATGTTTAAAATTTTTCATTAAATAATTGTTAGTTAAGTTTGTTAATATTGAACAAGCTATAATAAACAGTTTCAACAAGGTTATGCAGATTGATTTTTAGCATATGGGACATAGCATAAGATAACCCAAACTTGCTTTTATAAAATACTGCTGGTTTAGAAAATACTCCAGGAATATCCCAAAAAAAGGAGGGGAGATTATTTACAAATCATCAATTTCCCATAACAATATGTTAGTATCTATGTATAGGTCTATTGGTTCTCAGATTGACAGAGTTGCTTGAAGGTAACTCTGCATCTATATTATACTCAAATAATGCATCAATACATTGTTTTTTTCTTATTAGTGGTCAATTCTTACTAAATAATTTGTTTTGATTCTTTCAATATCAGATTAAGATAGACTATGTGCTTAAAATATTATTATTATGAATATTTTGAAAATATTTTTGTTTTTATTTTCCCAACTACAGAGCTACAAATGAGAATTCACACAACATTCAACATTTACGACGCAACAGTTAAAAAATCTTTACTTACCTTTGTTTTTGTTTGGATATTCTTAAGCAATGGAAGATGATCACCAGTTAAATCACGTAAGGACTTCAGGTCTCTTCTATTGCATATTGCTAAGAAATATAAAGTATCAAGTTCTCCATTCCACTTGAGGTCAGGAACTGTTACAAAACCATCTACAGGGTCAGCATCTTCAATAAGAATCCTATCACTCTCTGACTTATGCTCTAATATGTTGTAAACCCACTAAAATAAAAATTGGCAACAATAGGAACAATGATCGAACTAAGAAATTATGATTATACAAATTTGCATAAATTGCATCCATACAATATATGAAATATTGGAAAATTAATTATAACTAAAAATATAAATGGGTACTTACTTGAAGATCAAATTTGTCCTTTGTAATATGAGGCAAAATTACACTGTTATAAATCTCAGGTGTTTCATCCACCATATAACTTTGCTGTATAGAATATTTGAGAATATGTTTATCTGTGGCGGGATGAATTATAGTTGTTTTTATAGCTAAAAATGTAACTAAGCCTTAATAACTGTTGAATCAGATACATTTCTACTCACTGTTTAATTCAGGTACTGGAAAGTACTTATAATCTCCATATGCATCATTATGGAAAACTTTAGACAATAGGCTCCGTTCTGTAAAATATTCACTCTCAGGAATTAAATTTTCCCCCGCAAAAGCAGTTTTTTCCAGTATCACCAATGCGTTTCCCTTCTTAGATTCGAAGGTTCCTTGTAAGCAAACCGTTTTTCGTGTAGTATTATTATGTAAAATCGTTTTTAGTTTAAAGGCAGATAAGTCTTTGAGAGAACAATGGATAGAATCTGATGAATTCTCATCTAATTTCTGCCTTTTGTTCGGTATAGCATCACCGTTTTCAACTTCAACAGCGGCCATTGTTTTGAGGTTGCACGTTTAGAAAATATTCATTAATATAGCCGCAGAAAAGAAAAGCTTTATGCAACTGTCCTGAAGTTAGTGTAAAACGTTCTAGTCCCATTTTCCCGAAAGATGGGGATTTCTACATTTTTCGAAATAATAAGAATGGGTGTGTCAACAATGAAATTGAGAATATCCAAAAAGTTTCGTACCATGAAAAGAGAAATTGACGTGATATTGAAAGATAGCATTGCCCCAAGTTCGAAAAATAAATTTAATTGCAAGTATCTACAGATCATACGTCGTCTATCCGGGATTTATCGGCAACAAAACCAGTAAAGTTTTTTTATTGTCCATTAACGGCATTTTTTGAAATTAATCTTCTAATTTTTATTTTAGATAATAGAGATCATTTTCACATAGTTAAACATGCTAATCAAGAAGATCCCATCTGATCAAAGTTTTATGACATCCAAGTTTTATTTAGGCATAATTAAAAAATAATGTGCTTAGAATGAAATAATTAAAATTATATGTATATAGAAAGTCTGGACCCGTATTCTGCGTATATATTTATTACTATTTTTGATAGTCCGGATGGACTTACCATGGATCTACTTTCATCGGGAACAACAAAAAAATCACTTACAAAAGTAACACAATAAACAAAACAAAAAAAACAGAACCGGCGGAATTCTTTTTGAAATTGCTATTATCAATACGTCACCACACCAAAATTAATTTGAATAGATTTTAAGTTTTTCATAAAATTGTTATTAACCGCTACCAGAACCAGACTTACTTGGGAAAAAACGACCAGACAAAATGGAAATGCAATCTATATTATCATTGTCACTACCATTAATCTTAATTAACAACTATTGTAAATGTAGTTGAGGAGCACAATTTGTACTAAAAACAGAACCTCTAGAACCCATACCATTTCCTCTCATACCAAAAAAATTGCAATAAGAAAGCCCCTTTGTAATTGTTTACGTTTTAAAGGTTCTGTCATCTTTGACAGTGATAGTTCCCATTTTCCCTTATGTGTAACCTTACGTGGCACGAATGAGTTGTTCCTGTTCTAGTTGAATTTTTGTTAACAGCAGAAAGAAAGGTTTAAGTGGCGTTTTTCTGCGGGAAATTATGAATTCCACGCACCTACCGCCTCCCCAAAACAGCTTCAATCCTCCATCCAACGGGTTCCCGTCTAGGCCCAACCCCAACGTCCCAATTGGACCCCCAACAAAAAATGGTCCACCACCAGTGAGTTCTCCCAGTCCCAATTTTGGGTCATCTAATGCACCCCCTGGCCAAGACATGGCCAGAGGCACTCTTGCTGGGAACCCATCTGTACTGCACACTTATCTACCTAATATTCCACAACAAAATGGACAACAGTTTATAAAAGGGAATGCGCCTCCACTACCACAATCACCATATTTAGGAAATAATGAACATTTAGCAAATAACCCTTCACCCCAAGCTAGGCCTGGATTAGGTCCACCAGGTCCACAACCTTCTCAGTTTATTGGAGGAGGTCCACAGATGGTACCACAAAAACCCGGTAAGTAGATTTACTACTTACTTTTGATAAGTAGTTTAATCCTTATAGTTATAAGTGGAGGAGAGAAGTTAATTCTTAGTCTTAATTTTGCAATTATATTCATCTTTTATTATTTGTTTTATCTTTTGGTTTAATGCTCAATTTAATTTTTTAGCCATTCACTTCAGTTTAATAACCACCAAGCAAACATCCATTTTGCAATTTCATTAATTTCTTCATATCTATTATATCTAATTTTGTATGAATGCTAAAAATTCCAAACTTCCACTATTTCTCTTAAAAAATAAATCTTCTGTTCAAGTAAACTCCAGGTTTTAGTGCCTAACAGGTAGTTTTTGTAAATACTTTTTTTATTGAGGCAAATGGTGTAGTTTAATGTCAGTAGAGGTATTAGATCTTAAAGTAATTATTCTTATCCACTTCAAATTCATTTTTATTTCATTTAATTTCTAACTTTTAATTTTGAATTCACCACAGTTTGATTAAATTGTGAGAAATTGTGATTTTGTCGAAAATACTTTAGATACCAAATGAATTCATTTCATAATAAATTTTCCTCTATGTTTCATTATCTTATCTCATTGTGTTTATTATAAATTTGTATTAGGTTAATTTAATATAATTAAATATTTTTCTTTTTTGATTAAAATTCTCAAAAAAATCTTTGATTTTTTTATTAAAACTTAACTTCATTACAATTTAACCAACTTGGGTTTTTGGAGTTTCAAATAATTTTCGACAAATTTAACTAATAAAATTTATGGATAGAAAAATTCCTACTATAATTATGTATTTTTTCATTAAAATTTAATGTTATAGATGTAGATAGCCTTGTATTTAAATATAGAATCTAATTTTGTATTGTTTTATAAATCTTATTGATGGACTCTAATGTTACACTCTTAACTGAGAAGTATTATATTTTTTAATTTATTTCCAAAAGATATTATAGAAACTAAATTTTGCTGTTTTCAATTCCATTTAGGAATAATCAAATCAGGTCTTAATTGACCTGGTCCATATTCAATTGCATAGGATATTTTTGATGCTATTTCCTTAATATATACATTTTAATTTATATATTAATAATAACTATTATTACTAATATATATTACTAATAACTAACACTAATTAATAATTTTGGTTTAATTATTGTAGAAAAATTTGTACTTAAAAGTCTTACTTTTTGTCTGAGCAGAAATATTCACACACAAAAATATGGAAGTTTTCCTTAAACTTTTTTTTAACCATATACAATTTATTCTTTGTTTTATTCACAGGGCAATACCCAAATGCAAGCACACCATCAAGTTTGCCACCCCAGATGCCCCAGAAACCAATACAGCAACAACCTCAAATGCCACCGCTTCCTCAACAAGGTGTGCCTCCACGAACTGGTCAAATCCCATCATCCCTAGCGGGCCAACATGTTCCTGGCATGCCACCAATGCCTGGTCAGCCTCCCTCAATGCCAGTGATAATACCACCTGGGTCACAAATACTACCAGGACCTCCAATTCAAAACAACATGCAATCTAGACCTCCTATGCCAGGACAGATGTTACCACCTCAAAGTCATATACCGGCACAAGGACAAATACCACATGTTCAAGGTCAACTGCCACCTCACCAAGGTCAAATGCCACCTCATCAAGGCCAAATACCACCTAATCAAGGTCAAATACCACCTCACCAAGGTCAAATGCCACCTTTGCCTAGTCAGATGCCCCCTCAAGGTCAAATGCCTCCTCTTTCCAATCGCATGCCTCCATTAGTGGGTCAAGGTCCCCCAATGCAACCAGGACATATTGATTCAACCAGTCACATGGCTAATCAGATGCAAAACATGTCTTTAAGTGGAGCGAGGCCTGGCCCTCAAATGCCTCCACCTCTGAATAACCAGAATTACATGCAGCAACAACAGAGGCCCATGCAGCAAGGACCTCCAGGATATCCTCCGATGGGACAACCAGGGATTGCTGGAGGTTATTCTCAGCCTGCTCAGCAACAGAAGCGATTAGATCCCGATCAGATGCCTAGCCCTATACAGGTAATCCAGGACGATCAAAAGACCAGGAGCGGGGTGTTTGTGACAAATCAGAAAGGACTTGTGCCTCCATTGGTTACCACTAATTTTGTGGTACAAGATCAAGGAAACGCCAGTCCTAGGTACATACGTTCCACCATGTACAATGTGCCGATTTCCCAGGATATTATGAAGCAAACCGCGGTTCCTTTTAGTTTGGTTATTAGCCCCATGGCCCGCTTGGAAAAAGACGAGTATCAGCCTCCAATAGTTAATTTTGGGGAGCTCGGGCCTGTGCGGTGTATTAGATGTAAAGCCTACATGTGCCCTTTCATGCAGTTCATTGATTCTGGTAGACGATTTCAGTGTTTGTTTTGCAAAGCCACCACTGATGTCCCTGCTGAGTATTTTCAGCATTTAGACCATACTGGCCAACGCCTGGACAAATATGAACGGCCAGAATTAGTGCTTGGTACTTACGAATTTGTGGCAACGGCTGATTACTGCCGAAATAACATGTTGCCCAAACCCCCGGCCGTGATCTTCCTTATAGACGTCTCATATAACAACATCAAATCTGGCCTTGTGTCCCTTATATGCTCTAGAATGAAGGAAATTATCCAAAACTTACCTGTAGATCAAGGTCAGGACAAGAGCAATATGAGAGTAGGTTTCATCACATACAACAGCTCCGTGCACTTTTACAATATAAAGGGTACCTTGGCCGGGCCTCAAATGATGGTCGTCGGAGACACTCAAGAAATGTTCATGCCCCTTTTAGATGGATTCTTATCCACTCCTCAAGAGTCTGAGGCTGTAATCGATGCTTTAATGGAGCAGATTCCCACAATGTTTGCGGAGACTAAGGAAACCGAGATTGTACTATTGCCTGCCATTTTAGCAGGACTGGAAGCTTTGAAAGCTTCAGAAACTGTTGGAAAATTAATGGTGTTTCACTCAACTTTACCCACCGCAGAATGTCCGGGTAAACTGAGAAATAGGGACGATAGAAAACTGCTGGGAACTGACAAAGAAAAGACAGTTTTGACTCCCCAGACTCAAGCATACAATCAGCTTGGACAGGACTGCGTGGCTTCTGGTTGCTCTGTAGATTTCTTCATATTCAACAATTCTTACATAGACCTAGCAACAATCAGTCAAGTTTCCAGACTGACCGGAGGGGAAGTGTTCAAGTACACCTACTTTCAAGCAGACATTGATGGTGATCGATTAGTTAACGACATAATAACCGACATCAGCAGACCTATAGCTTTTGACAGCGTTATGAGAGTTAGGACATCTACCGGAATAAGGCCCACCGATTTCTACGGATACTTCTATATGTCAAACACCACCGATATGGAACTGGCCGCTTTGGATTGCGACAAAGGACTCGCCATTGAAATCAAGCACGACGACAAATTATCTGAAGAGGAAGGAGTATACATTCAAGCAGCTCTGCTGTATACGGCTTGTTCAGGGCAAAGAAGGTTGAGGATTATGAACTTATCCTTGAAGACTTGTTCTCAAATGGCTGATTTGTATAGAAGCTGTGACTTGGACACTTTAATTAATTTTATGGCCAAGCAAGCCACATACCGGCTGCTAGATAGCAGTCCTAAGGCTGTGAAGGATGCATTGGTAAACAGAGGAGCTCAGATTTTGGCCACTTATAGGAAAAACTGCGCTACTCCTAGCAGCGCCGGGCAACTAATACTTCCTGAATGCATGAAACTGCTTCCACTGTATGTTAACTGTCTCTTGAAAAGCGATGCTCTTTCCGGTGGTTCTGACATGACAATCGACGACAGAGCATTCGCCATGCAAGTCGTGTTGACCATGGATGTATTGTCTTCTGTTAATCATTTCTACCCAAGGCTAATACCAGTGCACGAAATTGACTTGTCTACAAACCCACTAGAAACGCCAGCGCCCATTCGTTGCACCGTAGAGAAAATGAACGAGCAAGGAGTGTACATTCTGGATAATGGCATTCATATGTTCCTTTGGGTGGGACTTGGGGCCAGCCCGGAGTTTGTGCAGAATGTCTTTGGGGCGCCTTCAGCGATTCAGATCGATATTGAGAGACCGTCCATTCCAGAGTTGGACAACCCCCTCTCATTGGCAGTACGGAAGATAATAGATGATATAAGGATAGAAAGACATAGATTCATGAGATTGACTATAGTACGGCAAAGGGAGAAACTAGAGCCCGTGTTCAAACACTTCTTAGTGGAGGATCGCGGTACGGACGGTTCGGCGAGCTATGTAGACTTTCTGTGTCATATGCATAAGGAAATTAGGTCGTTGCTAAGCTAGTTTTAAATATTAGTTAAGGAAGGGACAATAGAGGATTAAAACGAATATGTTAGTGGTTGGGCTTATATTTCTGTTATGTGCAAAGATCAACCATCAGGCGAATTTTATCTAGCGTCAAAGACATTAAGTATCTTAGCTGTCTTTCTTTAAGTTGTCTGATATTGCAATTAAAGTGTATGTTTATTAGCAATCACAATATAGGAAATATTGAAATAACTGAAATATTAGGAAAATCTAATTCTAAAATCAAACCCGCCGGTGTCTCTAGGATCTGATTTTTTATAACGAACATTCAATCATATTTATTCCGGTATTGCTTTTCTCTCTGAAAACTACAAACAGAAAAGCAGATGAGACGATCTGCAAACCGCGTTACAATGCCCACAATTCTGTAAATTCGTAAATTTTGTTGTTTTTAAGTTCGTGAGATTTTCGAAGAGACGTAGTAAAGTGATGAAAAGGGTTTAAATTGTAGGTTCTTATTTATACTAGAAATTTGGTTTTTCATTTCCTGAAACTCTTTTCAAGTTAACATCAAGTTTATGTTTATAGTTATATTAGTTATTATGTTTTGTATATATGTACTACTTTTTCTAAAAAACAAATATATTTTATTTTATTGGACTAGTTGATTCTCTTTGTAGATACCTACATCTACTAGAAGAACTTAAATTTTTGCCCTATCAATTCGTCGTTTAATACGATTTCGACTCGTTAGTACTCAATTTCTTAAATTTATTTTTGAGAACAGAAATCCTCTTCGTCGCGACAGAGAAGGTCAAAATCAAATAATGATGATGTCTTTTTCGTCCAGCTTCAGATTTTCTGAGTTAGATACTTTTTTGAAAGTGATTGCTCTAACCCTGCTCGATTCAAAATACTCCGTCCTCCACATATTGAACAGACGCTTTCCAGGAGTGGATTGCTTTTACAAGTTTATTAATTTAATGTTATATAACTTTTGCGATTGTTCTTTGTAGTTTCTTTGAAACTCTACATGTTTCAATCGATGTTTTTTCAGTAACTAAAATAACTAATTACCTAGAGTTACCGTCTCGACGCAATTATTTGCTAAAAAGTGTTCTTTTGGCTGTACAATGCTTTTATTTAAAGAGTGGATATCTCATTATTATTTTCGTTATGAAAAATTGGCCTACATCAAAATAAACGTGGCAAGATACATATATTTGAATTGAGCATGAAAAGCCTTATTTATTGAAATAAAAATATACAGGGTGTTGTATCTATGAAATGTGTTTAAATCAATAAAAATGTTTGGAAAACGCTACATAACGCTCACTATTTTAAAATGTAGTTGAAGTAATCAGTTTTCTTCCTGATCAATATCTGCAATAGTGTAGCCACTCTGTATATATAATGTATGTGGAGATAGAATATAAAAGAGACAAGCCAGAAATGAATATGAAGCAAGTAAAAGCTACAAAATGGAAATTTGTAAACACATCTGCTTTGTGGTAATTTTTTTATTTTATTCTTCTGCCAAAACTTAAAACAAACAACATTAAAACCATAGTAATGCATGCTAAATGCTTAGACATTTAGCCATGAATGCAAGTTTTCCTAAAATTCCATTAACATTTAAGATAAATATGACATTATTTTATACTAAAATGAAAAAAACTGAATTTTCTTTCGTCATAAGTCACAAAAACACGCCATCCTATTTGAAAAAAAAAATTGAAATGATTAAAATTAAAGTTATTGTGAACACTGTAAGTATTTTTGGTATAATGAGTATTCATGCCTGCTAAGGTGAGCTTATATGAAAATTTATCCTAACATCAAAATCTGACTTAAGTTAACTGAGATATTAATTTTTTTATGAAGCATTTGAAATGTCTAAAATTTTTTTTAAAATGTCACAGCTTCGAGTTGCTGCATCCCAAGGTAAAAAATCTAGGAACTAATGTACTCTCAAGAAAGGATTTTAGAATGTCAAGAAAAACAGGTGATCCCATTAAAAAAATATATACTTTATGACTCTCCGCTTTTTTGGGACACTTAAATTTTTCATTTAATTTTTTTACCACTGACTTCTAACAGGTGCACACAGTTAAATTTGTGCAAAATTTGCTTGTGAAATAATTTTTTTATATTTCGTTGGTTTCAGCTCAGGAATATGGGAGTTATGGTTACGTTGTATCCAGGAATGCCTCCAGCCTTGCTGCACAATTCGCAATTGGATAACACAAAAGTGCGTATAAACTTCGGTTTGTTCAGTTAAAAAGATTACATTCTGTGGTATTTAGATGAGACATTCGTCAGCTTTAGATTTAGAAACAGGGTAGGAACTTTAAGTTAAATACACTGACCACCAAGAATAAGGAGTCAACTGTAAAAATAGTTGTAGTTAAAAAAAATTATTATAATTTTTTATTTCATTTTATCTAGGGCTTTCCGCTATAATTAACGCACACTTTTTGTTATTTTATTGAAAAAACATTCTGACAAAAACGGGAAAGTGGTGAATGTAATAAATGCAATTTACGATTTTAACAAGTTTATGAACAAAAATAAAAAAATAAAAAATGAAAAATAAGACAATAATAGCGTGTATGGGCTCTAATTCGTCGAACTTCTGCACGTCGTCGAGATATGCTTTCAATGACGTTTTTCAACATTTGTTGATCGAGCTGTTCCCATTCTTTCAGGCGAATATCTTCGACATGTTGAAGATTTTTGAGTGGCTGACGGTGGAGCAAACGCCGTCCAAGTGTATCCCAAATATGCTCAATGGGATTTAAATCGGGACTCCTTGCTGGCCAATCTATAATCTCAATATTATGGACAGTAAGAAAATTTTGCACTATCCTGGGCGTGTGGGATGTAGCATTATCGTGCTGAAAAACAAATTCTAGACCCATATTTTCAGCAAATGGTTCAACAAGTGGCTCAAGAACTTCGGCGGTGTACCTTTGTGCCGTCATCGGACCTTGTCGAAAAACTACCAAATCAGTGGGGCCATTTAAAGTTATTCCGCCCCAAACCATAATTGAGCCGCCACGAAAAGCTTATTTTTCTTGAACTGTGAAATTTAAAAAGTACTCACCACTTCGTCTACACACTTTAACACGCCCATCAATATGGTTTAGAAGAAATCTAGACTCGTCAGTAAAAATAACATTACTCCATTGATTCATGGTCCAATTTAAGTGTTCTGCAAAGAAGCGCCTCGCTTTACGATGCGCAGGGCTTAAAAGGGGTATTCTAGTTGGCCTTCTTGCATTCATTCCACGTTTGCGAAGTCGATTTCGTGTAGTTTGAGTACTTACTCTAGAACCTGTAGCAATTTTTGAAAAAAGTACTACAATTTTCGGATACTCCTCGATGACAGTAATTTTATAAGGGTTTAAGTAGCTCATAACTAAATTTGCAGAAAAAGAAAATATTAAAAAAAAATAAATTGGGCGTTGATGGGTCAAAATGGAAGGCTTGCAGGAGATTAAACTTTTTCTAGGTATTAGGATATATAGTATTATAACTAGTTTCCATAATTGAATACATATGTATATACCCTCTATTGTTTAGCCCTACATTAAATTAGAATAAACCATTAGTCGTAAATATGGAGAGTCTGTTTATCATCTTGGCTAAAACATGAAATGCAGAGAACGGCTCAAATATCAGTTTTGTCCTAATATAAGTGTGAATAGAATGATTGAGGGTTGCGAGCGTGGGAAGAAGGTGGAATGGTATGTGCTAATTCTTTTGAAGATAAACAGATGCACTCGGGGGTGACCCTGATGCATCTTTGGGTATGTTGGGCATTCGATTCCCGAAAAGGATAGAATAAAATTGTTTGAGGACACGTGCGTGTATTTTATTAAAATAAAACCTACCCGTTCTTTAACAATAGGCAAAAAGAGCAAATTAGTTTAAAGGCTATATTTGCAAATTATTTTAAACATCTTTAATACTTTATTAACTATTAACTACCTTCGGACGATGTATTTGTGTTCGATTCCGGCGACTCGGACGTGCTTTCGTCACTATAAAAAATACAATGATTCATTACACAACACAATATAAACTACAAAACAGGTTGCATTCAAAATAATTAATAAGAGCATCTAACCAATACATTTAGCGAACAAAACTACAGTTAAACATCAATGACACTTATTAAATTTTCATTTCAACTATTTGCATAGGTACATGCTCATAACTGAAAGTTACTACAGTAAAACTCGCTTAATACGAGATCACGGTTATAACGCCCAATTTATAGAACCCTGTTAAAAGTTCCATATAAACACGTGTATTTGTGTTTGGTTATAACGAGGTACCGTTTAGAAGAAACACATTTGTAAGTCCTAATGTGGAAATAACAGCAGTTTGCAGTGTCTCATGCTTAATCATTTTTCTCGAAAACAGTTCATTATCGATTTTAAACCAGACTACCTTTTTTGTGTATTTTTAAACAAACTCTAAAAAGAACTGACCAAATATGCATTTTGTCCACGCACAAAAAAAATTTGCCGCAAAAATTTCTAGGCCACCCCTGGCTATTTGGTTACCATAGCAACTAAAAATAATGTACTCATCAATAGTTGTTGCACCCGTCGGCCACATCTTGTGTACCAACTTTCAATAAAATCGCAAAAGCCCTTTGGATGAAAATAATAGAAATATGTTTTTCCAAACTATCATAAGACGCCCCATATCTTTTTTTATTAAGCATTTTTGGATACACATTAATATAGAATTTCTGGCATAAAATAATCTAATCTACTTTCCATATTAATTTGGCACCATAATTTAGAAACAAATTCAATAATAATTAAGATATCGACACAAAACCCTTCTAATTGATAAGTTTAGATATAAATATGGTCTAAATCAGTTATAGGGCAGTTCTTATAGAGAAATAAGAATGTCAAAACGTTAATTATAATAGTACCAAAACCAAGGGACGTTTTCATTATTTTCTTGCATCGAGGTACATTACACAATTTTCAAAATTTTTCCGGTAGTGGAACAGTGAACTTAGGAAATAGTCAAAAAAATGTTATTAATTGTGCATAACTATCCCGCTCATTCAAAAGTTGAGAATTTAAAGCTAATTAAGTTATGTTCATTGACCCCAAATTGTACTTCCATTTTACAACCTATGGATTAAGGTGTTATGCATTCACTGAAGACTCCCTACCGTAAAATGCAACTTTTAGAAATGATAAAAAAATAGAACTAGGAGAAAAAATCATTATAACACTTGTAGATGCTATTCTGATATCTGCGGCCTGGGAGAAGGTTACTCCTGAAACAATTCAAGGTTGTTCTTCGACATGCAGGTTTTGGAAAAAATAGTACAAATGACAAAAATGATTCTGATGATAAAGACAACATTCTCTTAGCACAACTTAGGCAACTTAACAATACCGCTTCAATATTAACAGATAATGAGCTACTTGAATTCATAAATGTTGATAACAAAGTAGAAACCCGAGAAGACTTAAATGAGGCTGATATTTTCAAAACCATTGTCACTGATATAACTGAAGCAGTAAAAGGGAGTGAAGAGAATGACAATAAAGAAGGGGCAAATGCAATTCCATCATGTATCAAGGCCTTCGAAGCAGTTTCAATAATAAAAAAATTTGTTATTTGTGAAGGTTTTGACGACTAACAATTACTAAATAGCATTTCTTTTATTGACCAAAAACTCGAGAATTTGTTTTGAAAAATGTAAATGTGCAAAACAAAATAAAGTAACTGTTGAGTTATGGACATTTAAGCAATTAAAATCGCCAAAAACTTAATCAATGGTACGACTAAGATAAAGCTTTAGATTTATATTATATTTAGGTTTAAAGTGGGGAAGAGACACTATTCCTGAAATATGATATGCTGTTGACGGTTTTAAGGTGCTTTTAGTAAAGCCATGTGTGTTACATACATATAGGGATGATACAAAATGGTATAGTAGTGTGGTGTGGACTTGCTTTCCAAGCGGTTTAGAGATGAAAAACAGATTATATAAAAGAAACCTATTTGTGTTATATTTTTTATAGCCTACTCCCTATAGTAACAATTTTTTTAAGGTTTTATAATCTTGTGTACAATACACATGTAGATAAGTTGTATTAAATAAAGTATGTAGGTATATATTGTATTAAAAATGTATTAAAAGCAGAATTTTTATACACATGACTTAAAGAAAATTTATTTTTGGATATAACAACCAACGGCTATAACGACCTAATAGCCATGGTCTCTCCAGTATCGTTATAACTAGATTTTACTCTATAATAAAATGAATAAATTAAAAAAAAATAATAATATCATGAATTGAGAGGCAATATGCCAGAATATCTTTTAAGGGAACTGATAAATCAAAATTTGGCAGGAATGAAAAAATTAAGATAAAAAAATATTTAGTTTAAAAAATTAAATAAATTCACTATTGGCAAGCACAAGAAAGAGTTGTGGGGGAGCGAGGGAGGCACGTCTATGATCCCCCAAATTTCTCCACTCTGGTTTCAAATTTTTTTGCCCAACTTATAAGAAAAGAGTGTCTCATTGAACTGTGCACCACTGCAAAATTTCATTAAAATAGGTGAAGGAACATCAAAGTTATTAACAACTTCAACACCCTGTATAGTGAGTATGAAGAGTTGAAGAAAAGTCATATAAGTAAAGTCTAATTACTTTCGCTCAAGGAATCTGTAGTTAGCAAATTGACCTACTAATTTGCAACACCCTCTATATGCCTGCATAAGTACACATACAAACATTGGAAATACAATAGACCAAATACAATAAGCAATCAGTTATGGCAAGTAAATTGGCCTTTCCCTTGGGTCCTTGTATTAAGCAAGTTTTACTGTATATTAAAAATTAAAAATGAGGTAGAATGTTACATACCTTATTAAAATCCTAATTTTTTGAAGTGCCATATCTCGTTCCCTTGTTGAACGAAAATAAATAAGGAACGATGGTTTCCCAAACTTCCGGCTTATTCTAATGCCCTTACTGCCTTCTTCGTCAACTCCATTGAGGTGATATTCGTCGAAAAAAAATGGCGTTATTTGATGATCATCGGGGCGAATGCTGAAGATTTTTGTAGTTATTCGAAGGCAGGCATAGTAAGACTCTTCCCCTATCTGAACTCTAACGCGCTTGACGCTCATGCTTGAAAGTTTCTGTTGTTGAAATTCGATCCAATCTTCGACACAAGTATTCATTTTATCTGAAAATTAAAAAAAAAAGTTTTTTTTTTCACTTTTTATAATTTAGGTATACATACCGTTCCCCATCTTGATTATACTCCAACAAAAAATTGCAAGCAGAAAGCGGTGTCGAGATTGTGTGTGCGTTTGTTTACCGATTGAGATGTCGGTGCACGCTCCAATGCAGTGTGCCCCTAGAGTGAAGGGGTTCGTACTGCGTTATAGTTCCCGGTGGATACACAGAAAAGATCAGTATTCAACCCGACAGAGAAACTGCTCCAGTAGATTAAACAAGCGCTTTTCCTACTAAACCACTTTATTTTGCACTAATTATCACAGTTTAGTATCACTAATACTAAGGGTGACGTTGTGGTACTCTACCTCGAGAGAGTTCAGGGCAGAAAGAGAGATATTTAGGGGTCGTTTTTCTCTTTTAAAGGCTAACAACCCTTTTGGTTCATTTTCTACTGTCACTCGTCAATTGAGACTTCCTGACAGTATCACTTGCCGGTGCAGGTTCTTGGAGTGAACGATCTCTCGAGTGGTGCACCACAGCGGTACGACTTCAGACAACTGATCGAATTGACAGTTGGCAGTCAGTGCAGCTGTTTCGTTTGGCTGGATAAGCGTTTTCGTTTGTTAGTTACGCGAACGTAACTAACAAACGAAACTCGTACAACGGGAACTTTTAATTTGTATATTCAAAACTTAAAATAAATTTATAACTACTGCATACAGAGTATTTGTGTTACTTAACGTTCACCAGGTATTGGATGTGTATTGAGAAAAGAACAGCGCTCAAAAAAAGAGCGTTGGTGATGTGACCAACGGTTTTATAGGACTTCGGAAAAATGTTTCCCGCCGGCTGTTTGAAATCTCCATAGAACCGAAAGGTCGCTCTGGTTCGCAGTGTACTGTCACTGCCACTAACAGACCGGTGTCAATGCACCGTGCTGTTGATTTTGCCACACAGCCAACAAGTTAAAATTTAAAATACCTGTTTCTAAAATCTGTTTACTGTGTTGCATATGTAGTTAGAATTGATTTCCTGTGGCTTAATTATGTCCTCCATAAGGGCTGTATTGTCCAAATGCTGTGACGAAAGAGAAATCTTCTAAAAAAAATATTTCTGTGGTGCACGTAATTTAGGTCAGGTGCTGATTGTGAGTACCTGATTTACCTCCTTACTTGTTCTCTTTTAATTGTTAATAATTAGTTTATTTATAGGTGTATTATAATCTGGTTGTTGTCATAGATAGGTCTGGCAAACCACCAATTATTATTATTTTTTAGAGTATTTGTGAATAGTTACTTTTTGTCAAATTAGTTTATTTAAGTAGTTGTCAAGATTAAATCAAAACAGTTCTTTACTACATTCGCGATCATCAACATCTTTTAATCACAAGGACATTTCTCTTCAAGTTGCTGTGATGCATTAGAAGTTTCTTCAACTTTCTCAGCTTCAGGGGATGATTTAGTGATAAATTGGGCCTTTTTTACATTTACAAGTCTTACCTTTTTCATTGCTTCTTTGCCACAGTCATTTCTTTCTTCTGCTTCTTCATGATTCCTTTTACCATTAACTGGGGCTAAATTTTCACATTAATAACTTTCTTAACTCTAAACCAATAATCTAGCAGTAATACAAATTGATCTCCATCATTTAATTCACTTTCTCGACTTTTACTTAGTTTTGGCAAGATTCTGCCATTGTTGGCTTTGAAGAAGCATGGATTGAGATGCACTTGTGTAGAAGTGTTTTAGAAGTTGTAGAAGAATGTTAAGTCTTACTGAAGTTAGAGTTATTTTATCAGGAGCTACAAGAATGACGGCATGATTGCAAGATACTCTTTTATTAGATATTTATAAACAAAGCTGAGTAGATGTGGATATTGTGCATTTAAATATTATAAATAAACCTTTAAAAGAATTCCTCGTCTTAACAAATGTTTGTGAAATAAAGTGGCTAGTGCGTTCTCCTCGTGGACGTCTAAGGAAAAGATGTTTGATAGGGTCATTGCTGAAAATGAGGCAAAAATATATTACTAAGTACCAACATATTTAGTTTTCTTTTTTAATTGAAAACCTTTAGGAACGTGAATTTAAAAACAATGAATAAGGAAAGACTTTCAGTCAAAGTGAAACTTAAAACAACTTATCACATGAAAGTACTTTCATCCTTTTCTATTAAATGCGCCTAAAGGGAAATCAACTTTCCTGAATAAACAAAACAACAAGATTATCCTCCTTCTTTGCGGTTGGATGGAAACCAACGTTGTCATCGCTGCCTTTCACCATTTTCTTGAATCGCCGTCAATGTGGCAACACTTTGTGGTTATGTGACACGATCCAAGCTTGAACATTTTATGATAAAAATACTTCTTTTCCAATGGATGTCCCATGTAAAACTCTTTCAAATTCACAAAACATGTCTAAGGTACCCTCGAAGATATCTCAATAACACATCCAAAATCCCCCAAACTGCTGTAAATTTCTCCAATGAGTAAATTGACTTTTACATAAAAAAACGCATCAGTTTCAAGCCCTAAGTAACGACGATTAGAAGGAATTTATTACTTTCCTCGGGTCAATATACTCGACTCGCAGATGGATGCGTGGTGGGTTCCATAGGGAACACCGCAGTGATAGTAGTAGTGGTATCAAAAACTAAACCAAGCTCCAGTAACATTCTGCCAATGGTTGTCGATTTTAGGCAAAAATTTGCAGCTGCAGGCCGGATTCCCGCGAATTATGTTAGGCGAGAATAAGGCTTCACTGAGAAAGATATCGACTTCAAGGCTTATTGATACGAGCGTGTGACCATGGTTTTTGGATAATTATTGGTGTGAAACTCAGATATTTTGAAAGCAGGCTATATGTGAGATTATTTACAAAAAAAAACTCACTGCATGTATTCTTTAATTTACCAAACTTCAACTTATGTCTTAAATATACAGGGTGGAGCACCAAGAGTGCCTCAGGGGATTACGTCCTTATCAATGATTTTGGTAGAAAATTGTTTTTAAAACTGTGGAGAATCCAAAAATGTAATAATATACAAGGGGTTCCATTAAAAAAAACACAACTTTGATACTTTTAGGGTTTTTGAGACACCCTGTATAATACGAAAATAATTTTAAAAAGTAGCCATAATTGTCCTCCATATAATCCAAAAGTAAAACTTTTTGAAAGCCTCGTATTTTGGCCCCAATATTCCGTGCTGCATAGCGTGAATAACCTTGTATACAGGGTGTTTTCACATGGGTTGCCTATACCTCAAATGGACCAAATTTTGCATTTTTTGACAAAAACTTACTCTATTTTTTATTTTTAAGCAAAATGTTACTCGAAGAAGTTGCTTAGAATTACTTTGATAGTTAAAATTCAAAATTTCATTTGTTTTTATTTTTAAATTGGTAAATAACTCTTAAGTCGACTAAAGAAATAAGATACTACTAGGAATAATAGATATTGCAACTGTTTATTATATTCGGAAATCACTGAGTTCAACATATTTTTTCAAAAGTGTTTGGAATTTTTCATAAACAGAATGAATAATGCTTTCATTTATTTTTTTTTTAATTATTTTTATTTTATATATTTTTGATGAAATATTTCAATAGCATTATGATAAGAAATACCACCAATACCGCAGCACTTAACTAAGTAAATTCGATGCTTTAAAGCGAGGATTTCTACATCAAAATTAAAGTATAAGTGCAGTTTATTTTTTAAAATGATGACTGTTATGTTTAGAATACCTGTTGAATCCTACTCATCAATTGTTCACAAGCACTTATCTGCCTATGTACAACGTGAGTCACGAGAAACAGATGTTTTTCAACAAAGAACGGCTTTTGTATGTTTTATTTTCTTAATAACCATTAAACTATGCCATTTTATACGCCTAACTACGAAAAATAATATCTGACTAGTGACGGCCATTTTCACGAATACAAAACTGAAGGCGTTCTCGAAAGTTTGCTTTAACTTTTCGCAACGTTTCTGGGTTGATTTCTGCAATTTTTTCACGTATTCCTGTCTTCAGGCCCTCCAATGTTCGGGAGTTTTGCTCATATACCCTTGATTTTAAATATTCCCATAGATAAAAATCGTACATGGAAAGATCAGGCGAGCGCGATGGCCATGAGGTGTCTCCAAAAACGTGAAATTAGACGATTAGGAAATGCAGTATAAACAGCAGCCATGGAAGCCCGCGCTTCCTCGTGTGCGGTTGCCCCATCCTGTTGAAACCATAATTCTACCCTCGTGCGCAAGGTTCGGGTAAGAAAAAAGTTTCAAACATATTCACATGGCAGTTAGAATTAACAGCCACCGTTCTTTCGTTTTCTTAAAAAGAAAGGGTCCAATGATTCCAAACCGTCCAATCCCGCACCAAACAGTAACTTTTGAGCTATGTAGCGATTTCTCACGTACTCCCCGAGGATTATTTGCAGCCCAATAACGCAAGTTTTGTTTATTAACTGCCCCTTCCAGATAAAAATGGGCTTCGTCGCTCATTATGATATTTAATTTTTTTTTAATTAATAAATTTTTTTTTATAGATAAAAAATACCAACTGAAGAAGTGTTGAATACCACTTTCCCCACTTATCTACGATTTACACAGGCCGTGTACTATCCGTTCTAAACACAACCGTTTCCCGTGGCTCACTCTGTAGTAGCAGTATCTTATTTCTTTAGTTGGCTTAAGAGTTATTTATCAATTTAAAAATAAAAATTGAAATTTTGAATTTTTATTATTAAAGTAATTCCAAGTAACTTCTTCAAGTAACATTTTGTTTAAAAATAAGAAATAGAATTAGTTTACTTTTAAGTCAAAATTATGTTTTAAAAGGTTCCGAGCTCCCCGTAAAATATTTTTTTAAATTTCAGGATGAAAGGTGTTTTTGGATCAAGCAAACTACTTTTATGAAGAGTGACTTTTTGTCGAAAAATGCAAAATTTAGTGAATTTGTGGTATAGGCTACCCTATCTGAGGATACCCTGTATAAATATAATTATAATTATGTCGAAATTGAAATTGAAATTTCGAATCCAAAGAGGCAAACTAGTTTATAATGCTTCTCTGTCAGGAGTGCCACAACTTTAGCTTTCTTTTTTAGGTTGTTTGTGGCATACTTGCAGTTGATGGCATTAACAACCCTGATATAATTTCAATAAATGCCGCTTCTGCTGCCTCTCCCTCAGCGATATTTCATAGCATGGTCCTGTAGGAACAGTATATGTAGGCATAATCAATGACGAATTAATAATTAACCCCACTAGAAAAGAGTTGAGCATCTCGAGGCTCAATTTAATATTTCAGTGTTGAAGAAAAAAAACATGGTAGTAATGCTTGAAGGGAATGAAGATAACATCCTCCTAAATTACTTGCAAAAAGTTATTAAAACAAGCACCAGAGAGGCTCAGAATGTGATTAATGAAATTGAAGTATTGCAAAAGCAGTTTGGTAAGCCAAAGAAGGTTATTGCGTCTGGGACGATTTTGAGTGAAGAAATTTCTGAAGCTTTAAGATCGTTCTCTGAAATGAGAGTTAAAGAGGTTTGACAACATTTTTTTCTGGATAAAATAGGAACGGATTTGGCGTTAAATGAAGTGCGCACGAACACATTAGATAAAATCAGATCTTCATTCCCGGATGTGGACTCTAATCGGATAAGAGAGGGCTATAGTAAAGTTGTAAAGCAGATATATATATATATATATATATATATACAGGGTGTCCCACAAGTGTTTCATTATATTTTAGTGGGTAATAGTACATTGAAAAATAATATGACTCCCCATATAAATCATATTCCAATAATGCTTCATTAAGAAGGTACAGGGTGTTAAACTTTACTTAAAAAATCCAACTTTTATTGATATATTCAAAACCGTTTGAGATATGTAAGTGAAATTTGACACGTTTTGAGAGTTAATGTAGACGCATTTATTTATGCAAAAAGGCTATTTTTCATTTTACCAGTGGCGTGCGTAGGGACACCTCTCAGCACATTTTTAAAGAAAAAAATTGTGCGCCACTGCTTTTTATCAAAATAAAAATTATTTTTAGAAGTTTAATTTCATTTAGAAGAGAAATGCTCACTTGACTCTTTTTCGTCCGATGCATCGTTTGCCAGTAAAAAATTGAATACCGTCTACATGCACAAATAGTATGCATATCGGCAAGTTCAACTAATAATAACGATTGACTTAAATCCAGATAGCTGTTAAATCTGTTAAATCCCTCGTGCTATTGCTTTTCGCAATAATCAACAGCAATTTTCCATAAACATTTGGGCCGGAATTTTAGGTGATAACATAATTGGTCCTTATCTGCTCCCACCTCGTCTAACTAGCCATATTTACGAACAATTTTTAAGAAATATTTTACCAGTGCTTTTGGAGGATGTGTCACTAAATGTTAGACAAAGAATGTGGTTTCAACAGGATGGAGCACCTGCGCATTTTTCCCTGCTTGCTCGGCAACATCTTGATCAGGTTTTTCCTAATCACTGGATTGCCCGAGGCACAAATCCACAACACAGCTGGAATATTTCAACGTATCAGAATATCAATGAACAGGCGAGCTAAATTATGTCTTGAACAAAATGGCCACCAATTTGAACAATTTCTGTAATATTACGGCAAATAAATAATATTTAAAACACACTTAATATTATTAAAACCATTTAGAGAATATCGTGCATATAGACGGTATTCAATTTTTTACTGGCAAACGATGCGTCGGACGAAAAAAGTCAAGTAAGTATTTCTCTTCTAAATGAAATTAAACTTACAAAAATAATTTTTATTTTAATAAAAAGCAGTGGCGTACCATTTTTTTCTTTAAAAATGTGCTGAGAGGTGTCCGTATGCACGCCACTGGTCAAATGAAAATGTATACATAATACATGTCTATTTTCTCATCTTTGGAGAAATATCATCCCATTTTGATAAGAATTAAAATTTACTTAATTCACAGAAGAACAAAACTCACTTTTTTACTAAATTTCTTTTTAAATAAAATTATGTTGACATAGCAACCAATAATATTGGGTACTTGACTTATGTGTCAAAGACAGTCAGTAACTTGGTAACCAATTATGACCTTGACAAATTCAGTGCTACTTGAATTTTTCATTAAATATTTAAATATTTTAATTTTTATTGTAAAATAGTTCAGAAGACCCTTGTGTTGCACCTCGCCGAAACGGAAATCTTTCGTGTTTTTCAAAAATGCGAAAATCCAATATGGCGTCCATAAGAAAATCGAAAGTTAGTATTATTTTCACGTAAACTAGTAGGCCTAGGATATTTTTGACCTTTCCATATTGAAGACACTGACGGAAAATATAGAACACCCAAGTTTCAAAATGATTGTATGAAAAATAAATAAGTTATAGACAAAAAAAGAAAATCGACTTTTTTGGTATTTCTTTGATATCTTAGTAATTACATAAGATATTTCAATTTTGCTTTCAGCTTTTTGCAGAACATAAAAATACGAAACTTTTTCTCCATTTAACCAACCTTGTATCTTTAACCGTTTCGAAAATCCCCATAGAATGCGTCGTAAAAGTGACCACCCTGTATATATATATATAACCTGAACTAACTTGATCTTTGACAAGGAGTTAAGATATGATGGAAGAAATCTTGATTAATTGCACAATATATCATGTGAAGTTGATTTGTATAAGCCTCTACATGGATCTGCAGTGTTCACCAGGGGGCAAACTCAAGTTCTATGCACTGTGTTAAGTTTATATTAAGTTTATATGATTTATTTTCCACGATTAATGTGCCCTGATACTGCACCTATGTAGGTATGTGTATATAGTAAATTGCAGCTCTGTTCTCGAAAATCACTGGGTTTTTTTCACCAGATATTTTTAGCAATAGTCACGTTCATTCAAAGAATTCCCAGCGTTAGCGTCCACCCCAGATGGAGGCTGCTTTATGACTGGGATTTGCAGTAATAGTCTTTGTCGGATCTATAATTTCGATCCAATTCATGTATCGCTCAGCCGGCATGACCAATGAAGGTTCAATCGGTTATTCATCTGGACTATGCACGTTAACACAACGAGTAGCCGAGAAGCCGACAATTGCTTCCTAAATTAAAGATACGCATATGAGCGCCGACCTTTAAATTAGTATTTAAGATCTAGAAATTTAGGAAACAGGACATTAAATTACGATAGATATCGGGATGAACATCACAACCACGACACTGTGAGATTCTTCAGCTACGTCGCGCTCCTTCCGGTTCTATAACAAACACTCCGGGCGCGAATTGTCAAGTTAATATTAAGTGCATTACCTTTGTGTATTGTTTAGTAGTACAATAAATAAATTGTAAAGTACGCCCGAGTGTATTGTCCGAGAGTCACGTAATCGTGTAAAATATAATCAAGAGAGTGGTACTCGAGCCAAACTACGAACGAACCCCTATTCCGAACACACTGACTTTGGATTCACACGAGAATGCTATGAGGCTTGATCCTTTAAGTGTTATTACTAGGTAAGCTTCACATGAAAAGTTTAATTTCAATTATAACGGTGTTTTTCTGGTGGTGTTAAAGAAAAAAACAATTCCTGCTTTATGAATTCCCACTTTTTGCCATCAAAGAAACGGGTAGAATAGAGCCGATAAGCAGGTGAGAAATGGGGCACGGGGCTTTAACGAAAAAAAGTCTATTTCCTATAATTCCCAGAGGTTTTCCTTTTGCCATTATACTTACTCCTGAGGTCCCAGAAATCAAACGGTAAATGCATAATTAATTTGAAATAAGTTTTCACAGATTCGCAACAATGCCTTCCATTTTTGTCGACAATATTACACTCGCACTAGCTAGTAGAGATCATTGGAATGGTGGAATTGCACTTAGTTTAGATCAGTTGAGAATAACATTATTCTTTACCAAGGGCTTGAATAAGGGAACGATAATTGAGAAATCCGGCTTTGGAACCTAGGAAAAACTGTTATAGAGACGAAAGTAATCTCAGCTAATTTTACTTCAGAATAGTGTGTAATTCCACTGCTTCAACAACTTCTACTTGTGTGTGGTGTTATTTTTAAAATACATTTAGGAAATAAATCCATGTTTAACTTATAACATATAGAACTTTTGTCATTCCTTGGAATCGTAAGGATTATTGAGATAATTTGACATTTGAAGATTCAAGCTCAATGGCGAGCGAATGCGATGGTAGCCTCGCCCTTAAGGATGGAAGTGTTCCTGTGTGTTCTCTGGCTGCAGGCGTGGCCATTGAGCTCGTTACACGGTACGACAAAGAAAAAAATAATCGAGGGTTATAAAGTCCTTGCCGACATCCTCGGTATCGAGGACTAAATGAGTGAAGTGGATTTTAAAGGCGATTTGCTCAAAATGTTTTAAGGTTTTATTTCAATTTTTGTTTTAGTTGCAGGAATTTCTAAAGACTTTACAACGTTACAGGTCGACATTAAATTACCGGATCTTCTTTTAAAAATCATCAAGAAAGCAATGCAGAAAGCTTCAGATGCCAAAAAGAAGATATTCAGATAATACATCACTACTTAGACAAGCCGTGGAGGGGGAACAAAGATAATTAGCCAGAGCCTTATAAAAGGACAAAATTATTGGGCATGGGAGGAGTCAATATGAAGAAACTTTTTGTTTAAACTGAAGTGCAAGTATCGAAACTCGCAAAAGACACGACTTTCTAGATTTTTGCTCCTAATCAGGCTGCTATCGACAAGGCCAAGGAAATTATAGAGAATCATTTGAGCAGCTAGAAAATGCCAGAACTAGAGTTTGGAGAGATTTATAAAGCACCGATAGTCGATCAATTAAATTATTATAAACTGTAAAGAAGCAGATTTATGCATCAAAACTACCTGCACTTAATTTAGACACCCTATAGGATTATTACTAATTTTAAAATTCATCTTCGTTAGTCTCGTATACATTCCCATAATTTATTTTTTTATTAAATCACAAATAAACTCGTAAGAGTCCGAGGGGCTGTTAAATGTACGCTCTGTATGAACACTTAATTACGTAAAATAATGCTGTCAGAATTCAAATCAACCCTTATTGTGGAAAACGTGAACCGGCTGCCATTGAATAATTGTAAACACCTAAATTCGTTTAAGCGATTGATGTGAAATTCTAACCTAAAACAGGGATTTTATCCTGTCACATTTGTAGTTCCTTGTTACATTACAATTACATATTTATATTTGTCGAAAAAAAAGAGCAAAAAGTTTATTTATTAAAAAGCTCAGTAATCGTTACTTAATTAATTTTACAAAGATATAATAATGCCTTCGAAGAAGAAAAAGTACAATGCCCGTTTCCCGGCCGTAAGTCACTGAATCCCTCATACAAGGAGCTTACTATGAGATACACATTTAACATATCTGTTTTAGGGTCGCATCAAGAAAATAATGCAAACCGATGAAGAAGTGGGTAAAGTAGCACAAGCAGTACCAGTCATAATCTATATCCTTTTTAAAACATTTTCTTGTCTAACTTGTAACTTAAACTAATATCCAAGCTAATATTCCTTCAACTTGCAGCATGTGTCATATTTATATTGCATTATATTCTGTATTTACATGTTTGAACATAGAATACATGTTTTTGAGTGAATTTAAGAAAATGATAGTTGTTTATAAGAGAAGATGCATCTTGATAAACTCCAGTACCTACAGTAGTGTGCACATTTGCAACAATATGTGTAATTTTTCCACTGTTTTTTATGTTTTGTAACAAGTTAAAGTAAGACAGTTAGTTTTTTTCCCTGAATGTGCACTAATGTAAGTATCTGAATGCATGTTGGATTTTGATGTGCATAAGTGTTAGCTAATGTAATGATGTTCTGGTAAATGGTAGAAGTACCCACATGATATGCAGAATATGTTTCTTTTGCTGTCAACATTCTGCAATGAATTTGCTAAAAAATTGGATTTTAAGTAACTTTTGGGCATAAGACTAACATAAATGAGAATGAATATTAATTCCACTTTATTCAAATTATTCTAAACAATTTAGCGAGTAAAAAAAAATAGCTGAATAATTTTTAAACATAATATTGTTTGAAAGTTGAAAAATAACAGATAAATATATAAAATTGATGACTTACTAAAATTGAAAAAACAAAGGGATTCTGTTGATTTTTTTAAGTTGATCTAGGTCAATTATTATTAGTTTTAAGGAAGTGTAAATTCAAAAATTGTGGGAAATGCTATCTTGAATAAGATATACTTATCAGATTCTTTTAGCATTTCAGTAGTCATTGACGAGAAAAATAAGGCAACACAACAATTCCATGTACCACTACATTAAAATTTGGTATTAAATCCAAAAACATGTCTATAGATCTGTTATTTTAAAAATTGCTATATGATTTTTAGTGTAATTTCAAAACCTAGAAAAAGAAGAAAAACAACTTTAAGATTATGACTTAGAAAAATAATATTCTACTGCACTTTTTATTGAAAAAAGTAAGTTTGTCATCTTAAAAATGACAACTGTAAGAAAAAATCTGATAAGTGTGTCTCATTCTGGGCAACATTCCCTATAACTAGCACTTATTTACCTTATTTACCCTTATATACCCAAAACTAACAATAACTCGATTAGATTGATTTAAGAAAGTTGACAAAACTGGGTTGTTGTTAGTAAACAATTAACTTCT
This sequence comes from Euwallacea similis, assembly GCF_039881205.1. NCBI lineage: Eukaryota > Metazoa > Arthropoda > Insecta > Coleoptera > Curculionidae > Euwallacea > Euwallacea similis. Next base: position 618,398 of record NC_089625.1, read on the forward strand.
TTAAAAACACAGATGGTTTTAAATTGGTTTTCTAAAACTAAAATTCTTTCCCCATATAACTGACTTTGTAGTTGCTAGTCTTCAAGGTCCCTTCACTAAAAATCAAAAACATCTTGTCTTGTATACTACTATGTTCTTGTCATTACAACCTCAAAGTTATGATCATTTTAATAAATATTAATAATTACCCATTTTGTAAGTTGAAAATGATATGATTTATGTTAAAAAAACACTCTATAGTAATTGTCCTTTTTTATTCTCTGAAATGCGTCCTTAGAAGAGAGAAAATTGAAAATATTGTAATACAATTAACAATGAGTGTGAAGTAGCATGAGAATTACCAGCAGTAAAGCCCAGTTCCACAATCTTAGCTTTCATGATTTTTTCCTTAACCCTTTGCACCTAAAGCATTAGAAATGTTCATTGAATCCCTCCTAAAGAAGTCATCAGAAATCACACAAAATCGGAATGCAAAAACGTTAACTCCGTCCCATATGAAACAATGCATTCTTTCAGAGAGCAGATTTGATTTTCTAAAAGGTAAGTAAATTAGTACGGAAAATAATATTTTCATTTAATCTGCAACGGCAGAAAATTGTATCAGCATGGGTTTACCAGAATTAACATCATGTATCTCAATAAACAAATATTTCTGGACGTATGTATTGTTGATTAAAACAAGTTATTCAGGAAAATATCGATAAGTTTTTATTTATTTATTTAATGACCAAATAATAACCAACTGAAAGTTACGTAATCATATTATAATGTTTTGAGCTTTTTCAGCATGCTTATATATAATATAAACTTTTGTCACATTCATTTGAATGTTATCTTTTTGTCAGTCACTGAATTATTTAATTGCACAAGGTTTACTCAGGTTAGTTGAATATTATTAGTTAAATATTTGAGAATTATTTTTCCTTTAGACTTGGTAAAAAATATTCCCGACGCCAGCATACAGGAAGATAATGAAAATAATGCCCTAGCTGAATCTAATGTGGACTTTGGGATTATTCCTGACGATCCTGGAACACCAATTGAACCACCTCCTCCTCCTAAGGAGAGGAGAAAAGATCAAGTTCCAAGTGAGTATTTAATTAAAAGATCATTATTTTAATTTAGAAGCCAAAATCTGATTTTTTATTAGTTGCGTTATACGAACGATAAGTCCAAAGAATAAGAAACTCCGAGCAAAAAGTCACTTTGAGGCCCCCACTTAAGAGGTCACTTTCAGAAAAGTATTATGTAGTAATATAATTTTACTTGCTCTACGTTCGGCCTAAATGAGCCCATTTTTTCAGCATCAAACACCTTGTATATTAATTCTTTAACGGTTTCTCTCATTAGAGGCTCTATTGCAGCATTTTACTCCGAGCAAAGCAGTTCCAAAGCCAGTTCCACAAGTAGAACGCCTGTAATCCAGTTCGGTCCCAATGTTTCAAGGCCGGAAAGTTCTAAATTCAACTTTTCAGTAGACAATTTATTAGCGAATAAAGATAGCCATCAAGAACAGTCGAAACTACACGTCACCATCGCCTCACAGGAACTATCGCGTTCCCAACCAGACTCAAACCCAGCGACCAGAAGTCATTCGATTTCCAAAACTGGATCCTCGTCATTCGAGGTGATGCCCTCTTTAGTGCCACTTTCTGCAAATATGTATGGTCATAGTAGTAGTAGTAGTACAGGCGACAATTTGTGTATAGACGAGGACTATGACAATTAATGAAGAGATTGTAGAGAAACATAAAGGTGAACAGGTAACAAGATCTTTTATTTTATTTTTACCTGATCTCAGTCATCCGTATAATTATTAGAACTACCGCTATACATGCCTACTATTGGTTTGAATCTACTTCTTAATGTTTTTTGAGTTCGAAGCCGAAATGTTATATTTATTATTACTTTTATTTGGTTTGCTTAACAAATTATATTGCGTAGTAATAATCTTTAAACGACATTCAGATGAAAAGTAGGCAAAAGAGATTTTTCATCTGTGTAATTATTCGAAATTATTGTTAATGAAGTTACACTCCTTACTATTTTACGACTTCGAACTCGAAATCATAAGAGATGAATTATGTCATTTTGACATTTTCACTGAAACAAATCTTGTTACGCAGTAATAATCTTTAAGCGAAATTGAAGTGTGTTTATAGAAAAAATAATAAAATATTTTCGTGTATTTCTAGTGAAGTATTTTTTCTACAGTGATGAATAGATATTATCTTATTTATTATATTAGTTGTATAAAATGATAAGTATCAAGTAGGCAAACAAAAAATATTTTTCAGGCTTACATTGTCTTTAATGCGTTCAGATTTTATCATTTGAATGGTGGTATATTCGTGTGAGTACTGAGATTAATTCAAAATCAACTCCAAAAGATGGTATAAGTCAAAGTCAACGTATTCAAATAAATGAATGGAATAACTTACCTATTTTTTCAAGGATTTTCAAGAGAAGGTGTTACAACCGTTGATTTGATGTGTTGTAATTTTGAAAGGAGTGCTTACAATACTCCTACAGCACCACCCCAAACTCATTAATTTTGACGAAAAGCTCTTTCCCACTAGGTTTTTTTGTAATCTGAAAATTACAGAAATTATACGAACTTCTTTCTTTAAAATAAGCAAAAAAATGAAATTTGGTTCTGAGTTTCAATTTCAAATTCAATCATTGGAATAACCGCCAAGCCATGCAAATTTCCGTTATCTGATTTTATTCACTATATACACATATGTGTAAGTAGATATAGAGTTCTGGTTCAATAGCATTAGCGGGTAAATGATGTCCGTTAACTTTATTTTGTGCAGTACGAGAATTCCCCGTGCGCTTTGATGTAATTGGAAAAAAAGAATGTTGATGGAAGATTGGAACCCAGTGCCGTTTTTTTGTTTGGAATTACAATCGCATCCAGGCCGTCGCCGCCAGGTGAGAGGGGGGGGAGCAGATGTGCTATGGGATTTTTGACTCACGTCATGGAGGTTAATAATCAACTGTTTTGAGTTAGAACATTTATTACACATTTCTTGGCTCACTCGGTATAGATAATTGTTTAACTGACGAATCGTGTATATCATGTGTTAGGGAGGTTTTTATTTAATTAAACGCACTCACGTGTTCTCAACAACTTTATTTCGTCTTTTTCGGGAATCGAATGACCCACCATACCAAAGATACATCAGGGTCATCCCGAGTGCATCTATTTATCTTTAAAAAGAATTAACACCCACCATTCCACATTCTCACGCTCGCAACCCTCAATCATTCTCTTCACACTTATGTCAGAACAAACTGATAGGTGAATCGTTTTCTGCATGTTATGTTCCAGCCAAGATGATAAACAGACTCTTTGACGACAAATTATTTATTTTAATTTAATACAGGGCTAAACAATAAAGGATATATATGTACTTAATTATGGGAACTAGTTATAACATATGACAATTTGATATGATACATGCGAAATATTTGTTGCTAATGTGCTCTGTACACATTGGATGTTACATGAACGTCGGCTGTGGAGACCATTCCCAACGGAATTCATCTATATCTATGAGCTGTGGTTGACGTGCAGCGGAGAACTTTTGCAGAATGTTCTCCAGGAAGTCCGTCAAGTTCTTGCCCCTCATATTCATGTCGGAGGGCCCGAAGGCGAGTAGCTTCCAGAAGCCATGAGTCGCAAATTAAACACTGTAATGTACCTATCTTATGAATTAGGATAAATTAACTGATATTCGAGCTTATTTGTATTTCTCATGAAGAATTGTATTTGTTCTGTACTAACTCGGCCTTTAGCCCAACCAATCATACTAACTTAACCTTGGCCCCACAGATAAAGTAATTAAGCCAAGGTCCGGAGTTTTTCCAATAGACATTGCATAGTAATTAGTTTTGTAATCACCCCTCTATTTGATTAGATATATACATAAATACAGCTTGGGGGTAAAAACACGCACTCTTCCCAATAGAATCTCGACCAGAATAGTTGATTATAGTAGTGACTAGTAGAACCAACGTGTTTTTGTTGTCAAAACCTATCTCCCTGGATCGGGGGGGTACATAACAACACTAGAAAAGTCGCTTATTACCACTAACTTATTACTAAGAACGAATGTCACTAAGATTATACTAATTAATATTTACACGAATATATACCGACTATCGTAAATGGTGATAAACGTCTTATGCCAATGATCTCTTTACAATGGTAGAGCGTATGTAAAATTGAATTATAGGATGAGAGACTTGACAATCCGGAGCCAGTCCTCTCAATCTTAACTCTCATTAATTACCATTTTCCCTTCCTACTTTCCATTTCTTTCTTTTCTTTATTCGCTGGCCCCGTTTTGCTCCTCTTGAATGTTAAAAACAAGTGTGTCTCTTATTCCCGGGGTTCCTGGAAGTCATACCATAAAGAATAACAATGAATGCTTTAGGTTGACAGAATAACGAAAAACCAGAACCTCGATCGATTACATAGGGTCCTGCCAATACAAGAAGTCTTTCTGCCTGTCTACTTAGGGGTATTCACTAAATTTATGGTGGCGCTGACATACACATAATCACATCCACAGAGCTTATTGTCGATAATTTCTTCCAGTTCATCGTAGAGGGTGATACCTGCGTTGTAAGGGAGTCTATGTATGTGGTGTACTGCGTGGTTTACCAGCCGTTTGTTTTGCTGCGAGAGAGAATGGTACAGTGCAGGTGTCTCGAACAAATAGTGACCTATTTTAACCCCATCTTTTATGACTACTTTTTTCGCGTGAAACACTGGGCTGGAGTCTGAACTCAAATGAAAGCCTTGTATGTCAATGGCAAGAACTTTCATTTTTGTTGGTATTTAATATGTTTGATGTGAGTGGTTAGGAATCAAGAGAGAGACGACTAACATACGATTGGAAAAATGAGCTCTATTTAAATTACTGTACGAGGTGCGGTTAACCAGTGATAGTACTAATTTTGTTTTATAAAATAAAATTCAGATATACAGATTGCGGCGACGATTAGTGTCTATATCTATGTAATGTGCCGGGTTGGAATAACTATACGCGAGTCAAAAATATAACACTTTATTAACTTCTCGATGATACAAGAGTGGGAGCGAGGCGTAAAGACCCTCTTATGTAAGTGTTTTGTGAAGATGAGTCGTGAAGGTTTCTGCTGGACTTGAGCTTGACTGCCTTTTTGTTGTATAGACATACCCTATTTATATACATGATATCTACTTGGACTTTGCTAAAGTACATTAATAAGGGTAGTTTGAACCTTAAACAGTACTGAGACTTTGAGTCTCAGCTAATTACGATTTGATGGGTTAGTTAGACAAAGGAATTGTGTTTCTACGTAAATATACATTCTAATTAAGTTCTAATATTGTCCTTAGGTTTCCATGAGAAAATAATATAAGTGACAATGTAAGAGGTCAATACATATGTATATAATACAATAATACATATGCGTAACCTGGGGTGCTTTACAATGTTATTGAAATATTCCACCAAAAATGTATATAATAAAAATAATTAAAACAAAAATGAAGACATTATTGATTCTGTTTATGAAAAATTCCAAACACTTTTGAAAAAATATGTTGAACTTGGTGACTTCCGGATGTAATAAGCAGTTGCAATATCTTGCAATTATTCCTAGCAGTATCTTATTTCTTTAGTCGACTTAAGAGTTATTTATCAATTTCAAAATAAAATCAAATGAAAATTTAAATTTCGACTATTAAAGTAGTTCTAAGCAACTTCTTCAAGTAACATTTTGCTTAAAAATAAGAAATAGAGTGAGTTTTTGTCACAAAATGTAAAATTTGCTCTATTTGAGGTATAGGCAACCCCACCTGAAAACACCCCGTATACAAGGCTATTCACGCCATACAGCACGGAATATTGTGGTCAAAATACGAGGTTTTAAAAAAATTTTACTTTTGGGCTATATGGAGGACTATTATGACTATTTTTAAAAATTATTTTCATATTATACAGGGTATCCCAAAAGCCTTAAAATTACAAAATTTGTTTTTTTTAATGGAACCCCTTGTGTATTATTACATTTTTGGATTCTTCGATCAAAATAAGTATACATATATATAATACATACATATACAAGGTGGGACACCAAGAGTGCCTCGGATGATTACGTCCTTATTAATAATTTTGGTCGAAAATTGTTTTTAGAGGTGTATGTAGGACCTTACAAGGTACATTTTAAATATTTTCGTTTATACAGGGCGTGTAAAAAAAGATACACTTCTAACATGTTTTTTTAATAGAACACCCTATATTTTATTACATATTTGGAATTATAAGAAGAAAATAGAACAAGAATATGTTATCAAAAATTAAAATTTCCACGAGGAGAACGCGCTAGGTACTTTACTTTAAGAACATTTGTTAGGACGAGGAACTCTTTTAAAGGTTTATTTATAATATTTAAATGCATAATATCCACATTTACTCAGCTTTGTTGACAGATATCTGATAAAAGAGCATCTTGCAATCGTGCAGTCATTCTTGTAGCTCCTGATAAAATAACTCGAACCTCAATAAGACTTATCAACGTTCTTCTAAAACACTTCCACGCAAGTGTATCTCAATCCATGCTTCTTCAAGGCCAATAATGGCAGAATCTTGACCATACCACATAAAGGTCAAGAAAGTGAATTGAATGATGGAGATCAATTCGCATTATTGCTAGATTATTGGTTTAGAGTTAAGAAAATCATTAACGTGAATATTTAGCCCCAGTTAATGGTAAAAGGAATCATGAAGAAGCAGAAGAAAGAAATGACTGTGGCAAAGAAGCAATGAAAAAGGTAAGACTTGAAAATGTAAAAAAGGTCCAATTTATCACTAAATCATCCCCTGAAGCTGAGGAAGTTGAAGAAACTTCTAATGCATCACAACAATTTGAAGAGAAATATGAAATTTTTCTTTCGTTACAGCATTTGGACAATACAGCCCTTATGGAGGACATAATTGAGCCACAGGAAATCGATACTAACTACGTATGCAACAGAGTGAACAGATCTTAGAAACAGGTATTTTAAATTTTAACTCGTTAGCTGTGTGGCGGAACCAATAGGGTGGTGCACTGTCACCGGTCTGTTAGTGGCAGTGACAGTACAATGCGAACCAGAGCGACCTCTCGGCTCTCTAAAGATTTCAAACAGCCGACGGGAAACATGTTTTCCAGAACGGTTTTCGGCAATACATTTCAGATTTTTCGGCCGAAGTTCTATAAAATCGTTGGTCACATCACCAACGCTCTTTTTTTGAGCGCTGTTCTTTTCTCAATACACATCCAATACCTGGTGAACGTTAAGTAACACAAATACTCTGTATGCAGTAGTTATAAATTTATTTTAAGTTTTGAATATACAAATTAAAAGTTCCCGTTGTACGAGTTTCGTTTGAACGTTCACGTTCGCGTAACTAACAAACGAAAATGCCTAGCCAGCCAAACAAAACAGCTGCACTGACTGCCAACTGTCAATTCGATCAGTTGTCTGTAGTGGTACCGCTGTGGTGCATCACTCGTGTCCTGGTTGTCTACGTGGGGTTTTCAGATCGGCTGTCTAGGAGTGGCTAGGGCGATCAAAACACACGACACAGGATCGTTCACTTATTTTATAACGAAAATAAATATATTGAAATAATAAAGATAACTGACTAAATCAATCAGAATAGTAAACGTTCAGCAGCGACGTGTATAGCACGAAGGTCGGGTCAAGAGTCTGAGGAAGAAGAGAGCTTCCACAGGGCTGTTGCTCCTTTTAAAGGCAACCAACCCTTTCTACACTTCCGGGTACTGTCACCTATCCAGTGTCGCTCGAGTGAGTGTCACTCGTCGGTGCATGTTCCCGGAATCCATAGCTGTAGAGTAAGTAATCCATTACAGTGCTGCTGTCTCCGCCACAATACTCCCCTCCCAGATACGGAGTACCGCCTTACATAACCCCAAAATACAAAATGTCACTTATAACTAGGATGCCTAAAGCTATTACAAATTTTTACATTTGGAAGTTCAACAGGCATAAATAGCGAAAATCTAGCACAAGTTGAATCGTACCCGCTTCTGACTTGGGTTGTGAATAGGGTCCGATTGGGCATAAGAATGATCATGGGAGGTAGGGTCTTGACTTAGGATAAATGCTGGTTTGAGTCGGTCTTTGGAGATATTGACTTCCCGATGGTTGATTGAAATCGAGAAATATTTTTCAGCTCGTCTAACAACAGGGAAGGGACCTTCGTATGGGGGTTGTAGTGGCTTCCTGACTGCGTCGTTACGAACGAAAACATGCGTGCAGTTGTTGATTTCTGGAGCCACAAAGATCTTCCTTTTGCTATGGTGTTTGCTGGGCACTGGTTGTAAAAGTTGCATCCTCTGCTTCAATTGGGAAACGAATGAAGTGGGATCTGTGGAGGACGGAGCGGACTCAAAAAATTCTCCTGGGAGACGCAGGGGGGTGCCATACAGCATCTCTGCTGGCGAGACACCAATTTCGTCTCTCAAGGTGGCGTGTAAACCCATCAGGATGGTAGGCAGGACTTCAGTCCAGCGTTCAGTTGCATAGGCCATTATTGCTGCCTTGAGAGTACGGTGCCACCTTTCCACCTTACCATTGGTCATAGGATGGTATGGGGTGGAACAGGCTCGTGAGCAACCTAGAAGTATGGACAATGCTGCAAAGAGAGAACTTTCGAATTGACGACCTTGGTCGGTGATGATCTTGCGGGGTGTACCAAATCTACAGATCCAATTGTTGTAGAATGTGCTGGCAACCGTGTCGGTCGACATATCTTTCATGGGGAATGCCTTGGCCCAGCATGAAAATCGATCGATACAAGTGAGACAATATACGAAACCATTAGAAGGGGGTAGTGGACCAATTATGTCAATGTTAATGTCTTGGAACCTAGCATCGGGAGTTTGGAATTGTTTCAATGGGGTGACAGTGTGTTTGTGGATTTTAGCCTTCTGACAATTGGTGCAGGCTTTAGACCAGTCACGGATGTCTTTGTTCATGGCAGGCCAAACGAAACGTGAGGTGATGAGCTTAGTAGTTCCTCTAATGCCTGGATGTGAGAGATTGTGAAACTTGCTGAAAATCGTTCTTCTGAGATTTGTTGTGATAAAAGGCCTGATCTTAGAACCACTAACGTCGCAGTAGATCAAAGAATCAGAACCTGGTATGTTACATTGTTTGAGCTGCAGTGAAGTTGCTTTCTGATTTTTGAGGATCTCTTGTAACTCAGTATCGGTGGACTGGTATTGACTTAGAGCTTTGTAATCTATCGCTTGAGGTGTGGATATTGAAGTAATCCTGGAGAGCGTGTCAGCAACAATATTGCTTTTGCCACTGATGTGTCTAATGTCAGTGGAGAATTGCGAGATGAAATCAAGGTGTCTGACTTGCCTTGGAGAAGCTTTATCAGACTTTTGGAAAAAAGCAAAAGTAAGAGGCTTATGATCAGTGAAAATTGCAAAGGATCTGCCTTCTAGGAGATATCGGAAATACTTGACTGCCGAATAGATGGCGAGTAATTCCCGATCGTATGTACTGTAGTTCCTTTGGGTATCTGAGAACTTGCGAGAGAAAAAACTTAGAGGTTTCCAAATGTTTTCTTCAAATTGCTCGATGACCGCTCCCATTGCGTAATCTGATGCATCGACAGTGAGGGAAATTGGGGCTGTGGAGCTAGGATGTACCAAGGCGGTAGCGTTGGCTAAATCCAGCTTGCATTGGTTGAATGCGGCTAATGCCTCCTCCGACCAGACCAATGGAGTTTTGTCATTCCTCTTGCAGTTGTTATGCATTTGGTGCAGAATGCCTTGATGGTGAGCTGCTTTAGGGATGCATTTCCTATAGAAGTTGAGCATGCCAAGAAATCGTCTGAGTTGTGAAACCGTTTGGGGGACAGGAAAGTCGGAGATGACAGCTACTTTTTCGGGAAGAGGTGTGGAACCTTCCGAAGAAACTAAGTAACCAAGGAATTTGACTTGTTTCTCACCGAATACGCACTTGTCAAGGTTGATAGTTAACCCAAATTGTTGCAAACGGGAGAAGACTGATTTGAGATGTTCCTGGTGTTGTGCCTCGTCCTTAGAAGCGATAAGAATATCATCGATGTACGGAAAACAGAAGTCTAGTTCTCCGAGTACTTCGTGAATGAATCTTTGAAAGGACTGGGCTGCGTTTCTCAGACCAAATTGCATCCTGGTGAACTCAAATAAACCGAATGGGGTTATAATTGCTGTTTTGGGGATTGACTCTTCTGCGACTGGGATTTGGTGATAGGCTCGTACCAGATCTAAGGTACTAAAGACCGTTTTCCCTTCTAGGAAATGCGAAAAATCATGGAGATTGGGGATGGGGTACTTGTCAGGCACTGTGGCTGCGTTTAATCGGCGGTAGTCGCCCACCGGTCTCCACTCACCCGGGGCTTTCTTGGTAACCATATGTAAGGGGCTGGCCCAAGGGCTTTTGGAGGGTCGGCAAATACCCATATCGCAGAGGTATTGGAACTCCTGTTTGGCTATCTGGAGTTTGTCAGGGGCTAGGCGTCTGGCTTTGCTAGAAATGGGAGGGCCGTTGGTGAGGATAGTGTGAGCGGCGCTATGTTTAACGTCGCTTGGGACTGGAGAGAATGTGGTGAGCTTTGGGAATTGTTGCAGGATATCGGAGTACTTGCAGGAAGAAGGAATAGTGTGAACCGAATAGGTGCTGAGGTATTCAGCTTTGCCTTTGTAATATACACTAGTTTTTTCGTCTATTACCCTGTTGTGCCTCAAATCGAGCAAGATGCCAAAATGGTGAAGGAAGTCGGCCCCTACAATGGCATGGTCGATGCGAGCGATTATGAATTCCCACGTAAATGATCTACGTAACCCTAAACTAATCGTTAACCGTTTGGTACCGTAGGTGGGTATTCGGGTATTGTTCGCTGCATATAAAGCCTGCTGGGATTGGCCTTGTTGATCCCTGATTGATTTGGGCAACAAGGATACGTCCGCCCCAGAGTCGATTAGAAAAACTAATCCTGTTACAGGATTCCTAATCATTAACCTACGACTGACTAGACTTACGTTACTTGAAAGTGTTAGTGATTGATCAGGGTGACGATTTGGTTGCCCCACGTCGCTGGTCACCTCAGGTGACGCGGGTTCTAGTTTTCCCCCTTGTAGGTGCACGGTTGTACACACTTCTTAGCTTTTGCTTTGAAGGTTGAGTGATACCAACAGTGTCCTGTTTCACTTGGTCCTCGATTGGGTGTTTTGGACCTGCTCCTGGGTCTCCTCCGTATTTTTAATTCCTCTATTTGCCTAGAGAGATGTTGTATAGCCTCCACAATAGCGTTCGTGCTTGAGTCCTGGCTGGTCCGTTTAGCCTCAAGAACGTGGGGCTGCTCAATTTCGGCTATCCTGTCAGCCAAGTTTGCCAATTCATCTAGGGGTATGTTGCTGGTGGTCAAGAAAGCCTGAACAGACTGTGGTAATTTCTGTAACCACAGGGTTCTCAGCCAGTCAGATGGTTCTGACACAGAACCTAGTCTCATCATTTCATTGAGCAGATGAGAGGGTTTTTTATCGCCCAATTCTGCTTGTGAGAGTAATCTCTTGAGCTTCTTCTCCTTTGAATCAGTATATAACGTAATCAACTTTTGCTTGATAGCCTCATACTTGTCACTGGTAGGTGGGCTTCTCATAAAACTTATCACCTGAGTCACAACTTCGTGGTCGAGGGCTGCGATTACGTGATGATACTTCGTCGTGTCGCTGGTAATATGAGCCAGAGCGAATTGGGTTTCTAACTGCCAGAACCATGCCTCGGGTTCCGCCTTCCAAAACGGCGGGGCTCGTAGAGTCACCCTGTCCACATGTGCGGAAGAGGCTGCGGCATCGGACACAGCGGTAGTGCCGGTGCCCTTGTCCATCGACATGTTTTGCCAAGGCTAATTTCCGGGGTTCTGGGTCTGCGTGGGGCGCCTATCACGTCGGGGTCACCAATGTCCTGGTTGTCTACGTGGGGTTTTCAGATCGGCTGTCTAGGAGTGGCTAGGGCGATCAAAACACACGACACAGGATCGTTCACTTATTTTATAACGAAAATAAATATATTGAAATAATAAAGATAACTGACTAAATCAATCAGAATAGTAAACGTTCAGCAGCGACGTGTATAGCACGAAGGTCGGGTCAAGAGTCTGAGGAAGAAGAGAGCTTCCACAGGGCTGTTGCTCCTTTTAAAGGCAACCAACCCTTTCTACACTTCCGGGTACTGTCACCTATCCAGTGTCGCTCGAGTGAGTGTCACTCGTCGGTGCATGTTCCCGGAATCCATAGCTGTAGAGTAAGTAATCCATTACAGTGCTGCTGTCTCCGCCACACTCGAGAGATCGTTCACTCCAAGGACCTGCACCGGCAAGTGATACTGTCAGGAAGTCTCAATTGACGGGTGACAGTAGAAAACGAACCAAAAGGGTTGTTAGCCTTTAAAAGAGAAAAACGACCCCTAAAAATCTCTTTTTCTGCCCTGAACTCTCTCGAGGTAAAGTACCACAACGTCACCCTTAGTATTAGTGATACTAAGCTGTGATAATTAGTGCAAAATAAAGTGGTTTAGTAGGAAAAGCGCTTGTTTAATCTACTGGAGTAGTTTCTCTGTCGGGTTGAATACTGATCCTTCCTGTATGTCTACTGGGAATTACAACGCAGTACGAACCCGTTCACTCCAGGTGCACACTGCATTGGAGCGTTCACACCTCCGTTCATCTCAATCGGTGAACACACGCACACATAACCTCGACACCGCTTTCTGCTTGCAATTTTTTGTTGGAGTATAATCAAGATGGGGAACGGTACGCATACCTAAATTATAAAAAAGTGAAAAAACCTTCTTTTTTTTTAATTTTCAGATAAAATAAGCACATGTATTAAAGATTGGATTGATATTCAAGAACAGAGACTTTCCAACATGAGTATGAAACGAGTTAGAATAGAGACAAATGGGGAGTCATATTATGGCTTCATTCAAATTAACAATATAGTCTTAACCATTGTTCCAGACGATCCACTTATTTTGGGAAACGTGTTAAATGAACCCCCTCTCGAAGTTGTAAATGAAATGGGAAACAAATAGATAAAGATTGTTCAGAGGTTTGGAAGACCCTCAATACATATATATTTTAAATCTACCAAAGAAAGGAAAGTGATCTTAAAAAAACTGAGAATCTTAATAGGGTACGTAACATTCTACATCGTTTTTAATTTTTAATATACAGTAAAACTTGCTTAATACAAGGACCCAAGGGAACAGCCAATTTACTTACCATAACTGATTGCTTTTTGTATCTGATCTATTGTATTAGGTGTACAACTTTGCTTCCGCCGTTTTTTTTCCGAATTTCGCGATTTTATTGTAAAAAACTAACCTTTAGGATCCAAAGTATTGTCCATCGCTGGCCACTACTTTCTCCCATCTTTCGGGCAGCATACGAATCCCGTGTTGAAAAAATTGGACATCTTTTGAAGCGATCCACGATTCTATCCAATTTCTTACTTCTTCATAAGACCGGAAGTGTTGGTCAGCTAGCCCATGTGCCATGGATCGAAACAAGTGATAATCAGAAGGAGCTAGGTCAGGAGAATATGGCGGGTGGGGTAGGACTTCCCATTTCAATGTTTCCAAGTATTTCTTGACCACTTGCGCAACATGGGGTCGAGCATTATCGTGCTGCAAAATCACTTTATCATGTCTCTCGTTGTATTGCAGCCGTTTCTTTTTCAATGCTCGGCTCAAACGCATTAATTGGGTTCGATAAAGAGCACCTGTGATTGTTTCAGTTGGTTGTAACAGCTCATAATATATTACGCCGAGTTGATCCCACCAAATACAGAGCATGATTTTGGAACCATGAATAGACGGTTTGGCCGTCGACGTGGAAGCATGGCCGGGATATCCCCAAGTCTTTTTGCGTTTGGGATTATCGTAATGAACCCATTTCTCGTCCCCAGTCACAATACGATGCAGAAATCCCTTCCGTCTTTGCCTTGCAAGCAACTGTTCACAAGCGAACAGACGCCTGTCAATATCTCTTGGTTTCAACTCGTACGGCACCCAATATCCTTGCTTCTGAATCATTCCCATGTCTTTGAGGCGTTTTGAGATTGTTTGTTGAGTCACTCCCAATGATTGTGCCAATTCTTGTTGACTTTGACACGAGTCTTCGTCAAGTAATGCTTCCAAGTTCGCATCTTGGAAAACCTTCTTTCTTCCACCGCTATGTTGGTCTTCGACGTGAAAATCACCGTTCTTGAAGCGCTGAAACCACTCACGACATGTCCTTTCACTAATAGTGGCTTCCCCATAAGTATCTGAGAGCATTTGATGAGCCTCAGCAGCAGATTTCTTCATATTGAAGCAGAAAAGTAAAACCTCCCGCAAATGACGAGAATTTGGCTTGTACACTGACATTTTCAATTGCGAATAACTTTATGATGAAGACACAAATAGACTAATATTTTTATGAGGTTATGTTAACAGGTGCCCAAGGCTCCTGCATGCCCACATGGGGTTATTTATTTCGATCATTACTTACCGCTACATACATCTATTCAAAAACGGCGGAAGCAAAGTTGTACACCTAATATTTCCAATGTATGTAGGCATATACAGGGTGTTGCAAATTAGTAGGTCAATTTGCTAACTACAGATTCCTTGAGCAAAAGTAATTAGACTTTTTTCTTCAGCTCTTTATACTCACTATATAGGATGTTGAAGTTGTTAAAAAAAAATTGTTAATAACTTTGGTGTTCTTTCATATATTTTAATTAAGTTTAGCAGTGATGCACAGTTCAATGAGATGCACTTTTCTTATAATTTAAGTTTAAAAAAATTTAAACTAGAGTGGAGAAATTTGGAGGATCATAGACTTGTTTGCCCCCTCCCTCTCTCCCACAACTCTTTTTTGTAATTGCCAATAGTGAATGTATTTAATTTTTTAAACTAAATATTCTTTTATCTTAATTTTTTCATTCTTGTCAAATTTTGATTTATCGCTTCCTTTAGAAGATATTCCAACATATTGCCTCTCAATACATGATATTATTATTATTTTTCATTTATTTATTTTATTATACAGTACAATCTAGTTATAACGGTATTGGAGAGACCATGGGTATTAGGTCGTTATAGTTGTTGGTTGTTATATCCAAAAATAAATTTTCTTTAAGTCATGTGTATAAAAGTTCTGCATTTAATACGTTTTTTATGCAATATGCACCTACATATTTTATTTAACACACAACTTATCTACATGTGTATTGCATACAAAATTATAAAGCCTTAAAAAAATTGTTACTATAGGGAGTAGGCTATGAAAAATATAACACAAAGAGGTTTCTTTTATATAATCTATTTTTCAGCTCTAAACTACTTGGAAAGCGAGTCCATATCACACTACTATACCATTTTGTATTATCCCTATATGTATGTAACACACATAGCTTTACTAAAAGCACCTTAAAATCGTCAACAGCATATCATTCAGGAATAGTGTCTCTTCTCCACTTTAAACCTAAATATATTAAATCTAAAGCTTTATCTTAGTCGTACCATTGATTAAGTTTTTGGCGATTTTAATTGCTTAAATGTCCATAACTCAACGGCCCTATAACTGATTTAGACCTATATTCATATCTAAATTTATCAACTAGGAGGATTGTTTTGTGTCGATATCTCAATTATTATTAAATTTATTTCTAAATTATGGTGCCAAATTAATATGGAAAGTAGATTACATTATTTTATGCCAGAAATTCCGATGAAATAAATGTATGTCCAAAAATGCTTAATAAAAAAGATATAGGGCGTCTTATGATAGTTTGGAAAAACATATTTCTATTATTTTCTTCCAAAGGGCTTTAGTGATTTTATTGAAAGTTGGTACACAAGATGTGGCCGACGGTTGCAACAACTATTGATGAGTACATTATTTTTAGTTGCTATGGTAACCAAATAACAGGGGTGGCCTAGAAATTTTTTCGGCAAGTTTTTTTTGTGCGTGGACAAAATGCATATTTGGTCAGTTTTTCTTAGAGTTTGTTTAAAAATACACAAAAAAGGTACTCTGGTTTAAAATCGATAATGAACTGTTTTCGAGAAAAATGATTAAGCATGAGACACTGCAAACTGCTGTTATTTCCACATTAGGACTTACAAATGTGCTCCTTCTAAACGGTACCTCGTTATAAACAAACACAAATACACGTGTTTATATGGAACTTTTAACAGGGTTTTATAAATTGGGCGTTATAACCGTGATCTCGTATTAAGCGAGTTTTACTGTAGTAACTTTCAGTTATGAGCATGTACCTATGTAAATAGTTGAAATGAAAATTTAATATGTGTCATTGATGTTTAACTGTAGTTTTGTTTGCTAAATGTAGTGGTTAGATACTCTTATTAATTATTTCGATTGCAACTTGTTTTGCAGTTTATATTGTGTTGTGTAATGAATTATTGTATTTTTTGTAGTGACTCAAGCACGTCCGAGTCGTCAGAATCCTCAAGTCCCGAAGAGAATTGATCTTTTGCAATCCATTAAAAAATTATATTTTATTAAATGTATTATTATATTATTATATTATATTAAAACATTATACTCAGCAAAAACAAAAGACCTGAAAACCCTAATAAAATAAAAGAAAATACAGTACAATAAAAAATTGCCTAAAATAAATACTTATATCGTTAAAAAAATATTGAATTTATTTAAAACTATAAGTATAGGCTTTGATTTAAAGTAATTTGCTCTTTTTGTCTATATATCCTAATACCTAGGAAAAGTTTAATCTCCTGCAAGCCTTCCATTTTGACCCATTAACACCCAATTTTTTTTCTATAAATTTAGATATAAGCTACTTAAACTTTTATAAAATTACTGTCATCGAGGAGTATCCGAAAATTGTAGTACTTTTTTCAAAAATCGCTATCTTAAATATTGAGTTACGAAGGTGAAAATAAAACGCACTAATTGCTAATGATTTTCTATTTTCTTAATACGCGGTCCTATAGATTTAAAAGAGTGTTTTATTATATCAAGACGTAGAAAAATGAATTAATTTATTAAGCATCGCTCCAGACACACACACATCGAATCTGTGTGTTTATATTAGGTCGTGTAGTATGAAATGAGTAGATTCTCGAAATGCCACATTCAACTGCGAATAACTTCACTCTAAATCTATATTTGAACTTGACTTTTTTATGTGGAAAAGGCACATTCTTCCTCTTTCGATCAGAGTTTAAAATGTTAAAAATGATTGAAAACTTTTATTTTTATAAAAATTTTTGTGCAGCCATGCAAAATAGTGAAATTCGTGTGTTAATGAAATATGAGTTCCACCGTGGAACCACAACAGCTCAGACGGCTCGCAATATTAATGATGTGTTTGGTACTGAAGTTACTTCATAGCAAACAGTATCTCGTTGGTTCATGAAATTTCGTTCAGGCAATTTTGACCTAACAAATGAACCACGTGGACGACCTGAAACTCAAGTGGATAACGATCATCTGAAAGCTGTGGTGGAAGCGAATCCACGTCAAAGTGCAAGCGAATTATCGTTAATATTCAGTGTAACCAAAAAAACAATATTGACTCATTTGGCAGAAATTCGTAAGGTGAAAAAGCTGGACAAGTGGGTACCGCATGAGTTGAGCGACATACAGAAAGAACGACGTCTCGAAGCTTGTGTTTCTTTGTTGTGCCGGTATAATAACGATCCATTTTTGAATCGGATTGTTACTTGTGATGAGAAATGGATCCTATATGACAATACCAGACGTTCATCGCAGTGGTTGGATCAAGATGAACCACCAAAACATTGTGCGAAAAAAAATCTTCATCAAAAGAAGCTTATGGTGTCCGTTTGGTGGTCCAATGCAGGTGTCATCCATCACAGCTTCGTGAAACCTGGTGAATCGATTACGGCTGACGTCTACTGCCGACAACTGACCGAAATGATGAGGCAACTGACGGTTAAGCAGCCAAGATTAGTCAATCGAAGCGCACCGCTATTGTTGCATGACAATGCTCGGCCACACACCGCACAAGTCACCTTGGCCAAGCTACAGGAGTTGGAATTGGAAACTCTTCGTCATCCACCGTATTCACCCGACTTAGCACCCACTGATTACCACTTCTTTCAAAATTTGGATAACTTCTTGGTAGGGAAAACATTCAACTCCGACGAGGCTGTCAAAGCTGCCTTCCAAGAGTTTATCGACTCCCGGCCTGCAGGCTTTTACAGCAGGGGAATCAATGAACTTCCCGTTAAATGGCAGAAGTGTATTGATAATGGTGGTGCATATTTCGATTGACAATAAAAACATTTCATATGAAAAAAAAATGACTAAAGTTTCAATTCAATTCTACTCATTTCATACTACACGACCTAATATATTTAAAGCAGGATTTAGAATTTTGGAAAACTGTTATTTTTACTGACGAAAGTAAATATAACTTGTTTGGCAGTGACGGAAGAATAAATGTTTGGAGAAAATCAAATGAAGAGTTATTATCTCAACATTTAAAAAACACCGTAAAGCACGGAGGAGGAAACGTGATGGTTTGGAGATGTGTAGCTGCCTCTGAAGTCGGGAATTTACATTTCATCGAAGGAAATATGGGCAGATTTATGTATTTAGATATTTTGAAAACAAATCTTGAAGCTAGTAGAGAAAAATTGGACTTAAGTGGTAATTTTAAATTCTATCAAGACAATAATCCTAAGCATTCCGCAAAAATTGTGAAGGAATGGTTGCTTTATCATTGTCCATGAGTTATAAAAACTCCTGCTTAATCACCAGACTTGAACATAATTAAAAATGTCTGGTATAAACTCGACGTAGAAGTTAGAAAATATCATATTTCCAACAAACATGACCTGAAGAGAGTTCTATCAGAAGAATGGGCCAAACTAGATCCAGATTTTTTAAAGAAATTAGTTGAATCAATTCCTAATCGTTTAAAAGAAGTAATTAAAGCTAAAGGTGGAGCTACTCGATATTAGTTCGTAATAGAAATTATGTTTTTGAATATTTTTCTTTATGCATCATTTTGATTGTGATCATCATTTTTTTTATTAAATTACGTTTGCAGGGGAGCCGCACAAGTTAGAATAATTCTTTATATGACTAGTTAATCTTGTATTAATTAAAAATAAGATAATGAAATAAAACAGAAATAAATGTTTCTATTAAAAAAATTAAAACAAAATAATCAGTAAAAATTAGTTGCATTATTTTGACTGTGAGCCACTGTATGTGTATGTATGTAGGCATATACAGGGTGTTGCAAATTAGTAGATCAATCCGTTAATTACAGATTCCTTGAGCGAAAGTAATTAAACTTTACTTATGTGACTTTTTTTTAAATAAAAAATTGAAATAAACCTTTTTTTTAATTTTCAGATAAAATAAGTACATGTATTAAAGATTGGATTGATATTCAAGAACAGAGACTTTCCAACATGAGTACTAGAGTCAGAATAGAAACGAATGGGGAGTCGTATTATGACTCCTTTCAAATGAATAAAGAGAATTTTGTGCTTATACCAGACGACCCTCAAAAATTGGGAACGCATTTAGATGAACCCCGCCTCGTCGGCCTGGACGAGGTGGGGAACAAAGGAATAAAATTCCACTTGCGATTTGGAAGACCCGCAATTGAAATTTTCTTTAAAACCACCAAACAGAGGGATGTCACGTTACAAAAAATAAGGACAATAATAAGGTATGTAACATTCTACCCCATTTTTAATTTTTAATATACAGTAAAACTTGCTTAATACAAGGACCCAAGGGAACGGCCAATTTACTTGCTATAACTAATTGCTTCTTGTATCTGGTCTATTGTTTTTCCCATGTATGTATGTGTATGTATGTAGGCATATATAGGGTGTTGCAAATTAGTAGGTCAATCCGTTAATTACAGATTCCTTGAG